>NC_056741.1:1683593015-1683743015 GCF_019279795.1 Protopterus annectens
GCCAAAGTATCCCCAGTTGAGAGATAATCAAGAACAGACTACAGTGGTTCAATCATATGTGCAGGAAAGTAGGTGATGATTTGGCGAAGAAGATTTGGGTGAGACAGGAAGAAGGCAAGAGAAGCTTAGAATGTCCATCCAAGAGTTGGATGGATTGTATGATGGAAGACCTGTCACACTCAGGCATGACTTTCAAAATGGTAAGAAAATGGCACTAGATCGAGACAGGTGGTGACAGCTGAAGTGATGTATAAGATTCATAGAAAAATATGAAAAAGGGGGTTGACACTGATGATGATGATGATAATTTGCTTTCATATGTCTTTGTACCTACAAAGAAAGATTGTACTCAGCAACATGAACAACAAGAAAGTCTAGAGTAGTGTCCTTCTCTTTCCTTGTTTGTAGCATTGGGAAGAGTCCATTCCAGTATGCCATTCTTCTGTTCACCCACTCTTTCATGACCATGTCAGTTGGAAGTCACAGACTGCATCCCCTGACATTTTATCTGTCTACTATGCTGCCCACTGGATGTATGAATGTCTGTAAGTGGGCTTATACATGGTTGTTGTATCTTATTCCTCCACAAGAATGGTTATATTATAGGTCATTTCATCAAACTATGACCAAAACAATAAACTGTAAAGTTACTAAAACTCATTTTAAACATTATTCTCTTTCATTGTTCACTAATAGAGGCTCATGCCTTCTTGTCATTTACTCATGATCTATACATTTAATCTCCTGCTATATGATAAACCACTTGCTTAATCCAACAGCTAGGACAGCTATTGCTATAAATACTTTTATTCCTAAACTAGAATATGGCCTCCCAGATATGTTTCCTTTCCTGCAAAAATACCTGCAAACATCAAACAATTGAATACAAAATAGGCAGGTTTTCCCTCCTAGCAGACCAAATGCATCACTGCCATGTAGTACAGAAATCCAAATGGCTACCTGTTCCCAGCAATGCCACTGTCCTTCTTTGTTCTCTATTTTTTTTAATTCTGAAATCAGGTAACTGCCCACCATTTGAATAAATGTTACCCATTAGAGAGCCAAATTACATTATTGAACATACAATCATATTAGTGAGACCTCCCTTCAAGACAGTGATTGGTGAAAAATCCTTCTAAAAGACAGGACCAGACACCTGGAGCCACCTCCTCATAGATCTAAAAGACATTCAGTCATTCTTGGAAGTCCAAAGGGATTTAAAAGTGCATCTTCACAAAAGATGCCGAGTGAGACACAAGCTTATTACCATCTGCTGTTGTCTCATCTGGCAAAAGGGTAATGTAATATTCTGGGAAACGTGAGCTTCCACCTCATTTATATTTGTTATAAATACTATCTCTCTGTGGCATTGTACTAAGCATTCTTTGAAGTACTTTCTGTCTGGTCAACATCCAAATGTTGTTTTGCACAATTGTACCTTTACTCTGTATATATTATTATGCTTTTTTTTTAATTGTAATGCAGTCACTGTTTATTACTTGTATTTTGCAAGAGTCATGACTGAAAAGAGTCAGTAGACCAGCTCATCTACATAGTTACAAAAAGAAAATACAAAAACTAACTAACTAATAAAATAAATATATGATTTTTTGTATCCAGTAATTAGGAGCACTCTTCATCAAACATACTGCTTGAAAAACACTATTGTATTTAATTTGCAAGCTTAGTAGCCATTATTTCTTCTGGTATACGCTTCACTGCTTAACCAATATCTATTTATCACTATATTAGAGAAAAGTATGCAGAATAATGCTAGCAAATAGGTTCATAGGTTCATACTAGGCTATCTGCCCTTGGGCATTTATAAGCCTAGCCAGAGTGTGTTTGGCTTTCGCCACCCATTTTAAAATAATTTTGCTATGCCCTTTTTCGAGGTTAATATACTTTGCCTCTGTCTAACAGTGACACAGAAGTGATACCCAGGGTAAACCTACTATCTCCCATCCACTCATCAAGATTCCTCTTGAAGAGAGTCAATGAGGGACTCTGCCTAACCTGGACTGGGATTTTATTCCAGAGTGAAGGGAGCCTCTGGGTTATAAATCTGCCCCTCCAGCATGTCCTATTTATTTCAGTGCTGAGGTTCAAGTCTCTCGAGCGCGTAGCTCGATGGGATTTGGATTTTCTGAGGTGCAGCATGTCCATTAATTCCGGGTTGGACATGGCTTTATACGTCAGGCACAGATCGCCTCTGAGCAGGTGGTATGCCACTGAGAAGAGCTGGAGTTTATTTAACCAGGCAGCATATGGCATCTGTTTGAGCCCTTTGATCCTCTTGGTGAAGTACTTTTGGGGCATGATAATTTATATTTCTCCCATATTGTTTGATAATATGAACTTAAACCTACATGGCCTTTTGTACCATGACACATACATTTGTTTTAGAGAAGTACAGCTCAGTGTCTATTCTCTATAAAAAATGCAATCACAATAGCAGCTTCATCATCACTTTTTGTGACATCTGTAGCCATGGAAGCAAACCTACTGCATTGATACCCATTTGCCATCACTTATCAAGAAATAATGTTCTGGTTAGGATATTATGTTGCTGCATATTTTCTCTGTGTGCTTTTTCCTGCTGTGCCTACTGACCAGTGAGCCCCCACAATCACAACTCATTCATTCCAATATCCTAGACGTTCCCTATTAAGGACAGAAATGGATAGGAGAGGGACCATCATACAGACAGCCATGGCTGTGTTTGTGCCCTTGTTGGCATCTCAACAATGTACAGTATGTGTGGCCCTAATCTCAGCCTTGGATATTGATTGATACTTATCACCTCAAGACATGCAAAATTTAGCTAATAGTTCATGCCCACTAGGTTAATTCATCAACATAATTATGATTTTCTTTTTTCTTACCAAGTGTCGGGCTCTTCGGTATTCATTTTTCCTTACACTGGTAGAGTGTTCTGATCTGTAGGAAGAGGCAAAAGAAAAGACAACCTGAGAAGAGTCTATAGTAATTTAGACCTGGTTTAATTTTGAAACACTTCTGATTATGGTTGGAGTCAGCAGTTTGTTTTCTCCTATACTAAAGAGTTTACAGTTGTTGAACATTAGCTCTGTTTGCCAGTGCTGAGTCTACTTGAATTGTAAAGACTTGTTAAAGGTTTCTTTCCCATTTTTCTCTTTCTCTCTCCTTTGACGGTTGTAGATATTGATTTGAATTGGTTAAAAATTCAGGTTAGCTGTGTCATAGTGTGAGCTTTATATATTTATTTATTTTCCATGTGTTGACTGGAGAAGTTCGGCTGAGCACAGAGGCTCCTTTTCAACAGAGGCTTGGGGAATAAAAGCTCCATTATGTGCAGTACAAACAAAATCTTTTAAGTTATACGATTAAATATAAATTAATTAATTACTAATTAAGTTATTTCTCTAAGAGAAACAAAAAGTCTACAACCAATTCCTTGGCTATGAAAGACATACTCAGGCCAAAGCATGCATGGATCACAGGTAGAAACTAATCATATTCTAACCTTTGGAAATGTGAACAAATCAATGTCTGTGAATACATTCATGAAAGTAAAGTACTAGGCAGAGAAGGTTAAGTAATACTCATTCACAGCAAATCACAACTATGGTAAAGTATGCTGTAGTCTACCACACATAGGTTCTGTGTTTTAATTGTAAAACTTGGACTTATATATGTTATTGTAAATATTAAACTGTAGAAAATACAGTCACTGACACATGCTTCAGAAGACATTTTTCCTTTTAAACTGCATAAGCTATCTTTGAGAAGCACATGGGAGACAGATTCCCATGAGTAAACACAGTAATAACAATGCAGTGGTTTCAGAAAAATAAATACAGAGTGGTAAAGTTTAGAAACCTAAAGCAAAATCAGGGGAAGTTGGAAAATGCATTAGAGGGGGTTTAACTTTGATCTGTTTTGCATTTTGGCCTGTAACTATGTGTCTGACACCTATAACAATTATGACACTTAGGTGGATGCTTCTAAAATTACCTTGAATTTCTATACTTGCATATGTTGACCTGTTCCAGCATGGATTCATTAAGAATTCTTCTTCGTTTTTCTAATTTGATTAACTTTTATGCCAATATAATCAGTGCTTCTAATCAAGGTTTACAGAGGGATGTTACTTTTTTTTTTTAGTAGAGGCATAACTAGCATAGGGTAAAGGAGGTAGTTGCCCACGTGCAAGCTCTTAGGGGGCTTGATTGTAGGTGCTGATAATGTAGTACTGTAGCACCACCACTGATGTATGAAGCTGCAAAGATATCATGGCTTCATAAATGGAGAAATATGCTTTATTTGCAGTTAAATTGTTAGGTGTGGTTCCCCTCTCGATTTGTAACAATAGCCTAAACCAGAAAAAAGGTCCATGGGGATCAGTGTTCTACTGTTGTTAACAAAGAAAAATAAATGAGTGAATTAATGAATGAATGAATGTGTGTGTGTATATATATATATATATATATATATATATATATATATATATATATAAATATATATATATATATATATTTTTTTTATTATTGTCTGGCTGCAAAAGCACATTGTGCAGAGAATTCACTGATTGGTTGTGACAACTTCTGGGAAAGAGTGCCTGGGTCTGTAATACAGAAGAACACAGTTCTGACTGTGACCTAGATGACCAGGATTCATTTATCGGTCGCAGTTGCGATGATGTGAGTTAGTGCCAGCTATGCCAGAGAGAGTAGGGAAGTGCATGTGTAACATATTCCAACATAGCTAGTTGGATTTTTGTAAAGAATTTTATGTAATTTGTATATCAAACTGATTTGTACAGATGTTCGCATTAAAAATGTATTTGTAAAGTTTCCTGTGTTAAAAAATGCATCAACAGTAGGTCGTACTGGACAGAAAAGAAATATACATTTATATCAGACTGTAATGCTGTAACTGAGGAAATGTATATATTTTAACAGAGGATGCTGAAAGGGAAGGAGATAAGCTCAGCTAAGCTTACCTTAAGAAAAATAGCAAGAAATTGGATGATTTGGTTTGGGCCATAAAAGTTTTATCTTACGCGCCTGAATGCAGCCAGAGATGCAATGTCTGAGAAAGAACTGGCCTTTTATTGTCCTTAGTGGTGAACTAATTGCTACCCAGAAAATGTCTGATTAGTCTCTCTGGGTAGGCTGAAAGGGTTGGAATTGTTTTAGTGTCTCCAGGTGCTGGAAGAAGCATCAGCAAAATCCTAGGTGTGTAGTGTGACACATCTGTGCTAGATGCTGGTTCAGCTTCTAGTCAGGAGGGCAGTGAGGGAACCACAGAATCAGGTGACCAGATGTGATGCTGTCCTATAGCCAGCACTGAAATTATTTTAGATATTAGTGGGAGATGTGATAGTGACACTTGGCACTCTGTTTTTGGGAGCATGACAATTCACCCACTTCATCTTGCCCTGCTTTTGTAAGTAAGTTAACTAGGGAACAGTAATCCTTCTGTGAGTTAAGAAAATAGTGAAATTTGCTAAAAGTATTGTTTTTCTGTATTGATCAGAGTCTTTTCATCTGTGTTATTTTATATATTTCCCGTGAATTGAAACTCTGGTATTTATTGTAAATAGATATTCAGTATTTTCACATTTCATATAGCATATATATTAAACCTCAAAAAAAGGCTTAGGGATCTCATGGTCTTGGTCCAGGAGAACCTGGCAGTAGCCAAACAGCAGAAAAAGGTCTGGTATGGCAGGAATGCTCAAGCTTAAGATTACGCTGTTGGACAGCAGGTTATGGTGCTCATTCCTGTCAGACACAATAAGCTGCAGGCAGCTTGGGAAGGACTCTTCAAAGTTGTAAGAAAGGTTAGTGATGTTAACTATGTGGTAGTACTGCTAGGCAGGAGGCAGGGGCACAAATGGTACCATGTTAACATGATAAATCCTTACCATGATAGGGAGGCCCTTGTGCTAAGTATTTGCAGTGGGAAACAGGAGGAGTCTGAGGGGGGATCTGGTGACTGATCTCCTCAGTGAGGCTTGGACTGAGACCACAGTGGATAGGGCAGCAATGTCCCAGTGGCTGACAACAAAGCACTTTATCTTGTCTTGCTTTTGAAAGTAACTTAACTAGGGGAACAGTAATTCTTTAGTCAGTTAGGAAAATAGTGAGATTAGCTAAAAGTATTGTTTTTCTGTATCAGTCTGAGTCTTTCTATCTCTGTTGTTTTTTTTATATTTCCTGTGAATTGAAATTCTGATGTTTATTGTAAATAGATATTCAGTATTTTAATGTTTTCTATTTTATTATTTATTATTAAATATGTCATATTTTCTTTGTGGCTAGTTTTGAGAAAACAGTTTAACCTTTGACAGTAATTGCGTTTATTTGGTGGCACCATGGGCTTCATGCTCTTGAAAGTCTTGCTGCTTGGTTAATACTACCATTTGTATAAATATTAATTTTACTAAGAGTATTTGGGTACTCTGGTAAGACCCTTAAAGTAGCTGGCTGGTGGCAGTGAATCTACCTTATAGTATGGGTAGAGGTGGTATAGCAGGTAAATCTGTGCCAGCCTTTCCCAGGTGAGTGTGTGTGTGTGTGTGTGTGTGTGTGTGTGTGTGTGTGTGTGTGTGTGTGTGTGTGTGTGTGTGTGTGTGTGTGAAAATCAAATCTCAAAAAGTGTGTGCATCAGCTACTTGGACACAGAGCACTGGTTTATCAAGATAGAAAGGTGGAGTCTTATTTGGGGCCTGGAAAGGAAAACACAGCACCAGGACTGGAGTGTGCTCCCTGTGTGCTCTTAAGTGAAATTGTGCTTGGTACAAATACTTTTGTTCTAAGTAAATGCCCCCCACCGGTGTCAATGGTGAGGATTGAGACACCTTGATTACTGGCCCAGAGGAGGGACATCACAGCAGGACTGAAGGAGTTAATCAAGGAGGGAGAGGAAAAAAGCAACATAGTGTGCACACCTCTCCTGGGGGAAACATTGAACGTTTGATAATGCCTCACACCAGAAACTCCTTGAGGAACTAGCCTCTCTAGGCCTCAATACTCCATCACTAACCTGGTTCCACAACGACTTATCCATTAGGAAATAAGCTGTGAAATGGCAACAAGATTATTCTGACTTCCTCACAGTCACAGTTGGTGTCCCTCAGCAGTCAGTTGTAGGATTCCTACTTTTCAATATCTTTATAAGTAATCTACACTGTGCCACTAAACAAGCTACCCTGGTAAAATATGCAGATGATGCCACTCTCATCTGCTCAGTTCAAACAGTAACCTCCCTACAAGAAAACACCCAAAGGCCTTTCTAGACATAAATAATGGTTAGATAGCTCAGAAGACATCAAAAAGCAACGAAGAAAACAGCCAGTAACATAAACAACGAACACAGTATCCAGCAAATCTTTTAATAAAATCTCTGACGTCTTGGCCAAAGCTTAAGGAGAATAAAAATGTGTACAAGCACCCATTCTTTTATAACAAAACAATTAACCAATCAAACAATTAAATAATTAATTAAGCAATGCTCTCCAATTGAACTCTTCATTAAGCCCATAAGGAGACATAGTTTTATACTTTAAAATGAATAACGCTTCTTTTTGTAATAAAACAGTTTTAACATCCTCATGACAATGCAAGGATAACTTAACTTGTTCTAAAATAGTAGCTTTTAAACCTACGCTACTTTTATTATGGAATTCTAAAAAATGCAGAGCCACAGGGCTTTCTATATTGCCATTATTAATGTCCCTTATGTGCTCTAACAGCCTCAGTTTAAAAGCTCTTTTTGTTTCTCTAATGTAATAAATATTACATGGACAACAGAGAGCATAAATGACCCCTACTGAGTTACAACAAAACTGCTTGACAGAAATAAACTTGACACCATTAATAAAAGGAAAACAAGATACAATATATTTGCAGGCTTTACACCTTCCACAGGAAAAGGTGCCAGTTTTACATGGTTCTTTATAAAATTGAGAAGGAGGTATACTGAATTTACTTCTAACTAGAAAGTTTTTTATATTTCTACCTCTCCGAAAAGAGAATTTTAGATTAACATTCAGCCATTGTTGAACACTTTTCCAAGAATGTAAATAAGACCAAAATTGTTTAACTATATCAAGAAATTGAAAAGTAAAACATCCATAGGTAGTCACAAAATACATATTTTCCTTATACTCCCTACCATTGTCATATTTAACTACATTATTATAAAAATAATGATTATTTTCGCCATCAAAAGGCTTAATCCTTTTAACCAACTTGTCAAAACATCTACTCAAAGTATCTTTATTATACCCTCTATTCATAAAAGACTCCACCAGACAATCCATTTCTTGCTGAAAAATATCAGGTCTCCCACATAGTCTACAGGTACGTAACATTTCACCATGAGGTAGTGCATCTAGAGTATGAGGGGGATGGCCACTAGTACCATGTAAATAAAGATTAGTACCCCCAGATTTTCTATTAATCGAAGTAATAATATTCATACCATCAGAAATATCTAAAACTACATCCAAAAATGGAACAATATGTCCCATTACCAAACCATCAAAACTCATAGCAAATCTGTTATTGTTAATATCATTTACAAATTCCTTAATATCACTCTCATCAGCATCCACCAAAAATATTAAATCATCAACAAACCTATAATAAGCAACTACATGAGAAAGAAAAAACCTATGTTTATAAATTATTTCCAGTTCAAATAAACCCATAAATAAATTAGCATACATGGGGGCAAAAGAAGCCCCCATGGCTGTGCCTTGTAACTGATGATATAGTACCTCATTAAATTCAAAAAAATTATGAGTTAAACAAAAATGAAGTAACTCCACAATAAATTCTGTAACCGGAGTGTCACCTAAAAAATATCTAACAGCCTCCATACCAAATTGATGTTTAATATTTGTATAAAGGCTCTTAACATCAATAGTAAACCATTTTTCTTTTGCCCCCATGTATGCTAATTTATTTATGGGTTTATTTGAACTGGAAATAATTTATAAACATAGGTATTTTTCTTTCTCATGTAGTTGCTTATTATAGGTTTGTTGATGATTTAATATTTTTGGTGGATGCTGATGAGAGTGATATTAAGGAATTTGTAAATGATATTAACAATAACAGATTTGCTATGAGTTTTGATGGTTTGGTAATGGGACATATTGTTCCATTTTTGGATGTAGTTTTAGATATTTCTGATGGTATGAATATTATTACTTCGATTAATAGAAAATTTGAGGGTACTAATCTTTATTTACATGGTACTAGTGGCCATCCCCCTCATACTCTAGATGCACTACCTTATGGTGAAATGTTACGTACCTATAGACTATGTGGGAGACCTGATATTTTTCAGCAAGAAATGGATTGTCTGGTGGAGTCTTTTATGAATAGAGGGTATAATAAAGATACTTTGAGTAGATGTTTTGACAAGTTGGTTAAAAGGATTAAGCCTTTTGATGGCGAAAATAATCATTATTTTTATAATAATGTAGTTAAATATGACAATGGTAGGGAGTATAAGGAAAATATGTATTTTGTGACTACCTATGGATGTTTTACTTTTCAATTTCTTGATATAGTTAAACAATTTTGGTCTTATTTACATTCTTGGAAAAGTGTTCAACAATGGCTGAATGTTAATCTAAAATTCTCTTTTCGGAGAGGTAGAAATATAAAAAACTTTCTAGTTAGAAGTAAATTCAGTATACCTCCTTCTCAATTTTATAAAGAACCATGTAAAACTGGCACCTTTTCCTGTGGAAGGTGTAAAGCCTGCAAATATATTGTATCTTGTTTTCCTTTTATTAATGATGTCAAGTTTATTTCTGTCAAGCAGTTTTGTTGTAACTCAGTAGGGGTCATTTATGCTCTCTGTTGTCCATGTAATATTTATTACATTGGAGAAACAAAAAGAGCTTTTAAACTGAGGCTGTTAGAGCACATAACGGACATTAATAATGGCAATATAGAAAGCCCTGTGGCTCTGCATTTTTTAGAATTCCATAATAAAAGTAGTGTAGGTTTAAAAGCTACTATTTTAAGAACAAGTTAAGTTATCTTTGCATTGTCATGAGGATGTTAAAACTGTTTTATTACAAAAAGAAGCTTTATTCATTTTAAAGTATAAAACTATGTCTCCTTATGGGCTTAATGAAGAGTTCAATTGGAGAGCATTGCTTAATTAATTATTTAATTGTTTGATTGGTTAATTGTTTTGTTATAAAAGAATGGGTGCTTGTACACATTTTTATTCTCCTTGAAGGCTTTGGCCGAGACGTCAGAGATTTTATTAAAAGATTTGCTGGATACTGTGTTCGTTGTTTATGTTAGATAGCTCAGAAAACTGATTTACCCCTAAGAACTACTGAAACCAAAAATAATCTTTTCATATTCTATCAGCCAACAAAGCAAAAATAAAATATGTCACATCACACAGGCAAAAGTCATTGGAGCAATGCTTGATGATAATCTCAGATATGGCCAACACCTACTTCTAACCATCAAAATAAATAAATAAATAAACAAATAAACTAGGATCCCTCTACAGGGCTAGGAAATTCCCCACTAATAATTCCAGAAAAAACATAGCACAAACATACTTACTTCAACCCCTACTCTATGCCTCACACATCTTTATAAATCTTAACTTAACCATCACAGACAGCCTATAACAAAATTGCAAAATTTGCTACAAATAATCCACAAAACCCACCATTGCATAGCACTAAAAAGCCTTCATTGACTAAAACTTAAAAGCACCCTAACTACTATCAACTTATTACAGCCCATAAACTAATAAACTCCCCAGAAAAATGTCCAGGTCTAAAAGAAATATTACATCCCTATTCCACTGATTGAACCCTACAATCCAATAGCAAAGGGTTACCATCCATCACAAAATCAAATAACAGTGAGGAGAATGATTATACTCTAACCAGGTAGCAAAAAAAGCTAGAACCAACTCACCCCAAAATAAAACCGAAAACAGAGGTAATCCAAACTGCTCGAATGAAGTCTGGTATCCCACGTGTGACTCAGAGGGTAACAGGACCAACAAGAAACAGTACAAAGGATTAGTCCAGACAAAATCACTTTAGCTAGCAATACTAGGAGACTCTCTTTCTGATGCCCTCCCTACTTGAGGAATAAAGAAGTTGAAGTTTCAAGTAGTTTATTCAGTTAAGTAGGTAGACAGATGAGTGTTTTTGTTGTAAAACTCATTCATTTACTTGTTGAAAATAGGTTTATAACTTTGATCATTTTATATATATATATATATATATATATATATATATATATATATATATATATATATATAAGGACCAAAAACAACATAGCCATTTTGTCATACTGCATAATAAGATAGCTATCATTTGTTATAAAATATAGAGTAAAAACATTTTTTACATCCCCTAAACACATTTTCAGATTCACTGTGATTGTCTTTACAGCATTGAAGCAGCAAACCACTTTGTTCCACAATGAAGATATGTTGACAGTTGACCCAAACAGTGCAACGTACCCTCAACATTATGAGGCTGCATTCTTTTTCATCTGTAAACCTTTGACTTGACACTTTATTGGTGTTAATTCATTACACTTATAAATTAACTAGTTATTCAGACTACCCACCTACAGTTGTATTCTTGCCATTTAATTTCTAGAAAATATTGGCAAAGATTTGCGGTAAAAATAAAATGTAGCATGTAAATTCCTGCCCATGATATGGAAAGCTATATATTGCCTTTATTTACTAATCAGTTGTAAGCTACACTGAGTCTCATTTTTTAAAAATACATGCATCCAGGGAAGTAGTTTACAGTGGAAACAAGCCACAATGCTCATTTTACGGAGTTTGTGAATGCGCATATGTAGGAGGCAAAATGTTAAGTACAGTTTGAGACCTCAGAACCTTTTGTATAGGCTTTTTGTTCACATGGAGTAAAAACCCACCAAGTGGTGAATATTAGACTATACTCTACCCATGCAGAGGCTGGGGCAATGTCATTATTTCTTTAACATTCCTCCCAAACCTCAGAGGTTATTATATCCTGCATTGGGATGGGAACAGTGGGATCATTATTTCTTTAACTTTCCTCACAAACTTCTGAGAGGTGCATGAAGAGTATAATTTGTATATGAGCAGTGTACTGTCTCTAGAAGTAACAAGTTGGAAATATTATTGTAATCTTTTTTTTTTCATTTTCCTCACAATCAAACATCTGATGATTATACAGGTGGCTGTCTTTTAGGAGAATAAATAATGTTTTTATATATGTCTTATAGCAAATATATTATGTTCAAGTTTTTTTTCAATTTGCTGACATCAGAAGGGTACACAGAAGATGGCTTTCTTTTGGAGATGAGAGGGCATCATTGTCATCATCATCAATGTCATTATAAACCTTTTTCCCATTTTCTAAATGGGGTCGGGGTGTTGTGTTAACTGTTACTATTTCCTCTCGATTCAATGCCACACTTCTGCCTTCTTTGACACTCATGCCTGACTGTCACAGATCATCTCTCACACAATCTATTCACCTCTTTGCTGGATGTCCTTGTTTCTTCTTACCTTCTCCCTGTCTGTCCCAAATCTACTTCACTAGTCTTCTGCTTCTCTGCACATATGCCTAAACCAACAGAATTTCTCTTTTCTGCAATTGGAGCTACTTGGCTTCTGCTCTTATATCCTCATTTCTTTGTCTATCCCACAATGTGCATCCTACCCCCCTTCTCAGGCACTTCATTTTCATCACCTCTAGCTTTCTCATCTGCTCTGCTCTTACTGCCCAGGTTTCTGTATCATACAGTAGTACTAGTTGCACCACTGGTTTGTACACTTACTTTTCAGCTCCTTTGGCATTCTTTTGTCATACACTACACCTGGCATTCTATGCCAGTTGGTGCAGCCCCTCTGATTTTAGCTTTGACCTCTTCATTCAGATTTTCCTTCTCCTCCCAGATACTTGAATATATTAACGTAGTTACACTATCTTCGATTCTATCTCAGTTCTCAGCTTCTTCTGATTTCCACAATTTGTTGCCATTACCAATGTCTTATCTGTAAATAACTGCACAGAAACAGCAGTACCAAACCAAAATAAACTTAGGAAAACGCCAAAAATGAGCCCTCTTGGTGGACCCTCAGTATAAAAAGTTATATAACGAAAGAAAATCCTGGTCCAAAAGTAGGAAGAGCCATGCAAAAAGACAAAAACTCTTTCATCAATCTCACCAAGCAACTCAGGGAACTAATTAAGTCCACCAAAGCCAACTCTGAGGCAAATATAGCCTCCCATGCTACAGCTATCCATAAAACATTTTTTAGTTATGTGCACAACTGTAAAGGCAACACCTCAAAATGTACTGAACTAACAGTAATTCAAACTTCCTGTACTGAAATGAGGGTTATAGCAAATTTGCTGCAGATAAATTTACCTCCAGTTTTACCACCCTATCACCCCCATTTATGCCAGGGAATACCCTCTACCATTTCTCTCCAACAGTCCTGAAAGAACAGGTCCTCACTGCACTCTCCAGAACTAAAATCACTGCATTAATTAGTCTTGATAATATCCCAGGATGCCTCCAAAATAGCTTGAAATATGACCTGTCAGGTGCACTAGAATTTAAATTCAACCACAACCTCAAGACAGTCTTTTTCCCCTAGGGAATGGAGGACTGCAACAGTTAACCCTCCACACAAAGGTGGACAATCAAAATCCCTCCATACAACGGTGGACAATCAAAAGACTCAAGGAACTATAGACTCATAAGTTTGACTAGTGTTATGTGCAAGACCATGGAAAGAATTATCATGGACCTGATAAACAAAGTCATAGGAAATCTTAAAACACTGGTTCCATCCCAGTTCAGTTTCATCAAGGCCTCCTAAACTTGATGAGCTTCTTGAAGAAGGTCACTAGAGCCATTGATGAGGGCAAAATGGTACATGCTGCCTACCTTGACCCGGCAAAATCATTTGACACAATACCTCACTCTGGTATTATAGACAAACTCACATATTTTGGCATAAATCCCTATGTTACCTGATGGACAGCCAAATGACTCACAGAGAGGACACAGGAAGTTAGGGTGCAGGAATTCACCTCTACTAGAGGCCTGTTTCAAGTGGTTTGCCACAAGGATCAGTACTGATACTTCTCTTTGAAATATACCCCTGGGAAGGCAAGGCAAATGTTGAGGACCTTTGGCTGACCAAATTTGCTGATGACTGCAAGCTGGGTGCAATCACTGAATCCCCCAAAGATGCAAATATCCTTCTGGTGGGTCTGTAACAGACAAATTACTGGTGCCGGAACCATGGGCCAAACTTAATGCAAAAAAATGCATAATTATACTCTTTGGGAAGATGACCACTCCTGCAGATTACAACATTTATAACACTTCCCTAAACATAGACCCAGTGGTAATGGACTTTGAAACTCAAGTTGACAGTAAGCTGAACTTTGATCACCATGTGTCCTTGTCCTTCTATGTGGTACATCTTATAACTAAGGCATGGCATGCAGGTCATAGTCCCATTATACTCATCTCTTATTAGACCAATAACTCAGTACAATGCACCAGGCATTTGTAACAGCTGGAGCAGCCACAAAGGACCTCACTAATAAACACAGGGTGTGAATAATATGTCCTATACGGACTGCCTCACAGCCTTGCCCATGTACTTAGTCTCCTACAGACTACTGAGGGGAGATCTACGTATACCTAACCTACAAGACATTCTCTGATCCAGCCATGATAGATCTGCTGTACATTTGCAAAATGAACAGCACTAAAATTGCCTGATCTAAAGTTATAAATCTTGTCTGTGACATAAAACATGTTGGAGGGACAGGTATATGTCTCAGAGATTAGCCCTTCTCTGGAACAGACTCCATATTCATGTGAAACAGAGCTCTTTCCTAAGCCTATTCAAACACAATTTGGACCAATTGATGGGAAATCTCAAATTTACCCCTGGCTTGTTGGCTGTGACCCTTATGGGCAGGGGCAGTTTGTAAATGCCTTAAGGCACAGGCATATACTAAAGCCATCATAACTCATGGGCATTGATAATTGGGAAAACTGGGGCATGAATGCCTACATTTAAAAAGGCTCTAGGACAATTAGCCTAGTAACTTCCTATCATCCTATTAATACAGTTATTTCCAATACAGTTATTACAGAGTAGTCTTGGTCAGTTAGTATAAGCTGAAAGGATGTAGGAAAAAAACAAAATCAAAGAGTAAGACTACATTCATTTCTTTGATCATGTTTTTGTTCTGTCAATCACTGGATGAGAAAGGTTGTCTAAAAAAACTCTAAAATGCACTTCAGAGCTTCTAGAATCCTTAATGTTTCCTCACTACCTTGCAGCCCCAAACCTGCAGGTTAATACAGTTGTTTCATCCACAATTATTAGAGTGCAGCCTTGCTAAGGTAGACCATGTATGAGTAAATAACTGCAGGAAAAATGAAGAGAAAGCCAAACTGTGAAGAAAAGAAAAAAAAAGTTATCTGCATAGTGTCAATAGGTCAAGAAGTGATGGGGATGCTTTTTCACCTAGGGCACCATTTTACCAGCCATACCTTTGATGTGTAAATTATTGTTCTTACTTTTTGTGGTTACATCTTCTGTGAACTACTTACTTTTTAAGGAACTCATTAAATACACATGAATAACCATGATTTCTGGTAGGCATTTTCACAAAGTCACAATCCACTCCATAAAGAGCATCCATGTTGAAGCAATCCATACAATCTACAACCAATACCCTGTCCTCCCCCTCTAACTTTCCTGTTCAAGATGACCATTTCACATCTCCCTTATATAAGCATATGCACTAATATCATGTCCTGAATGTCTTCTCTGTTGTCTATTTACTTGCAGTTTGTTTCTCCTGTCCTTTTTCGCCTGCTGCCACTGATGTATAAGTTTTAGTTACTGCATTGCCTGCTTCCATAAAATCTTGTTTTATTTTCTGTCACTGTTGTATTCTCTACTGCCACATCACCTGGTTCCTTTTCCACATAACCATCCTCAGCACTTCAGTTTTATTTTATTTATTTATTTTATTTTACATTTGTTTACCGGAGTGGTCCAACTGGGACAGTGTCCATTTTCAGCAGAGACCCAGTGAGAAAAGCTCCAGTCTAAGCTTACATGCAGATTATTACAAGTAATAGAAATTATAAACAAAACTGACAAAAAAATGAGTGTTAACACATTTATAGGATAAAATGTAAAAAACAAAAATATATACATAGTATCAAATAGAACAACATATAAATAAACCCGAAAGACAAAGTCAGTGAATCTGAGTTCATCGACACATAAAGGTCGATGACTGCAAAGAGCGAACACCATAAACACCGAAAGAGAGAATGCCAAACATGATACCCGAAGCAACACCGCCATACAGGTAAGATGAACTCAACCCAAACAACCTAACTAAAAACACTTTTAAAATGTTTTTGCAGGGGCCAAGCCCCCCTGCACCCCCACACCCCCCTACTTAAATATACCAACTCCGAGACCGCACTACAGTGGGGAAAAGGATTTGCTTCCTCACCCCCCACGATCACCATGCTGGCCGAAGAAATCGGCGTTCTCCCTTTCGGCGTTTATGGTGCTCGCTCATTTCGTACATCGACCTTTATGTGTCGATGTACACAGATTCACTGAAGTCGTCTTTTGGGTTTCTGATATAGACCCCTTTAAACATTTGAATATAGACAAATATATGATTGAATTTATATATGTGGAGGAACATAACATTAGTAGGAAATTAAGCAAGGAGAATCACTTAAGCAAAGTACTGCATAGTTAGTAATACTTCCATGGTGAGAGTTGCAGCTAGGAATGTAACTACTTATAGAGAAGTAGTGTTGTTAGAAGGGATATGTTAACAGAGCTAGTACATACAGCCATATTGTGTAAGTAATGCTCAGTTAATACTTAAACTGGAGTGTTACATGTCCAAAGCCAAGATTCAAATAAGTGTCTTTTGAGAGATATTTTGAAATTGCTTATGCATCTAATACTATGTGGAAAGGTATTCAAGTTTTTAGTCGCAAAGTTAAGGAGAGTTGCCTGCTGTATTGGACACTGTGGTTATTTGGAGTAAGTCTTTGTTATTTGATCAAAGAGTACGAATGTTAGAGTAGCATTATCTGTTATCTCATCCCATGAAACAACAGAACTGTCCCCGGGATCATCCTATTGCTTGATAATTTTTAACATAACATCATCTGCATGCCCTCCTGACACCAGTTCTGTCATCTGCACCACTTCAACAGACTGGGTTACTTCCTTCTCCGTGAAGACAGGTAAACACTGCTCATTAGTAACATCCACCACAAAGGAATAATTATTTACATTCTGAAGTTCATTAATGAACATTTTTTTCCAGATTCTTACTTTCTACTTCTAAACCCATCATTGCTTTTTTATCCTTCTCTGTGATGCTGCTACTTTCCTTAAGTATCTTCCTTGCTGCTGTAGGAGCCCTGAGGCACCATCTAGTAGCTCCATAGTTCAGAGAGGTTCATTGATAGACTGGCCAAATTTCTCTTAGTAGTATCAAAACCCCCTCAGGTCTCCCCAAAAGAGACCACTCCCCTAGGTGGACTAATCAGCTCAACAAAGGTTAAATAAAAAAATAGATACAAATTTTTAAAAAGGTATAGTTCCTTTAATCTCTAGATATTTCCTTCCCCAAAATATGTTCACAGATAGTTACTAGGCATGTGGTCCAGGAGACCAGTAAGGATAAGTAGGCACAGAGCCTGCACAGACTTTATGTGTTTGCACACGCAATGGTGAGTGGCATGTGGCCATGCATAATGCATATTAATAAGGCATGGCACACCTAAGCTACATTTCGTAGTGTGCAACAGTGTTGTTGACCATAAAACCTCATAAGCGAACATGGATAGCAATTCAATGTAAAGGAGAACATCTAAGGTGTGCAGATTTGGGTGAAATACTGCCATGATCACCAGACCTTTACACATAGAGAAACCTTGTCAGAGAACATGGAGAGCAATTCTGTGCAAGGAAGAGCATGTCCAGATTTCTTGCACTAACAGGTTGAGCGGTATGGTTGTCTGTGACTGTCACACAAGATGACTTAGCAATGGAGAGGATGTCTGTGTGATATAAACATCCTTACGTGAATAATGCAGAGGACATCTATCAGGGATCTGACATACAACTGGGATAGGATGCATATTAGGAAACTGTGCAAAATGATATACCTGAATATGAGTGTACTCTTAGCAGAGGTATCTATCAAGGTGGCCACAGGTAAAGGATCATGGCAAACATTACAACCACAATCATGGACAATATCAGAATAATACCACCACTAATCCTATGCCTCTGACATAATATGTGTGATGTGGAGTGATAATAGATGAGCCTACACACACACACACACACACACACACACACACACACACACACACACACACACACACACTCACTTGACAACTATTATGATACATGCTATAAGGTTAACCATGCACACTGTCCTGGTACTATAATGTCTATATAGATGTTAGGAGGGACACTGCTCTACCTGTATGTGACAGTATGGTCAATACAGCCTACTTGCCTTTTGTGCATGGCATATATCTATGGGCACAATCCATACTGTCATGAATGATATACGTGTCATCAATATTGTCAAACACCTATGTATACAGTGTATACATAAGGTGAACAGGTAGCACACATGCACCTGGGGCCAAGAACACTGCATCATTGGGCCCAGACAATAGCCCAGGATGCTGTCTAAATAGCATGCAACATGACCTATCAGGACCTCTGGAATTACTATTTAACTGTAGTCTTCAAACAGACTTCATACCTCATGAATGGAGAACAGCAACAGTCATCCATCTGCACAAAGGTGGCCCATCTACTGCAAATTAGGAGCTGTCATTGAATCCCACACTGACACAAATATTCTCCAGGAAGGGCTGACACAGACAAATAACTTGTGTCAGAGCCATGAACTAAATGACAAGATAATAGTATCCATCGGGAAATCACCCACCCCTGGTAATTATTATATTGATAACACATCCCTTAGAGTTGACCCAGAACTTATGGACACACATAGACAGTAATCTAGACTTTGACCATCATGTGACTACATTATGAGAAAACCATTCAATGTTGTGTAACTTATAAACAAAGGTATGGCATATAGCTCCAAGGAACTCATTGTTCCACTGTATTCCACATTCATCAGACCTATAACTAAGTGCAATGCCCTCTTTAGTATGCGCCTAACCAGGCATATCCAATAACTGGAACATCCGCAGAGCTCCTTACTAAAAAAATAAAGTGCATAAGTAAAATGTTTTATGCAGACTGCCTCAAGGCCCTATCTGTTTATTGTGTCTCCAACAGGCTTTTGAGGGGAGATCTATGCCTAGCATTCTGGGCATTTTCAGACCCCCACACTGATGGATCTCCTGCATACCCATAAAACAAATGGCACCAGAACTACCCATTATAAAGACTTAAACCTTGCCTGTTATTTAAATAGGACCTGCTGGAGAGACAAGTTTGCATCCTGGAGAGTTCCTCCCTAATCCTATTCAAGTGCAGCTTGGACAACTGGATGGTGAACAGGATATTCATACCTGTTTGGCATGTATGTCTCTAATGGACTCAGGCAACCTGTAAATGGTTCTTTTCCCAGGCTTGTAAATGTTTCATCTCCCAAGCCCATGCTTACACTTATCACAGGTATCAGAACTTGTCAGAGATTTGGGATGCATGGCTAGACTTAAAAAAGTGCCTTCTTGTCATTAGCCTAGTAAACAGCTGTGAGCCTATCACCATCAGGCAGTCATGTATATTCCCCAGAAAGAACACATAGGTATGACCAATAAGCTGCGTGACAGTGCGCTGTGACAAAGGTGGTACACTTCAGTTACACAACACTGAAAGATGTGTAGGGAGGAACATGAAGAAGGGTGCAAGTACACAGTTATTGGTATGTTGAGGTCTGGGAACCATGAAGTTATTACTCTCTGATGTGCATGTCATTCACATACCCAGTACTTGCATTACATTCAGCAGAGTAGTCAGCACTGTGACCACATTCTGGTGGATGTACCACTTACCCTTTAACCTAGGACACAGGTAACATACCTACAGGTCTGATTATAGGGTGTGATGTCCACATTACACTTGGGTGGTGTGTCTGTTTCTTGATTCAACAAATCCCTCCATGTATCCCAACAATCCAGGTGTTATCATGGCTGTGGCAGCAGTCTTTGGTATGTGTTGATACTGTCTGTATTATGCTAATATCACAGCTGGAGTCAATGACTGCACAAAAGCTGTGGTCTGTCAGGCAGCTGTTTGGGCACAGCATGTGTATGTCATCTGTGGTGTCCATCATTGAACTAATGGGCAGGAAAGTCCAAGCAGACACCCCTGATGCACTGGCCTGATCACTGGACTTGAGATATATATCACATCATACATTTCAACATAGAGAGATGCCACATATGGCATATACTGGTATACCCATTTGCTGATATAGCTGTTTATGGCCATATATGACAGTGTTTATTGAATACCTCAGTATGGATTTTTGTCAAATGCATTGACCTATTCAAGTTCCACACAATAATACTGTTGTCATCATGCATGCCTTTGATGATTTTTGAGGAACTCTATCAGATGTAATGGACCTGATGTAGCATTAACAACTCACACAGGTCTATTGCACACACCTGGAATATTACTAGTGTACATATAGAGGAGGTCGATGATGAAATGGGGTCTATATTAGAACATCGAAGTCTTAAAACTTCGAATGTTATAATATCGAACCCTATGCACCGAATGCTGAAAATAGCGAAGCTGCAGAATATCGAATAGTTTCCTAAGGAAAGTATTTGGTGGGCTGTTTCTGCAGCTCGCTATTTCCTCGACTGTGGAGTGAAGGTTACGGACCGGGTTAAGGTAAGTGTGCAAACAGATCGGGTTAAGATGAGTGTGTGATAGTTAGGGACCTTAGGGTTAGGGAGCAGGTAAGGTGAGTATGCGATAGGGACCTTAGGGTTAGGGAGCGGGTAAGGTGAGTGTGCGATAGGGACCTTAGGGTTAGGGAGCGGGTAAGGTGAGTGTGCGATAGGGACTTTAGGGTTAGGGAGCAGGTAAGGTGAGTGTGCAATAGGGACTTTAGGGTTAGGGAGCGGGTAAGGTGAGTGTGCGATAGTTAGGGGTCTTAGGGTTAGGGAGCAGGTAAGGTGAGTGTGCGGTAGTTACGGACCTTAGGATTAGGGTTGGGTTAAGGTAAGTGGATATATATAGTAGTGTATGTATAGTTTAGTGTAGGGTTTTGTGAAGTGTATGTGTGTGGATTATTTATTTTGGTTTGCTTGTGTTATGTGTATGTTTGTCGGAACAGCAATTTTTTTCCCTGGGAAAAAATTTGCTATTCTTTTTTTTTTCAATAATCCTTTTTTATTATTTTTCAAAACAATATTACAAATTCACACTATATATACAGTATGTACATGATTGCTTCCAATGGTTACATCCACATTGTATGTCAACATCAATTATTAACAGTAAATACAACACTAACAAAGAAAAAAACAACAAAAAACCAAAGCCAACAATCTGTATTATCCTTACAACCTCTAACTAATCTAAGATTGATTATGTACTATTACTATATGTCCTGAGAGAAAGTGGATAGGAACCTCTAGGCCAACACAATGTTGAAAATTTGCTCCCATATTTTTATACTGTTTATGCTTTTCTTGTGGTCACTGATTAACAATTTATGCGCTAAAATATGTCTTATTGCTAACAATCTAAAATTTTCCCTCAATGTCGGGGCCGGGTTTAACCAATTTGAGGCTATGTACAATTTCATTAATAAGCAAATATTCATGATTACGATCCTTCTTGATTTATCTAAATTCTCCGGGGGAATATGAAGGATCATAAATTCCCAAGAGAGTGTTGAGTTTTGGTAGCCCATTTTTTGTAGCTGCAGTTTTAATGAATTCCACAATTTATAAATGCATTTGCAACTCCAGAACATGTGTAACAAGTCAGCTATCTGATCTAAGCATTGTGGGCATTTAGGTGAATTCTTCGAATCAAATTTGTGAATAGTGAGACGAGTATAGTAGGCATTATTAAATATCATCAGTTGCATAAATACCAATTTTTGAAGGGATACTGACTTCAATGTTAGACTAAATGCCTCCAGTATGTTACTGTCATCTGCCAATACTAATTTCTCCTTCCAGTAATTCGATAAGAGAATGTGTTTGTTATGTTTCCTCTCTTTTATCAATTTATATGAGGTGGTTATATATTTTCTGTCCTGTAACAGAGCTTCCCACAGATTACAAGATATATTTAAGTCCTCTTCTTTAAGTTCAGTGTTGTTAAAATAATTTATAGCCAGATCTTTTAGTTGCCTCACAATGATTAGATAAGAAATGGGAAGATTCATCTCCTTTAAAATATCTTGTACTGCTACCCCCATGAAAGAGTATAAATCAAGTACGGTTAAATCCTTTATTAGGGGGAATTTCTTTAAATCTATCAGTTGACTACCAATTGTTAAATTTGGGTTCCCATGAAAAGGTTGAAAGACCATCATATACTTTAGTAAGTTTAAAGAAGTGAAAAGAGTTTGAATCGACGTTACATAGTTCTTGATATGCTCCATTAAATCGTATTTACTAAGTGTTCGATTATTTAGAAAGGGTAGTGCTTTACAGTTGATTCCCACTCCCCTTACATGCCTATAAGTTAGGAGCACCCATTTGGGTGTCCATTTCCTACTATCACTATCAAAGTAAGTCGCCCTTAAAATCCTGTTAGCATGAATCACTAAATAATAAGTTTCAAAATCCGGTAGATCAAGCCCCCCCTTGTTTTTTGGAGCCATCAATTTCTCATATGATATCCTCGTCTTCCTGGGTTCCCAAAGAAATCTCCCCAGTCCTATATGAAACTGTTTAAAAAATTTTTTTGTGATTCTGAGTTGTGCAGCTCTAAAGATATATAACATTCTAGGAAGAACATTCATTTTTATAATTGCGGCTCTTGCCATCAATGGCAACTTCAACTTACTCCATCTTTTTAGATCCAATGTTATTTGATCCCAAGTTGACTTAACGTTATTCAAAAAGAAATCTCTATTTTCAGTTGAAAATACAATCCCCAGATATTTTATTCTTTCTTTCGTCATTACTTGTCCTATCAGTGGTAACAGTGAAAAGGGTGTGGGTGTCTTTAATGGGAATATTTTGTTTTTTTTGAAATTTAGCTTGTAATTAGAGATTTTCTCAAAGTTTTCTATTGCTGTTAATATTTTCTCGGTATCAGAAACTGGTGTGGTGCAGTATATATTTAAATCATCTGCGAAGGCAGCCATCTTAATCTTTATACCATAAAGTACTGGAGAATTATAGAAAACATTTTGCTTAATGTGTAAAAATAACGGTTCCAAATACAGATTAAATAAGATAGGAGATAATGGGCATCCCTGTCATGTACCATTTTTGATTTGTATCCTTTTAGAGCATTCGTGATTTATAAATAAATTTGTATATGCGTTATTGTATAATTTCCTCAATGTTAAAATGAACTCCTGAGGTATATTAAAATATGGCAGCGTGTCAAATAAATATACCAAATTAACTCTGTCGAATGCTTTCTGTGCGTCAATTATTAGGGCATACATATTAAGATTTTTATGCTTTGCATAAGAAATTAATGTGTGGAGCATTAATGTATTATCAGTGGTCTGCCTCCCATCTATAAACCCCGCCTGTTCCTCTGATATTATTAAATTTATTACCTTTTTCAGTCTATTTGCCAGAATGGATGTCATGATTTTCATGTCTATATTCAGGAGTGATATGGGCCTATAGTTATCTGGATTTTTAGAATCACTTTTCTCCTTCAATATCAGGATTGTCTTTGAGGCATTAAAGTGGGGATCATTAATTCTATTCAGAATTATATAATTAAAAATCTGTGAAAGTACTCTACTCAGAATCTCACTAAAGCATTTGTAGAATTCCGAGGTCAGACCATCTGGCCCTGGGGCTTTATGAGGCTTCAGCTTCTTGATTACCTCTAAAACCTCCTCCACTGTAATCGGTTTAATTAAGTCTCTATGGGAGTCCTTGTCAATATTCGGGAAAGTAATTTTCTGTAGAAAATCTTTCCTATCTTTATCTTGCAAAAGTGCCTGCTGATCACCATAGATCTGATTAAAGATTAGTTCAAAAGTATTCATAATATCTGCCTTATCAGTATGTGTTTTATTATTATAATTTATTTCTGTAATTACTCGTGTTGATTTTGTCTGATTAATAATACGAGCTAATGCTTTTGAAGGAGTTTGAATATGATTTGCGTATTTTACTAAGTTTCTTTGTTCATAGAATGTCAATTTTCTATTATGAAGTAGAAACAGCTCTTTCTGACATTTTAATAAATCAATTTCTGTCTGTTTATTATAGTTCCTCATCAATTCCTGGTCCAATGTTTTAATTTTGGTTTCCAAGTCAAGTTGTTCCCTATTTTGCATTTTTTTATAGTACGTAGCTTTCTGAATAAAGAGTCCTCTTAATTGCACTTTAGTTGTAGCCCATTCTATATCCATGGGGTGTCTATTTTGGGGAATATTATGCAGTAACTGTTTGAGTGTCTCCTTACCTTCTTTCAATATATCCTCTTTAGTTAATAAATATGGATTTAAGGACCAATTGTACCCTCGATGCCTCTTATTATTCATACTATTACTGTTTAGGGTTAACGTAATCTTAGAGTGATCTGAGAGTTGTCTAGTTTGATTAGAAACACTAGGGTCAGCTGAAATCAATACCTCTGAGATTAGAAAAAAGTCAATTCTCGACCACATTTTATGGCAGCTTGAATAAAAAGTAAAATTCTCTGCTTTTATTTGTAAGTGTGTATGCTTAAAAGGGTCATATAGTTTGAAATCAGTTTTAAGTTCCTTCAATGCTACCATTGCCTGCTTATTAAAAGCTTTAGATGAACCTAACTTATCTAATTTAGGATCTTGATACGAGTTCCAGTCACCTCCCATCACTATATAGCAGTTATTATATGACTGTAAAATGGAGTAAATTGAAGTTATAAAATGATGCTGATTAACAGTAGGGGCATATATACTCATGAGTACTATAGGTTTATCATAAAAGTTTCATGCGAGAATCACCAAACACCATCGTCCCTCTTGATCCATTTTCACATCCAAAATTTCTCCTTGAAAGTTATTCTTAATTATAATTGCCACCCCTGCACTGTTCGTTGTCCCTTCCGCCGCCACAATCTTCCTAATCCATTTCTTATCCTTCACTGCCTCCCACTGGTCATTGGTCAAATGCGTTTCTTGTAATAAAATAAAACCTGCTGTTGATTGGAGAAACAAATGCAAAAATAGCTTTCTTTTTTTCATGTTCTGGAGTCCTTTGACATTCCAAGATTCTATTATCCACATTTAAAGCTTCTCAAAAATGTACTTCGATATCTAATATTTATTGACAACTTTAGACTAACGTATGTTGGCATATCATAACTTATTTGGAAGCAAAACTGCCATCCCATCCCTACCCAGTGCCTATCCACTATTCCTCTGGACCAGGATGAAGATAGGTTTTTCACATTTCTTGAAACCCTCTGGGTAACTGACCTACTAATTCTACTACTTAACACTAAAACTTCATGCAAAAAAACTACCACAACTACTTCTACATCTACAAAGCTTAATCCGAACATTCCCTAATAAACACTGCTTACTAACTAACTACAGCTCTGGACATATTTTCTATAGATATACACATATACTAATTGTTCTATGAAATTCTAGTGTACCTAACTTCTATCAATATTTATATTCAGCAATAGCATAAAAACATTTCAATTTCTTGTCCTATACAATATTAAGTATTAATTGACATAAAAAACACACAATTGTTTAACATTCCACAACAATCCCGCATCCAATTTTGTTTGACTGATCTAACTGTTTTAGTTAGCTGTATTCCTCCAAAGCAATCTTACATAATGACCTGCTAACACTTGGTAAACAATGCACCCAACAGTAAAACTATAATTGTACATTCACTTATAGTAACTAGTTGTACCCTTATACCATACCTATTTATATGTTTTTTGGATTTTCCATATAAAGAAGAAAAAAAAAAAAAAAGCAAAGAAAATAAAAGAGCAGAGAGACAACATAAAAGAAATAAAAGGAAGAAGGAAAATGTATTAATTTAAACATTTAGAAACACATTCTTTTATGTTCTTTATTATTTTCTCAACATCTTGTTATCATATTAATTTAAGCATACTTATACAATTATCAAATTGCAAGTGATATAATCTGCCTAAAAGAAGAAAAGAGAGAAATAAAAGAAAAAGAAGAAAGAGAAAAAAAGAAAGAATAGAAACTACAGTACCCTATTCTGCCACTATACATTGCAATACCCTTCTATATTAACCATAGCATTCACAAAGCATTTACCTGTACAGCTATATTCTCATACAGCACCCTGAAGTCCTTTACCCTATAAATGAGTCAAAAAGGCTTCGTTTTCCACATTCACCAGTTCTTTCTTCTTCCCAGCTGTTAATCCTGTTAGGGGAGCCTCGTTTCTTCTCTTCGCATTCACGACGGGGGAACCAATTCGCGAACGGACCTCCTGGCTGCTCAACACTGAAATCGGTCCCCCTGCTTCCTCCAAAGGACTTCCTGTTGCCTCGTGGCTTGCTAGCGCTCGTTGAAGCCATAAATCTTCGTGAAACCTTCGTGCTCAAGCTGGAACAATGAGATAAGAAGATAAAAAAGTGTTTCTTAAGGCCTGGTGAAAAAAAAAGAACACACAAAGGATTTTAAAGCCTCAGATCATCGTAGATAAAGAGTCCCATTCTGGCTGATGCTGAAAAAAGCCTGGATGAACTGTTCACACTTCCGAAGGTGGCAGAGCCTTGAAAAGCTTCAGAAAGGTAGGTCTTGCTTCTTTTTTCATGCTTACTGAGTATTTAATGCCATCCACTGTAAAGATTAAAATATTGGGATATTTCATTTGAAATCTGATACTTTTATCAATCAGAAACTTGCAATATGGAGCCAGCATTTGCCTAGATTGTCTTATTTGTGTTGGTAAGTCCTGTGCTATGGAAATTTTATTATTTTGCCACATTATAGATCCACCAGTTTTTTTTTTATGGTTAACAGTATTTTGCTAACACCTTGATAGTTCAATATTTTGACATAAACAGGTCTAGGTGTATTTGAAGCTTGTGAGTCTCTGAATGCTCTATGCACCCTTTCTATGACAATCTGTTTAACACCATCAGAGTCCTTAAGCAGTATTTCAAGTATATGTGCAATGGAAGTGTTCAGATCATTATATTGAATTGATTCTGGGATCCCTCTGATAATTATATTGTTGCGTCTGGATCTAGCTTCCAAATCCAGAATTTTGTTTTGCATCATTTGAATGTCTGCCCCATGAGAATCTGTTCTTTTAGTGAGCATTATTATTTTGTCTTCATTTTCAGCTATTCTGGTTTCCGCTTTCTCCATTCTTTCCAGCATCCGATTACATGTGGCACTAAATGTAAGCATTTGAGATGTTAAGTCTTTTAAGGCTTCCTGTATAGGTAACAGCGCTGATTTAATTTCTTCCATGGTGACCGGTTGATCAGGTTTACTTGTTACTCCTGCTTTTGCAGTCTCCTGTTGTTTAATTGTTTTCTGTCTTTTGATTATGGATTCTTTCTCAAGGGATTGCAATGCTGACAGTTTAGTTTTGGTAGTTGTAGTTTCCATATTTTTGTCTTCTTTTGACATTGTGAAACGCTGCAAATAGATTTATATCCAGAGGAAGAATTTCAGATGAGAGATAGCTCAATCCTTTGTTTGGTGCTCTGTTCAGAGTCAAACTGACAATCAGTTCCAATCCTGCTATCACCAAGTATTTTTTCGCGATTTTTCTTTCTCAGAAACGAAGATGACTTCTAGTAGTTTAGTAATTGCTGCCAATTAGCATATTAACTCCGAATATATCTCCACAGGGTTGATTTTTTTCTCTGGTATTTGAAGAGCTGAAGAACTGCAGTGCTTATAGAATGGCGGCCATCTTTGAATCGAAAAAAAAAAAATTGCTATTCTGAGTCTTCGATGTTATAGTCTTTCAATCAAAATGGTTCGATATTATAACATTCCAAGTTTTAAGACTTCGATGTTATAATATAGACCTGATGAAATGTTGGTCTACTTCACAGTCATGGAGAATCAGGTGCTGTCCTCTCAGCTCAGGTGGATACATGTTGATATACACCCTTGTATGGGAACATAGGCCATGTGGAGGATGTGTTGAACTATGCATTCAACCATATCAGGAAGCTGTATGTGCTGGATCATGCCATAGGTGATTTATGATGTTGCCACAGCACATTGATTCCATGTGATAGACCTGGATAAAGGTAAGACAGTGCATACTGCCTATTTTGATCTAGCCTAGGGTTTTGACACAGTCACTCATGAGGGTTTCTTTTTGAAACCCCCCAAGCTGGGGATTAGACCTTATGTCAGTTAATGAGTAAACAACTGGCTCATTGACAGAACACATCATGTGAAAGTTGATGAATCAACCTGTACCAGTAGAGCTGGCACCATTGGCAAATCCCAGGGATCTGTGCTTGGCCCTTCACTGTTTGAATTGTATGTCTATACAGTTCCGGCTAATGTACGTATATGACCTTTGTCTTACCAAGTTTGTTGATTCTTGCATATTGTGTGCAATCATTGAGTCCACCAATGGTTATAACATAGTACAGGAGGAGCTATGACACAGAGCAGAATGGTGACAAAGGCACATGATCTATAAATAAATGCATAAATGTGTGTTTGTAATGTTGTCTGTCTAAAAAGTGGAGTTCATAGGTTCATAGGTTCATAGGTTCATACTAGGCTATCTGCCCGAGGGCATTTACAAGCCTAGCCCATAGTTTTGTGGCTTACGCCACCCCTTTAGTATGGGGAACTATACCCATTATTTTGCTGTGCCTCTGTTGAGCAGTGACACTGAGGTAATCCCTGGGGTATATCTGCGATCTCCCATCCATTGGTCAAGATTTCTCTTGAACAAGGCCAGCGAGGTGCTCTGCCTCACATATACCGGGATTTTATTCCACAGCATAGGGAGTCTTTGGGTGATGAATCTATCCCTCCAGCACGTCCTATTAATAGCCGTGTCGAGGTTTAAGTCTCCGCCCTTGTGGCTCTGACGGATCTAGATTTTTGAGGTGAAGCATATTCATCAAATCTGGGTTTGACATGGCCTTGTATGTTAGGCAAAGGTCACCTCTGAGCAAGCGGTGGCGACTGAATAGAGCTGGAGTTCTTTCAGTCGGGCAGCATAGGACAGATGTTTGAGACCCTTTATCCTTTTGGTGAGGAACTTTTGTGGCCTCTCCAGCTGCTGCAAGTGTCGGGTCAGATACATTCGAATGGGGCATTGTACTCAATCATTGGTCTGATGAGTGATGAGTATAGGGAGACTATGACCTCCCTTGATCTAGATGAGAATCCCTTCATGATAAGGTGGGCAATGTAGAAGGTCTTCCTAACTACTTTAGCTACATGGGTGTCGAATGACAGACTACTATCAACCTGGGTCCCCAGGTCCCTGATAACTTCTTCTGTGCTCAGTGGATTGCCACCTATTTGGTAGCTAGGGGTAACCTTGTTTTTCCCGAAGGGTATGACTATGCATTTTTTGGCATTTAACTTTAGGCCATGGCTCTGGCACCAGTTATCCGTTTCTGTGAGACCCTTCTGACGGGTATCTGTGTCAGATGTGTTTGCTACTATGGCGCCCAGTTTGCAGTCATCTGCAAACTTTGTCAGCCATAACCCTCCTGTGTTTGCTTGTACTTCGGAAAAGTAGATGCCAAACAAGAGTGGGCCCAGGACTGAGCCCTGTGGTACACCACTTGTGACAGGCTTTGAGTCTGACATGGCGCCAGCAACTCTGACCCTGTGGGTTCTGTCACTCAGCCAGTTTGCAACCCATCTTGTGATGTATGGGTTAACATTTAAGCTGATGAGTTTTTCAATGATACCCGAGTGGGGTATTGTATCGAAGGCCTTCGCCAGATCGAGGTAGGCTGTATGGACTGCCTTTCCCTCATCAATGGCTTTGGTGACTGTTTCGAAAAAGTCAACCAAGTTTAGAAGGCATGATCTGCCTTTGACAAAGCCGAACTGGGATGGATCCAAAGTCTGCAAATTCCCTATGTCTTTATTTATGAGGTCCATTATGATCCTCTCCATGGCTTTGCAGATAAGGCTTGTCAAGCTAATGGGCCGGTAATTTCCAGGGTCGGTGGAGGCACCGCCTTTGTGAAGTGTCCATGTTAATCACAGAATTGACAACAGTTCTGCTATGCAGAAACCCAGTGATGCAAGCACTGGGACTACATTATGTAGCAATCTGAACTTTGATCATCAACTGTCCACACTGCTATTGAAAGCCTATGTTGTGCACACCCCAAGTCACTCCATCATATTGATATCCGAGGATTGTATGACAGCACTGTAGTCAAACCTCATTACATCACTAATAGTGTATAATGTTCTTTTTTACATTTACCTCAACAGACATATCTACTTGATATAGTCAAAATACCAGAACATCAAAATGCTAAATATTGAGATGAAAATAGTTAAATTCCACATAGTCGAATGTTTAGAAAATCGAAACCCAGAACATCGAACTATGTATGCTGAATGATTATCATGCTACACTTAAAAGAATGCAGCATACAAGAGTATGCAGCATACAAGAGGAGTGGTCTCAGCCCTGAATGATTCAGCTGAGTGGTCTCAACCCTGAAACTAGTAGCTTATTGGCCGTTTTGGGTCAATTCCTATCTCTTTCAGTTTCCCTGCTTTAAAACCCGCATTTGCACGATTTTGCACCAGTATACTACTCTGCACAGCTCCTCGTTGTGTCCTGCAGAGTGATACAGGCAACAGAAAGACCCATGAGAGACTTTTCCAGATTTAAATATTTTTTCTCTGTTTTTTTTTTTGCTCTGACTGCCTTTTCCCACCTAAAAAGTGAATTTCTAACTGATCTGTGCTTTAAAAAGTTTAAATTGCATTTGCCTTCTGCTTTTTACAGTTTTTGCACTTGTTTTATATCAATTTAAGTCATTTTTGTATTGTATAACTGTTGTAGGCTACACACTAAAGTGCGCTAGCCTGTTTATAGCATTTACAGTGTTTTCTCTGTGTTTTTCTGCTGTTTCCTGAAAAAAAACAAAACAAAAAACAAAAAAAAATTCTCTTTTCCCGCCTTTGCTAAAATAGATTAGTCCAGATTTCAGGTTTTGCTGAATTCCGGACTGTGGTATAGTTTCCTGTGCTGCCCATATCCTTACTTGGATAGGAGGAAGCTTCTCTGTTCACCAGTGAGAGTGGGGAGCTTTGAGGAGCCTATCTGTCTCTGGAGGAGTGGTCTCAGCCCTGAAACTAGTAGCTTATTGGCCGTTTTGGGTCAATTCCTATCTCTCTCAGTTTCCCTGCTTTAAAACCCGCATTTGCACAGTTTTGCACAATTTTGCGAATAGAGCAGCATTAGACAGCGCCGTTTAAATGGGTTTAAAGTATTCCCGGCTCCACAAAGTCTGCTCTTCACTTTTTCCCTTAGAACTGTTCTAAATCTCAAAGTAAGCACTCTATTTTCATTCTAAAGCCCTGCAGTTGCTCATATAAGTAATCTTATAAGTAAGCACTAATAAACTAAAGCACTACACCCTCTTATATTCCCTTAAAGTACTTGGCTCCTTATTGGTCCTTTTTGATCAGTCAAAAAGTAGTTCCTTATACTATTATGGCATGTCCAAAAGTCAGTTTTGGGTTTACTCTCCAGTCCAGCTGGTGAATCTGGGAATCTTGAGGCAATGTTACAACCGCCTTATCTACACAGACCACCCTCTCCTCCTCCCAACAAGCTCAAATATATGTGAGAGATGCAACTATATAGCCAAACTGGAGGCTGAGCTCTCTCAACCCAGTAATGGCACAGTCAGGCGAAGAAGGTAACCACACACACCACAAATCCAGTCTCTCATAGACCTATCGCAACAGCAAACCAAACACATAAACACACAAAAACATATTCAGAGGCTCTAAATAAAAATCTTCCCAAGCAGCAGAGACCTCCAAAGCAGACATCCAAGCAACCACTACCCCACAACAATACCCACGTATTACATAGTTCACAAAGTCAGTGTGCCACACAGTCACAGCCCTTAAAGCTAAACAACACACCTAATACACTTGTAATAGGTGACTCTATTGTCAGACACACTGACGTCCCACTCACCAGGCTGAACAAGGAGAAGGTCACTGTAAACTGCCTGACGGGTGCCAGGATCTGCTACATAACACAAGCACTCAGGTCCTTCCAAAGCAAATACAAATATGACTCTGTCATTGTCCATGCTGGTGTGAATGACCTAAGACGTACCTCCCTGGACTACATGAAAAGAGACATAGAGGAGCTCTCTGATCATGTTGCCCAGGCCGGTATGACCCTGACCTTGAGTAGCATCTTACCCTCACCAAGAATGATGCCACAGTATAAAGACAAAATTATCAATTTTAACAATTGGCTAAAGTATTGGTGTCATTCAAAGGGGATCCAGTGGCTGTCAGCCTGGGATGACATGCTCGACAAGCCACGTTGCTTCGCTAGGGATGGCTTGCACCTGTCACCCCTGGGCTTTTGAATATTGGCTAAAGCTCTTGCCACCCCCATAGTGCCTTTTTTAGGCAAGGCTCAAAAGACAAACCCACCTCCATAGACAACACAAGGAAAAAGAAACTAAGGGTAATGCTGCGCAATGCCAGAAGTCTAAACATCAAGATGCACGCACTCGAGGCTCTCCTCAGTATGGAGAATATCGAAATCTGTGCAGTAACAGAAACCTGGTTCAAGGCTCCCGAGAGCACCCCAGCACTACCAGGTTACACCTCATACCATGCTCTTCGGCCCCAAAACTCGGACTGAACCACAAAAGGGGGGGGGGAGTATCCATATTCATCAAAGATACCCACATCTCCAGGTTAGTGGCACTGCACGGAGCATTGGAGACCATCCACGTGCAACTAACAGTGGGCAAAACTGCCTTTCAGTTTGTAGCCTGCTACAGACCATCCTCCCAAACTCAGGAACCCCACTCAGCTTTCCTGTGAACACTGGAGAATATGAAGGTCTCTCCAAACACCATCATATTGGGTGACTTCAACTACCCAAACATAAACTGGGAGCACTACTCAAGCCCCAACACCTTCGCCCAATGCTTCCTAGAATTTATAAACTCAAATGCTATGGAACAACTGGTCACCACTCCCACAAGAGGGGAAAACATATTGGACCTGATCATCACCAACATGGGGACTCTATGTTCCATACCAGAGGTATACCCCTCATTGGTAAGATCTGACCATAAATTAATCTCACTGGACATCCATATCCCGTCCCCACACCCAGCCAAGGAAACCACAGTGAATAACTTCTCAAAAGCAAACTTCACACTTCTCAAAACTGAGGTGGAATCCTTCAAAGCCCCTGGGCCAGTGGAAAATACAGCCCAAACTGCAGAATCCTTTACAAATGCATTCTATGGACACCTACAGGAATGCATGGATCATGCTATCCCAAATAAAACCAAGTCTCACTCCTCCAAAGGCAGGAGACCTGTCTGGTGGACCCCAGCCATAAATAAGCTATACAACAGAAGGAGGAAGCTACTACTTGATAGAGCAAAATCCCAAAAAGGGAAGGCATCTCTGATCAGTACTAGCAAGACACTATGATCCCTCATAAAATTATCTAAGGCCAGCTTTGAAAGAAAAATTGCACAAGACACAAAAGATAATCACAAGGCCTTCTTTAGTTATGTCAGGAACCTGGGTGGCAACTCCTAGATATGCTCTGAGTTAGTGCAAAATGACAAAAAATACACTGAACCCACAGACATTGCCAACATCCTGGCAGACAGGTTCAGTGCAAACTTCTCTCCCCTTCCCCCCCAAAAGAGCAAATATCTATCCCAACAGAGTGTAGCCTCCCTGACATCATAGATGCACAGGTGAGAGCTGCCCTCGTCAAAGCAAAAAACACAGCATCATTGGGACCGGACGGTGTCCCGGGCTGCATCTTACATGAGCTCCAAGAAGAACTGAACCCTCACATAAAGTCACTGTTCAGTCTCAGCCTTACTACAGGATATGTACCCAAGGAATGGTGTACAGCAACACTGGTCCCACTCCACAAAGGTGGTGCCACAACAGACCCTGGAAACTATCACCCTAAAAGTCTGACTAGCCTGGTCTACAAAGCTATGGAGCGTATCATCATGGAACTCATAAACAAAGACATTGGGAACCTCCAAACACTGGATCCTACCCAATTCAGCTTTGTTAAGGGCAGATCTTGCCTCTTGAACCTGGTCGACTTCTTTGAAACAGTCACCAAGGCCATAGATGAAGGGAAGGCAGTCCACACAGCCTACCTGGACCTCGCAAAAGCCTTTGATGCAATACCCCACTCGGTCATCATAAATAATCTCACAGGCTTAAATATCAACCCCTCTGTCACAAGATGTGTTGCAAACTGGCTCAGGGATAGAACCCACATGGTCAGAATTGCAGATGCCATGTCAGACTCTAAACCAGTTACAAGTGGCATCCCACAAGGCTCAGTCCTGGGACCTCTCTTGTTCGGTATATATTTCTCTGAGGTACAGGCTAACACGGGAGGACTATGGTTGACCAAGTTCGCAGATGACTGCAAACTGGGTGCCATAATCGACTCGCCGACTGACACAAGCATCCTCCAATAGGGTCTCACAGAGATGGATAACTTGTGCCAGAGCCATGGCCTAAAGCTAAATGCCAAAAAGTGCATAGTCATCCCCTTTGGGAAAAACAAAGTGCCCACAAATTAGCACATAGGTGGTAATCCATTAAGTACTGAAGAAGTAATTAGGGATTTGGGGATCCAAGTAGATAGCAATCTCTCCTTTGACAATCACGTTGCCAAAGTGGTTAGAAAGACCTTCTGTATAGCCCACCTTATCAAGAAAGGGTTCACATCTAGATCAAGAGAGGTCATTGTGCCCCTCTACTCATCAGGCCCATAATTGAATACAATGCCCCATTTGGGATGTACCTTACCCGACATATGCAGCAACTGGAAAGACCCCAAAAGTACCTCACCAAGAGGATCAAAGGACTCAAACAGATGCCCTACGCAGTTAGGCTAAAGAAACTCCAGCTCTACTCAGTTGCTTACCGCCTACACAGAGGCGATCTGTGCCTGACGTATAAAGCCATGTCCAAACCAGAATTAATGGATATGCTCCACCTCAGAAAATCCAAATCCCTTAGAGCTGCATGCTCCAGGGACTTAAACCTCAGCACGGAAATAAATAGGACATGCTGGAAGGACAGATTCATATCCCAGAGGCTCCCCTCACTCTGGAACAAAATCCCAATCCATGTTAGGCAGAGCCCCTCAATGACCCTCTTCAAGAGAAATCCTGACGAGTGGATGGGAGATTGTAGGTTTACCCTTGGGATCTCTTCTGTGTCCCTACTAGACAGAGGCATAGTAAACTAACCTTAAAAGGGCTATCTTCTGTGACCTACTATACAGAGGCACAGTCAGCTAATCTAAAAGGGTGGCAAAAGCCAAACACACTCTGGCTAGGCTTATAAATGCCCTAGGGCAGATAGCCTAGTATCAACCTATGAACCTATAAGACAAAATTACAGCTTCCTCAATGGTTTTCAGTGGAAGTCACGGTACAGTAAGGATCAGGAAATCTAACCTTTTCCCCACTGTAGTGCGATCTCAGAGTTGGTATATATAATTTGCAGGGGGTTTGGGGGAGCAGGGGGTGCAGAGTGGGCTTGTCCCCTGCTAAAACATTGATGAAGTATGCTTTTGTTGTGTATGCTGTCTTTAAATGGACAGCTATTCTGTTAGGTTTCGAGCAATCTCCATTTAGTGTACAAAGTTACATTCTATTGTTAACACTGGTTTACCTGTTTGTGAAAGTGTTGTGCTATAGGGATATCTGATTAAATCTGGGCTTGCAAAAGTAATGTCTGACATAGTCTTTGTTTTTTATTTTTTCTTGTTTTTGTTTTTTGATTTGTGGTACACAGTCCAACATCTTAAAGTAGTAGCACATTTTTTAAAGTTTACACAGCTTCTGTGAATAAAGTGCGATATTACAAAGTACGATAATATAAATTTTCAGAGTTGCAGGATTTTGCTGTTTTCATCTTGATGGTTAGCATTTTGACATTCTGGTTCTTTGACTAAATGAAGTAGATCCCACCAGACATATGTAGCAGCTGGAGGGACCACAGGGCTTTCTCAGCAAGATAACACAAGGCCTACACACCATGCCATGATGTATGTAGATAGATTAAAAGCCATGTCATTGCAAACTTTATTGTATAGGATGAAGTGACTTATGTTTGACACTGTTCTGGTAGGAGTACTGCATATCCAAAGATGTGATGTAGCTGATGACATCAGCAGTGTCTATTAAAGAGAAGATGACAGTGTCTCACATGCTGGTGTAAAATCCTGTCTGTAATGTCAAGCAACAGCTCATGCACAGTTAACTACAATGAGAATAGGCCCCTACCTGTCTAATACACAGACTACAGAACAGTAGTTTATGCAAGTACCACAGCTCAAGTCTGACTTGGAGTGTGTCAGACAACAATTTATAGCTGATGAAATCAACAGTCTCTGGTGAGGAGAAGATAACAGTGTCTCACATGCTATTGTAAAATGCTCTATGTAATGTCATGCAACAGCTCACACATACACAGTTGACTGCAGTGAGAACAGAACTCCTACCTATCCAAGTACATGGAATGCAGAATGCAGTACATTATGCAAACACCACTGCACAAGTCTGATTTATACAAGAGTGCAGGTGAACTTATAGTAGATGATATCAGCAAGCCATGTAGGAGACAATAGGTTGTAAGGCCTACATGAAATGGATGTGTAGCCATGAGCAACTATCAAAATACTGACAATCTATGTAATTGGAGAAGTAACTGTAGAATAAACACATCTGCTCTGCTGTCTAGATACACACACAAACACAAAATCAACTGCAGTGAGAACAGAACATCTACCTATTTAAATACACAGACTATAGAACACAGTACTTAAGGCAAGTGCCACTGCTGAAGTCTGATTTATACAGCAGTGCAGGTGAACTTATAGTAGATGACAACAGCAGGCCATGTGGTTGACAACAGATTGTGAGGTCTGCACAGGCACATAGCTTTATAGGTTCATATGTGGCTACTAACCTAATAGCACTAGAGTCTTTAGAAGCCTAGCTATGTAAAAACATAAGTATCATTATTGAGCATAGTTGGATTGTCATTTTTAGCAGAGTGTGGTTATGAGCAGCACCAACTGGCCCTGTCGATGATGGCCATGTATGCCAGCCCAGAGGTGACTTTCCAATCACCCAACCACTAGTCAAGATTGAGCTTGAAAGAGTCATTGAGGAGCACTGCTTCACATGCATTGGGAGCCTATTACAGAGGAGTATAAATTGTTGTTGGGTATATATGTCTCCCCAAATAAAGAAATAACTGAGACAATATTAGTGTCTTAGCCCTCATACATGTAATAAATATCTGCTACACTACGCCAAGTGTTATAAGTGACTATATTGGCAACTAGAAAAGTAAAAGTCTATGGAATATGTTGCATTTGAACCCAGGACCATGTGTTATTTCTTTATCTATTTATTATCATATTTATTATCAAATGTATGACTGTGGGTATACTCTGTTCTCTGATCTGCCATGACCTTTTCATTTGTCACACACATACACAACAGCCTGTCCATCAAATAACATTGAAATTGCATTGCTTGCCACTGTTGTGAACTTCTTACCATTGCACACCCCAGAGCATCATGTTTGCATGATGGTAAGCTGTGCACAACATTTTCAAACAGTGTGCACACTTTCAGTAAATTAGATAACTGGAATTGGAGGGAAACCATCATTATCTATTGCTCTTGATCAATGATAGACATGGCAGGTGTTTGTGGAGAATATGGCAGGTGTTTGTGGAAAGGGTGTGAGATATATAACTCAGAGATGGAGTACCCAGGAGTCCAAGAGGTTTGGGATAGTTTGGCCTGGGCTGTGACCAGTTCCATCAGTATCCCCAGCACTGATGAACAATGTAGGCACCACTACTATGACAGCTGGAGGAGGAAGAGGACCACTCTTGATGCTTGGATTGAGGAATTTAGGCTGAAGGACATCCCATACATGTGTATCAACTACAGAAATTACTTGTAAGGCTTAAAAGTTGACTATAGGCAAGGCATAATTGCATCCTGTTCTGTTATGTTTTTTCCACAGCTGCCATGGAAAGGGAGTGCCAAGTTAGGACCCATGCCACTAGATTGGAGAGGACAAGGGATGCATGTGGTATATGTCCAGCAGAAGGGTAGTGTTATTTTAGCATTAAAAGTTAAAAATAGCTTTTTTTGGAATTTTATATAGTTTTATCAAATTGAGCAAGAATATCTCAACTTTAAATGCAAGTATGCATGCGTTAATCTGTAGCACAAACAAAGATAGCTTGTTTGGTATTTTATAAAGTTGTATCAAATTAAACATGCATGTTCCAACTTTAAAAAGAAGTATGTATGCATTAGTCTGTAGCAAAAGCCAAGAGTACTATATTAGACTGTAGTCAGAGGTAATGGGTTCAAATACCACACTTCCCAACTATCCATCCATCTATCCATTCATCTTCTGTTAATTCTTCAATTATGTGTAACTTAAAGGTTAAAGGTAATAGCTCTATACCAGTGGCACACACACTCTGCTGTAAACTGTAATCTGGATAACTGGAACATGCATATGTGCAATATATGCACATGTAAAGGAGAACTTGTTGCAATCTGTAGTATAGTGTGGATCTGTTAGGAGGTGCTAGTCTTTGAAGTAATAAGTTGTCTGTTAGGGGATGATCGTCTTAAGAGTAAAGGTTTAAATAATAGAGTCACATAATTGTATTAATGCATTGTATGTTACATATGAAGGTACTAATCTTATCTCTTTTTTTCCCTCTCAGCCAACCCTTATCTCTCTCTTTTTTATTTTATTATGTGTCATCAAACTGTGCCCATGTCATCCATGTTTATCACATCACGAAATGCTCCTCAGCACAGCAGGGAAGGCCTGCCCCACAGGATCCACCTGTCCCCACTTCACCGGCACTGGCACTATTGTCCTGCATATCTGGCAGCCAACCTGGCAACACCACCTCTGCTGTCCCTGCCTACCTGCCCACTCAAGTAGTTCTGCCGAGAGGATAGACCCTCTGGGAGCAGTGTCAGGGGTGGTGAGTTTATCACCCACGCTGAACTGCTAGGGATGGTCCATAGGGTTGTGCACTGCAAATGCTGATGCATGCCTACAATGGATGGAGGGGCTACTCTCTCTCATTTTATGTAGGACCAGTAGGAGGAGAAGGAGATTTTGAGTGCAAAGGCCAGCAGCAGAATGAGGTGACATTGATGACAATCCCGTAGGTAAGGATTTGATTGATTCTTACTGTCAACCAGCTTGTGATGTTCATGGGTCCTGGATTTCCCCAACCTCACCCCATCCATTGTGCTCATTTACCTCTTGTGTCCATCACCATCCCTGTGTCTTGTTTGTCTTGTCTGTCTGCAATTGTTTCATCAACTACACAACTTACCAGACCCAAACATACCTACATCCCTTCCTCAATATTCCTCTCTCTCTCTCTCTCTCTCTCTCAAAAACAAAATAGCTCTTTATTTCTCACACACATCTTCTTGACACACTTAATTGGCTATACAACATGATTGTACTGTGGTTACCTCCTCTCTGTAGATGACATTCTAAATTAAGCTAATATTCTGCATATATTATCAGTTTTTACGGTTGAAGAAATGGATAGCTATGGTTCTTTCCTATCTTTCTCCAGCACATTCCTTCTTGCTTTCAGTTTGTTCTCCCCCCTGCTTGCTCCCCATTTCATCACTGTCTTATCTTCTCCATTTCTTTTCTTTAATGCATTATTGCAATATGGTTCACATCACTGACCAATGCACTCCAATGGTAAACCAAAAGTAGTTAAAAGTATTAGATACAGCTGTATTCAAACCCAGTACCATTTGACCCCACAAAGGAATATATCACTGCATTAACACCTGCTGCCAACAGAATCAGTTAAGTAGCAGGTGTATTACACAGACTCAGTACTAACTGTTGTACTTTAGCAATGCTGCCACTGGAAGAGTTACATGATATTTCCTAATGTACTAGTCATTATTAAGGTTTCCCTTTTGCCAGTCATGCAATGCCATGCAAACAAGATAAGCATAGCCAGAACCTTCCATTATTCCTCTATTGCCCATGATTGAGCAATTGTGCAAACAATGGCCAAAAAATAATAAAATAATAATATAAAAACTGACACAGAAAACACAATTTGCACACAACTGAAGAGGAGTTTGGATGTTAATGAAACAGAACCTGTGAATTGTGTGCTGCTTACTTGCATTTCCAACCTTGACAGACATACATGTAACACTTTGTATGCCTAACCTGACACACCCACCTGATGTAAGCATTCACAGTTGCTATCCATTAAACACAAACACTGAGGGCAGCACCTGCACTATGTTTGCATCCATACATGGATCCAATTTTTTGGGATTCACCAATTTTAATGAGTTCAGACTTCATTTGCATCACTGTTCTGACAGCCCTGAATCTGCACCAGAAGGCAACTGTGTAGCTAAGGAAACTGAAGGTGGGTTGAACTGTTTATGTGTTGAATACAGAGAAGTACTAATTTTTAGATGAAGTGCCTGTATTTTGTTAGGTACATATTGTATATGCTGACATGTAACTATGGGGTCTATATTATATCATCGAATGCTTAAAAAAGCGAACGCTGATTGATCGACCTGATTTAAGCGAAAGCTTATAATCTCGAACTGTCAGATCAGTGATTTTTTTTCCCTGGGAAAAAAATCGCTGATCCAAAACACATACACACAACACAAGCACACCAAACAAACAGAAATCCACACACATACACCTAAAATCTGATACCTAACCCTACACTAAACTATGCACACACCACTAACTACCCACTTACCTTAACCCAAACCCTAACCTTAAGGTCCGTCACTATCGCACACTCACCTCACCCGCTCCCTATCCCTAACTCACTTAAATCCGCCCTAACCTTCATGTCCACTCAATCACACACACACCTAACCCGAGCCCTAACTCTAACTCACCTAAATCACCCTAACACTCACATCCACACAATCGCACACTTAACCTGAATCCGACAGGTAACTTTCCACCATAACACTGAAAATACCGAAGCAACAGAAACGGACAACCAAATTCTTTCCCTAGGAAAAAATTTGAGTTTCTGCTGCTTCGATATTTTGCAGTTTCGCAAAAATAAGTTAGATCAATCAGCGTTCGCTTTTTTAAGCGTTCAAGGATGTAATATAGACCCTAACTATGAATAGTCTGTTTAATGTTTTTTTTAATAATTATTTTGATTACCACACACTTTTATACTTTCATCTGTCCGCATTACTTAACAAGTTTATTGTTCATTTGGGGGAGGGGGAGCAAAGCTGCATTTATCTTATTGCACAAAAAAGGATTTATGTTACTATTGTCACTCTCCTTTTGTTGCATCCAGCCTACTGCCACATGTTAAGGTCAGGTCTGTACAAATTTCACAAATTTTACTTGTTACTCTGTCTGTGTAGACTGCTTTACGTGGCTGTATTCTAAAAGTTTTGGAACTCACTGGGAACACAGCACAGAGTCTATATGTTTTCTTTATAGCTTGTTGAATAGCTCCAACACATTGCCTTAGTTGATTAGCATTTAATTCAGCTGCTTATGCAATAATTAACATGCCATGGTGTTTACTTTGTTTCCACTAGGGTGTGTGCCAGTACACGGCGCTTACTGAATTTAAAAGTTTTGGCTCCAGTGTGCACATCATGCCACAATGTGCAAATGGTAGAAAACCACTGTGTAGGCTTTGAGTCCCACTAAATGTTTTTTTTTAATACTATAGAAAATATAATCAGTATACATTCAAATTGCCACTAGCATCCAAATATTACTGCATTATGTTAACTTTAACTTTCCGTTCTTATCTTGTTACAGTTTAAAGACTGTAAACATTACTGCTAAAAAAAGGTATTGTCTTATCTTAATATCACTGACATATTTAACATTCATTGCAAAAAATCCATCTCCACCAACACATTTAAAATGCTACCAACTGCATATTTTACACTCATAACACACATACAATATACACCATGAAATTCTTAAAGAATATCTTAATTGAAAAAAAAGTTTTAGTCACTTGTTGAGTCCACTCACTGTTGTTTTAAACATTTAATGCTTTATAATTCTCGCACAAGTTTAACATTGTCAAACTTGCACTCATGCCATTCACTACTTGCAGTACCAATATCTCACTTGCCTAAACTAAATCTAGCTGAACTGATACTTTACATTTTTCACGTACTCACTAGTTTCATACTTTAAAAAATAGTGCATAAAGTTCAAAGACTATCATAATCCAGTCTCCATAATTACAGAGAAATCATCAAAACTTAATCAAGTGCCTAATAACCTCTTACATGTATGCAAGAAATTACTTTGCCTAATTTGTACTGGTAATTTATCTCAAGATTTATTTGTTTTCTGGTGTAGAGCACTGATCTCCATGGATCTTTTTCAGACTCAGTCTGGGAGCGGTGCCTGATTAGATGACTTGCTCACAGTCACACAGTTAGGCAATGAAGGCTGAGGGAATCAGACCTTGTACCTCTGGATCACAATAAATAGCTTGTTAACATTCCTTAATCCTCTAATCTAACTGCCAGAGCTTTACAACACTCAGATTTATAAATTTAGATTTTAATGAAGTTTTTCATTTTGCCATTTTTTTACCCTCATGCTGTCCACAACAACTCATTATTTAACAGAAGCCTACATTTTTCATTATGAATGGCTCTGTAAGCCACATGTAGCCTTTCTCTTAATGAGTACTCACTAATTGAAAATACATTAATTTTTTAATGTTCAGAATAAGTACATTTTACAAAAAGAATTAGGGGCTGTAAACTTCTGGCTACTTTATAACACTGATGCATTTTTCTTTTTAAAAAGTGAATATTGAGATAATTGGGCAAGATTTATTAAGACCTACACTACATGTACAAAATCTGCATTCAAGAACATCTCTACCACATTTTTGTGCTTTCTAGTCACTCAGAAAAATCACACTAACTTCAGGGCGTAGCCAAGGATGAACACAGGGTAGCAGCAGATTACTTCAGCTCCACCAACATAACTACATTAACAGGAAATTATTACTTCAAAACTCAACTAATGGAATAATTTTCTTTCTAAAAACATTTGGACTATCATTACTTATAATAATATCCAAAAAAGAAAGAAAATTCAACTGACTTTCCTGTCAGAAATCTTTTTGGAAATTCCTCTCTCATCACTTCTGTTCAAAATGAGTTCCAGCAAGGCTAACAGTCAGGATTCCATCATTAAGAAAGAGCTTCAGACATTATTATCAACTATACAGCAACTAACAACTAAAATGGACAAAATGGATGTTAAAATTGACAATTTTATAGAGAAAACCACAAAACAAATGGATGTGCTACACCAAGATTTACAACATCAGAAAGCCCAGATAACAGGTATAGAAGAGGCACTTAATGATATGGACAACAGAATTAAGGAAGAAGAAATAAACATTGAATTCTTATTGAAACAAAAAACTCACCTTCAATCCAAACTAGATGATTTAAAAAACAGATCCAGACGTAACAATATAAAGATGCTTGGACTGCCAGAAAATATAGAAGGTAATAACATTACATCTTTTTTAAACACTTGGCTTCCCAAAACTTTAGATCTGTCAGAGGCATTTTCTTTTGGCATTGAAAGAGCCCACAGGTCTTTATCCATTTCTAATACAAATAAAAATTATCCTAGATCAGTTATTCTAAGATCTTTATCATCTTATGACAAGGAGATGGTATTAAAATCTGCATGGGCTAAATCACCTATAAAAATTAATAAAGCAACTGTGCGCTTTGACAATGACTATTCCTCTTTGGTAATATCAAAAAGAAAGGTCTTTTTACCATTGATAAGAGAGCTTAAGAAAGCACAGTTCAAAACTCATCTTTTATTTCCTTCCAAACTGAAAATCTTTTTACCTGATGGCCCTAAAATGTTTGATGACCTGGACTCTGCTTTGGTATATATTAAAAAAAATAAAATACTAGACAAAATAGAGGATATGGAATGGGCAAGTCCTTCGTTAAAAAGAATGGCAACAGGAACATCTTGGAAGACATCAGAGAAACAAAAAAGACTAAAAAACAAATGACATGTTTTATATTTCTTTGAACTCTTTAATTAATTACAGTTTCTGCATTTACAAGAAAACCATAAATATCATAATGATTTGTACAAAGTTATACTAATGTGCAAGAACTGAAGTTTGTTTTATGGATAATCAAACTTTCATGAGGAACAAATAACCTGATATAAATCAAATTGTTTCTCCTCTGTAACTAAGAGACCTAAGGTTAGTAATATGTTATATCTTTCTTTATTTATTTATTTTAAATAATAGTACTCTATTTAAACTAAACACATACGGGAGGGGGAGGGAGGGCAGGGAGGGGGGAAAGATGAAAGGAAGGAAAAAGGGGGAAAAATAAAATATTATCTCTTTAAAATTATTTATGCTGTTTAAATAAAATTGATTTATATTATACAATGATTAAATTGCTTAAACACATAATATTAAATAATAAGTTATGATATAACTGCAATTGACTAGAACTAAAGCAGTTGTAAGTAATGTGTCTCAGGTTTTACTTTACTAAAAGAAACAGCAAGTGAATATATATGTAGGTAGGTTTTTTTTTTTTTTTTTTTTTTTTTTTTTTTAAGAAATAACAAGGTTCTGATAATACTGATGTGTGTTTGTAATATACTTTGAATGGGAAAATGAAATGGGACACATAAATATAAGAAATGTTTATGTTAAATAATTTAAGGCTTGGTTTCACTGCCATAGAGACTGCAATGACTTGTGGAGTGCTTTGAGAAGGTTTTACACTGTATAAATCCTCTTACATTCAAAATGAATGTTTGTCACTTACTTTTACTAAAATTCCCGCCAGAATGTTATAAGAGACAATTTTAGATATAGGCATCCTCGTGAATAGTGTCCTCGAGCCGATTTAAAAGCTTCAACATTCAGCAAATGCACAGAGAACCTGAAAGCAGCCATTTTGAACTTTGACCCCTGATTTCACACAGACACGATGCAAATTCAAGAAGTAAACCAGTTTCAGGAAGTAGAACTGCTGTGAATGTGGTATTGTGATGAAAAACAAACTTTATGACAACAAAATGTGAGTTTTTCTTTATAATAATTTACTTATTTAAGATGTAACTTATAAAATGTAAAAGTTATAATGATTTTTAATGTCTTAATATGCCATAGTAAACAAATGAAATAACTTAGAATGCATAGAAGCTAAACTCATGCATATATGACTCTGAAAGCTTATATAGTTGCTGCACTTCAATGCATATAGGTGCTTATAATTTAATGATATATAACAGTATAATGCATTTATTTTAACAAAGATAAATAAGTATGTGCATTATTATGATTTTATTTCAGAAGAAAATGTCATGTGATACATTCTAAAGCTGCAGTGCAGATATATGAGATATAGCAGGCTTTCATTATAATGATTCATGTATAACTAGAGATCAACATTGCTTTGTAGTCTGTTCTTTTTATCTCATATACTGAGAATAATCATTTTTATTTAAATGATAAGAACAAGTAAGAGAAGGAAGCTTGTAATACATTTAGTTTAAAGTTTTAAAAATACTAATAGTACTGTTATGGCAGAAAATATGAATACTCTAATGTAAATAATATTTTGAGTCATAATAGCCTTAGATAATAAATGTTATTAAATTCAAATGAACATAAACATATAATAAGAACCTACCACTACAAGTTTATATTAAACAACTAATAGGATATTTTTTTTTTCTCTCTCCTCTGCTCTCTCTTTCAAGATTGTTAGAATGCTTTTATGATAATGTACACATTATATAGAATAGATATACATAACATTGTTAAGATGACTATAAAAGTTTTATATGATAATACAAAGGTATTCTCAAAAATAATGTTGGTAATGCTTCTATTTCTCAAAGATGATTTATAATGAGTCATTTATTGTATAAGTTTTAAAGTAAATAAATATGAGATGTACATAATACTTGTTAGTGATATTGATTATAAGTTCTATTTTAGTTTCTTATATATTATCATAAAGATTAGTTAGTGTAAATGTTATAATAACTTATTTCTTAACTTTCATATCTAACTATTACATTAATTACATAATTGATCTTCTTTTATTTATTATACTGTAAAATAAGAAGCTGTTATATAAATTGTTTAAGTCCTGCTATAATAGATAATCCAAATAATGAGCTTAACTTTAGTTAATAAAAGTTAGTATTTAATTAATTTTGGTGCTAGCTGGGGTACTGCTGCTTAGGATAGGGAGATAACTTGAGTGGTATTTGCTACTCGAAGTTGGAGTTTTTAACTCCAGGCTGGATGCAATGTTTAATCCAAACAATATTTTCACCTGATTTTTGTTATGTGTACATAGTTTTGACATCCACATCACATTTTATAAACTCACTGTCACTACAAATAAAAGTTAAAATTTCACAAAATTTCATAAGATTTTCACTAATTGCAGTTATAATTAATATAACACCTAAAGGAGGAGACATAATAATACTTACTTTAGTAAATGCTATTCTGATTATATGTTTTATATGTTTATAAAAGTTAAATGGTAACTTTAAAAGGAATTTCTCTAAACATTAATGGATTGAATAACCCATGTAAAAGGGGAAGTTTAATGAGATATATTAATCTGCATAGAGCCAACTTAATATTCCTTCAGGAAACACATTTCCTGAAAAAAGATATAGATAAATTAGCCATTAATAAATATACAATCTTGGTTAGCTCAGAACACACACAGAAAAGAGGAGTGGCTATTTTATGGAACAAAAATATGCCCACACCTAAAATTATTAAGTCATATAAAGATGACAAAGGAATGTTCTGCCTGGTTACAATACAGATTAATGGGAAAATCTATACATTGATTAATGTATACTGGATACCAGGAATTGGCACTAATACAGTGAAATACCATCTCAATAAGATTATATCATTTTCTAAAGGAGATATTATTTTAGCAGGAGATTTTAACTGTATCCTACATGAAAAAGATACTACTACTATAGGAAAAAGGAAAATCACATCTAATGCAAAACATTTAAAGGATTTCATTAATTTATATCATTTGAATGATATTAATAATCAGACAGATTCTAAATCATTACCATATACCTTTTTTTTCTAACAGACATAGAACTTATTCAAGAATAGATAGAGTCTTTATTTCTAACCAACTGGTAATTGACCTAACTAATTCTAAGATCATTTCATGCCCTATATCGGATCATAATTCAATTGTCTTTGAATTTTTGGTAAATATTACTCATAATGTTCAGATCAAAAGAATACCTGCATACCTAACTCAACTAAAAGATTATAAAGATTATATACTTACAGAGGTACAACATTTTTGGACTTAAACACTACACCTGACGTCTCCATTATTTACATTTGGGATGCTCTAAAATCTTATTTATATGGACAAAGTATTAGATGGTATAATAACAAAAGGAAAACTTGGGACAGGGAATTAATAGACATACAAAACAAATTAGATTCATATAAACATAATAATAAGGAAAATATTATGGACAAAAAAGTAATTGAGGAAATAAATAAATTAAATGAGAAATACAAAGAAATTTTAAATCACAAAGTCAAAATAACATTAGAGAAATATAAATTTTTGTCTTACTCAATAAGTCCCAAATGCTTACACAGACTTAAAAATAAAACAAAAAGGCTTAATAAACAAAATCACATCAAAGAATTTTTTTCTTCAAGGAAAAAGAAGAATGTTTCTAGTTTACCAGAAATATTAGATGAATTTAGAAATCACTTTCATAACATTAACCATAATAACATTAATATGGAATCTAAAGACAGAATAAAGAACTTTATAATTACAAACATGAACAAAAACCTTAATAAACAACAGGCTGGATTAATAGATAAAAATATTTCATATACAGAGGTTATCACACAAATAAATAAACTTAAATTAAACAAAGCACCAGGTAATGATGGTATTATTCCTGAGATTTATAAAATCCTTCCTAAGAGTACCTATTCATTAATACATAAGGTTTTTATTTCAGCTCAAAATGAATTGATAATTCCCCCATCTTGGCAATACACATTTATTTCACCAATCTTGAAACCCAATAAAGATCCAACTAGATGCACATCATACAGACCCATTTCACTACTTAATGTTGACTACAAAATGTTTATGAATATATTTGCTGACAGATTAAAGACAATCATTCCAAGTATAATAGATATAGATCAGACAGGCTTTATCACAAAGAGAAATACTTTGGATAATATAAGGAGAACTTTAACTCTGATTGATTATGCAAACAGAAAAAAGAAAGATTTGACACTCATCAGCCTTGATATAAGTTCAGCATTTGACTCAGTAAGTTGGGATTATCTATTTATCTTATTGAAGTGTACAAATTTCTCTAATACATTTGTGAATTTAATTGAACATTTATATAAAAGAGCGTTGGCATACATTAAAATTGGAACATATGTCTCATTAAAAGGCACAAAACAAGGGTGTCCACTTTCACCATTGTTATTTACTTTAATAATGGAGCCTTGGGCTAATTTGATTAGGAACAGCAATGATATAGATGGATTTGTTATAGATGAAAATACAATATCTAAAATCCAACTTTTTGCAGATGATGTTTTAATTACTTCAACAGGGACAAATTCTTCTATGCAGTCATTATTTGATAAGATGACAGATTTCAAGAATATTTCAGGTTTGATATGTAATGAAGAAAAAACTAAAATATTACCAATATACATAGGGAAAAATGTTCTCACTAGTGATTTTCTTAAATGCATACCCAATTCAGGTCAAATAACTTATTTAGGCATAATATTAACTAAAGATATTAAATCCATTATACATCATAATTATAGTAATTGTCTTCATAATATACAAACTCATTTTAATAGCTGGAACAATATGTTTTTTACCATGGAAGAAAGACTCACAATTATTAAAATGATAATATTCCCGAAGATATTATACATAATACAATCAGTAATACTCCCACCTACAAAAATAATTATTAAGAAATTAAATTCACAAATGTTAAATTTCTTATGGGCACCTAATAGACCTAGGATTGCATTAAAGAAACATACTAATAGTTGGTCCCAAGGGGGTATAGCATTTCCAGACTTTGATTTATACGTTATCTGTTCTATTATAAAAGTTATAACATTACTAATAGATCAGTGATATGTTGCAAAATGGAAGGAATATTGGGAATTAATTAGCATGCACTTCACAAAAATATAGTTAACACTCAAAAATACTATTATAAACAATCCCATGTTATGGTTACTTAAAGAGTTTTGTACCTCATCTATTACACCAAAATATATAACTAGTTACCCATTAAATATTATTATTAGATATCGTAATTTTATATATATGCATCCTAAGTATAAGGAATGGAATTTTATCTTATTTCCCATAATATATACACAAGGTATTCTTTTATCATCCACCTCTGAAAGAACTCTTCTAGTCACAGAGAATAATTTAAAGTATTGGTATCAGATGCTGTCAGACAATAAAGTAAAAAATCTAGACTTCTTAAAGCAAGAATTTGATTTGAGAGAAACATGTTGGTTAGAGATTCAGACTTTTAGACAACATCTTGCTAACAAACTTGACTTAATGTCTTTAACAGTTAAAGAATCTGTTCCAATACTGATTGACTACTTGATACTAAATTTACAACAAAGGGTTTCTGATAAAGGTAAGCTCTCACTCATACATAAAATTATTAGAGATGAAACCTATTATAGTTCAGATAATTACTGGAATTATTTCAATTCCATTAATGGTGAATTACCAAAACAACAAGATAAACAATATATATTGGAGTCTGCTTATAAAGCTACTTCTTCTATTAATTGGAGACTTTATACCTGGAAATTTTTACATAGATCTTTCTATACACCCCTAATGATGAAAAAAATTAACAAAAAAGATAATATATGTAAGACATGTACTGTAGAAATAAATGCTGATTGGGCACATATGTTTTACGATTGTATAAAACTGAAGGAATATTGGATGTTAATCAATGATTTTTTGCAGGCTCTTTTACAGATAATTTCATAGTCTCTAAGTCACTTATATTATTTAACACCCCTGTTCCTAAATGTGTTAAAAAAGTTAAACTTCCTTTACTATGGTCAATTCTAGCAGTGGCTAGAAAAATAATAACCAGAAACTGGATTTCAGATACTCCTCCTTCATTTAATGAATTTAAAAATGTTATGATTGAAGTGTGTCATATGGAACTAATGACAATAAAGTCAAGAACCATTAGGAAAACATCCTACTATAATATATGGGATACCTTACAAAACTTGTTAAAACAGTCTTAGTTTTATTAATAAGATGTTACAGTTTAATTAATTGATTTAATTTAGAGTGGATGTCTTTGTAAATACTTTAGTTGTTTTATTAAATGTTATAATTGTTTATATGTTAACTGCTTGCATAAGATTGTCATAATATTGATTTTGTATGTTAAAACTAATAAACTTGTTTTAAAAAAAAAAGAAAAATCACACTAAGTGTACATGTAGTGTACACTTCGTGGTAACCTTTATGAATCCCCCTCAATATGCAAGGCTACAAGAAAATCAGTAGGAAAACCAAAATTAGGAGGAAGAAGGTGTCAGTTATGCTTGTGTTGTCTGTTTACTCAGGATGGTGTACCTTTAGTATGCATTTAGTGCAGGCATTTATGAATCCCAGGGAATGTCTGTTGAACCACATGCATAGATTCATAGATTAGTACTAGGCTAACTGCCCTTGTGGGCCAATTTAAGCCTAGCCAACTGCTCCATGTGAGAATCAAGCCCTGCACCATCTGTTTGTAAGATAAACACCTTAACCATTATGCCAACCTCCAACACATATGAATTAATGACAATAGATCCAGTGCAGATGTTATATATGCCTCATCTTGAACATCATCTGCATATTTAGCCATCAAGTAACTATGATGAGTGGGTAGCAATAAAAGTCCAAAATTGAATAATATAGGGTGCAATATGGATATCTAAAGAACAACAGATGCAACCTCACAACGTGTAGAACAATGACCATGAACCTTAAACATTCACTTTGTTGTTGGCTTTGTCTTGCTTTTTCTGATCCCCAAATCTCTGTTTCAAGTCCAAGGCACCTTTCTGAGACTCTTCTGCTCAGCTCCAGGGATTTTTTCTGCCACTCAAGTATTTTCCTTTGAAAGAATGGAAATGCTTAATTTTCAAAGTTTCTTTTTCTGAACTTTTTTACTGATAGTCAATTGAAAAGCAGAGTCACCATCAGCTTGCTGGCTCTCTGTTGACTAAACTTTGTTTCTTTCATAGCCTGTTTTGCTTCCAGCATGTCTGTGATCTCCCACAAAAATATTCTGAATCAAATGGATACAGTAACGTGAATCTCACACATGTTCCTTATATATCCTGACTGCAGGGTAAACTTGCGTACCTATAGCTTTGTGCATATTGAATAATCAAATCCACAGTCTGGTTTCCACAGTTTTAAATACTTTTCCCTTCTGCCATGATCTTGTCAGGAATAGCTTTTCCTGATGGTATAATTGCATCTTTATCAGTATGAGTCATAAATGATTCCTGGTAGCCAAATTTGGAGCATACACACAGTGTATCCCTTCAACAAATTGTGGTGTGGAACACCAGTCCAGATACTTATTTGTGCTTTTATAATGTTAATACAGTCCATACCTTCAAGTTTCTCTGGTACAAAAAAAAAAAATAGATTTTAGCTGCATGCTCTACTGTTTTTTTTTTCAACATTTCTTAGGAAGCTCCATGTTTAGACAGTTATTCCTACATTTCAGTCTCTGAGTTCTACATTTTTCTCATTTTCTTTGAATGGCCACTTAAAGCTTCTTCTATTTCTTCTAGCCTTTTGTCATTTGACTTTTAATATTCATCAAGTTTCCCACTATTTGTAAATGTATCTATTTATTTTCTCTCTAAATTACTATTTTTAAACATATCTATTTATTTTCTCTCTAAATTACTGGAAGTCATCTTCAATAGCAGAGGTGCAACATGTACTATTTTTGCTTTTTTGGGGTACAAACTTTTATTGGCATCCAGACAGTGAAATTATTAGCTAGTGTCTAAATTTTACCAATTTTGTTAACTTTTATTGGTTATTTTTATTTATTTATTTTATTGTATCTTACATTTGTTGACCGGGAGTGTCAGACTGGGCCAAAGCCCTTTTTCAGCAGAGGCCCGGGGAGGAAAGCGCCAGACATGTAACATTCATACAATCTAACATAATTTAATTAAAACAAACAATGTTGAATAAAGAGAGTAATCTTGGAATTTTTTTTAGTTTACAATAACTGTTGCAGTTCAAATATAGAGAAAATGAAGAAAAAAGAGGACACAAGAATTATTTAGATATGAAAATCTTATTACAATAGTTGTTATTTCATCAGTAAGCCATATTGAGTGGCATACAGGTTGACAGAGGGGTAAGACTGGTAGTACAGGAAAGTAGGTTAGGTAGGGGTCACAATGGATAAATTGAAGCTAAGAGGAAGGATTTTGGTCAAAGAGGGTGTGAGCAGGGGCAGGTCCAGTGTTTTTTTTTTGAAGTAATCTTTCATAGCTATTTTAACATTTTGGGGGTTGATTGATTTCTGATATCTAGGGGAAGTTTGTTTCATTCAGTAGTAGGGTGGTAACTATATACATTGCCACCAGTTTTTGTTTTTGGTTTGTAGACATTTAGTAAGTCTTGGGTTGCATTTCTGAGATGTCTAGTAGGAGAGCAATGTGAGATGAGAGATGATAGAGCTGGGCAGAAAGATGGTTGATATAGAATGGAGTGGATCATTTGTAATTGAGATTGGAGTAGCAGGTGAGGTAGTTCAAGCCAGTCAAGGAATTTAAGGGAGAGACAATGATGAGCTTTATAAGGTTGTTGAGCTACAAACCTGACTACTTTGTGGTAGGTAGTTTCTAGCTTAGAAAGTAGAGAAAAGTTTAGATTAGTAAGTATTTGGGAGCAGTAAGTAAGGCAAGGAAGAATATAGGCATGAGTTAGTCTATGTTGGGCTTCTGTGGTGAGGAATCTACTATTTCTGTACAGGAGTCCTAGCTTCAGATGGGTTTTTCTGATGCAATTGTTAATATGTAAATCAAATTTTAGTTGGTCATCAATAGTGATTCCAAGTAATTTTGTGTTGGCATCTACTTCAATGGGAGTATTGTTTAGTGATGCAATGGCAAAGGAAAGTTTGATGTGGTTAACAGATTTAGGGAGAAAGAGAAGCAGTTTAGTTTTTTTTTATTGAGGATGAGCTGGTGTTTTTTGATCCAAGTCTCAACAGAGTTGAAGGATGTCTGGGTAGTGGAAAGGAGTTCAAAGGGTGAGTTTGCAATAGTGATGACAGTTGAGTCATCATCATATTGGACAATGGAGGACTGTAGACAGGAGGAGTAGAGTGAGTTAGTAAATATATTAAATAATAGAGGTCCAAGTATGGATCCTTGGGGAACACCTGTTTTTACATATGGGGGAAGAGACTGCTAAGTCCCATCTGACTGATTGCTGTCTATCAGTGAGATAGCTGGAGAACCATGCTACTGTATCAGAAGTGAAACAGAGGTTTCTGAGTTTATTGAGTAATAGGGAGTGTGAAACATTGTCAAAAGCCTTAGAGAGGTCAAGGAATAGGCAAGATATAAGTTTATTATTGTCTTTAGCTAGAGAAATGGTATTGGGAAAGGATAGAAGAGCAGTAGTGGTACTGTGCTTAGGATGGAAACCGTGCTGGGTAGGAGTGAGATGTTTTTCTTGTAGGAGATGATGCATAGTTTGTTTGTGTATACATTTCTCAAGTATTTTGGAGAGAGTATGGAAATGTGTCTGAAATTAGATGTTTCTGTGGAGTTACCTCCTTTGTGAATTGGAAGAACTTTTTCCAAATAGTTGGGACTTTAGATTCAGAGACTGAGCGGTTGATAAGGTTATATACAAGCACAACCAGGGAATGTGCAGCAATCTGGAGGAAGTATGAATGAATATGATCAGCTGATTCAGAGCATGGCTTAAGTTTAGAGAGTAGTGATTTAATGTAGGTAGTAGAAACAGGTCTGAGAGAGAGAGAGTTTGTAGGGTATGCAGAAAGGGGTGGTTCAGGGAGGTTAGAGGAGTTATAGTTAGGAGAGCTGCTATTAAATAGTTTGGTAATAGATTCTATAAACTAGGTGTTGAAAGTATTGGCAGTCTCTTCGGGGGTCTTATCAGGACATGGGTTTGGTGAGGTAAGGTTTCCAGGGTGTAGGATCTGATTAATAGCGCTCCAAATTTTTTTTGGGTCTGATTTTAATGTTGTTGGGAGATTAAAGTTGAAGGTTTTCTTGTCATTGTCAATGAGTTTTTTGATTGATTTCAAAAGTTATTTGAACTTTTGCAAGTCGGCAGAAAGTTTGGACTGTATCCATATATTCCAGGCCCTATCGCTGCTTTTCATAAGATAACTGGTAGTTTTTGACAGCCAGGATGAAATTTTGGCTTTTACTCAAATTTTTCTAGTTGGGGCAAGTGAGTTTAAGATGGTAAGGAAAGTAGAGTTAAAGGCATTCACTGCCTCATCCAGTGGAAGCTATTTAAGGAAGTCTCAGTTGACTCTAGAGAGAAGGGTTTGGAATGTTGCAGATTAAAAGTTGGTGAGCTTACGGCAGGTATTATATCAGTGGGGTTTGGTAAGATGTGTGGCATATCTAAGGACCTTAATAGGTGAGTGGTCACTAAGGGAGTTGGGTAAAGTTCCATAATTTTGATATTTACAGTGATTTGAAACTAGTATCCAGTCTATCAGGGAGCTTAAACTATGTGTTTTGTTGATGTGTGTAGGCTGAGAGATAAGTTGAGTAAATCTGTATAGATTTATATGATGTTGAGAGTTGGGAGTATTGAGGTTCAGCCAATCAATATTTACATCCCCTAGGAGGATATTTTCATTAGGGATGTTCTGGGTGAGATATGAAAGAAGACTTTCCAGTAGGGGAATGTTGTCACCAGGTAGGATATATATATGGCTATTACTATAATGGTATTATGGTTATTAATCTTCAGATTTATAGCAAGTATTTTGGCAGTTAAGAATAAGGGAAAGGTTAGTTTTGTTTGAGAGAGAGTAAGTTTATTGGAGTGAATAAGAGCAACACCACCACCTTTCTTTTTGATGTGATCTTGGCGGAGAATATTATAACCTGGGGGAGAATATCTTTATCTTGGTGTTGGGGTTTAAGCCAAGTTTCTGTGACAGAGATGAAGTCTGGGTTGTGATGAGTTAGCCATACATGAAACTGACTTACTTTATTTAGGATGCTTCGAGTGTTGATAGAATAGAATGATAGATGTTTGTTAGATATGGGTGACTGGTTATAGTTAAGGGGATTGTTTAGAGGGGTGGATAAGTTAGTGGTAGAACCAGGATTGGTATTTTTATTAATAATACTATTTTCATACTTGGAGAGTGCCAATCATCTTGTTGAATGTACTAAAACAGTTGCATTTGCCGGTTATATCTCTCTGTTCTTCATCAAGGTTTCCCTAAAAATTCAATAACAAAGTGGCACTTTACCTGAACTAAGCTATTGCACTGCTGTTGGGGACTTCGTCTTAACTTGCTGGGGCAGAAAAGAGAAAATTTGGACATATTGATTGTCCTGTAGAAATCATGTAAAACAACTTCTGAGCCCACATCACCTAACCCCATACAAGTTTCTACTACTCATTGGATGTTGGCTGTACGAACATACACAACAGATATTCATGGGCCAAGGTCCATTTGAATTCAATAAGTAACCACTGCTCAATTTCTTTGTTGCAGTCACTTAAAGTATCTTAAATATAGCCCTACTATCCATAAAGACAGAAAGACAGAGATATTTTTGTCTAAAATTTATTTAACATTTGTTTACTGGGAAAGTCCAACTTGGAATTAAGCCAATTTTTGGCGGCAGCCTGGGGAGACATGCTCCAAATGCATATCTTTGTAACATGGGAGGAAATCAGAGCACCCAGAGGAACCTCACCTGAACCCAGGGAGGGCATGCAGACTCCACACAGAAGGCACCCCTGCCGAGAATTGAACTGGAGAACCTCTTGCTGTGAGGCGAGAACTCTACTGCTGCACCACTGCACTGTCCAATAAAAGCTGTTGCAGTGCTTGGACTGAATGCCCTCCAGTGGGACATCTTTATACAACAGAAATTATTTTATCATGCTTTAAAACTATTGCTTAATTTGGGTATATATTAGATTCTCAAAAGCCGACAATGTCAAATCCAACATTGTCAACTTAATAGCGAAAGTGCATATCATCAAACGGGTAAACGGAAATCTCCATAAGGGGAGATTTCTGTTTACTTAAATGTAGTGCTGCCTCAGAGTTGGTATATTTAAGTAGCAGGAGGTGTGGGGTGCAGGGGGGCTTGCCCCCCTGCCTACACCCTTTAGATTTTCTTTTTTTTTTTGTTTTAATTTATTTTTAGGAACATTCAAAGTTTTAACAGTTTGATCATTAAAGGTCAACATTTAGTGATTCAAACTGTTAAACTTTCGATGTCCTAATATAGACCCTTAATTTATGTATCCAAGTTAAAACTAATTTCCTGTCCTCCTGTTTTAAAGGTTTAGTGGAAATGATATCCCTTGATCATGCCAGAGATCAAGGAAAGTGACAAGAACTGCCTAAACCAGAAAGAAATTCAAACTTTGAAATATTACTCAGATATCCATGATTTATTCAGAGAGTGCAGGATTGCCACCTAGATGGATAAGATCTAATTTTGTAAGAAATAAACAAAGTGCAATTATGAGCCATTCAACTCTTCTGCAGAGCTGCTAAGAAAGTTACATAGATTCTAAGGTCAGATTTACAAGTTGAGAGTCTGCTAATACACTGATGAACTATTTCACTGCTGTAGCCACAGTAAGTACCCTTCAATGCCTATTACTCTGCTTCCCTTGCCCAAACAGTGATCCTCCCTGCAAGCCACCACCTTTCCATTTTCAAGCTTTAAGTGTAAGGGAGGTTCTTTAAGTGTTGTAAAGGATTCTGATGGTAAAAATGTCAAACCATACCCTCATGCACATTTTCCTTATGATGCTGTAGCTACCAGTGATTCCCAAACCTTTAACCAATATATTTTATCTGTCATTAACTATGCCAACTGCAGCTTTGTGCTTTTAACATATTTGTTATATTACTCTTCAGTGTGGCCAAGCCTACAGAGTTCCATAACTTCTTTCATATCACCTGTCTTTGCTCCATTACTAAAATCTGTAATAATTATGAAAAAAAAAATTAAACTATACCCTCTTGCACCACAACTGCATCAGTTTTGGAATGGCTGCAACACTATGACAGATATGTACCAAATTACAAGCCATATCTTTTCTAACAGAGGTGAGTAACTTAACTGCAGTCCTCTTTACTGACCTCCTAGAGGGAATTCAAAACAGGGGACGCTAAAGTCTTTCTAACTAAACATTACTACTTTGACTTGGAAAAGGTATCACTAGGTGGTTTCAGTGTTACTTGAAAGTAAAAACATGCCATGTGGTTACTGGAACATTTCTCCCCAGCAGTGGAGTTTTCAAAGATGGCATCCTGCAGAGTTTGCAATTAGGTTCAATAATTCCTTTCTTTCATAAATAATATGCTCATAGACACAAATTCAGGTCCACCACAAGCCCTTAAAAATCATTAATCTCAGATCACAAATGTATGGTAGAATGCAGCTTTGAGACCTGCAGATCATATTTTCAAATATTTGTAGTCAGACCTGTGAAGTTTATGAGCAAATGCACCAAAACCAAATACAATAAAAAAGACAAACCCTATTGCACCCTTACTTTCTTCCTCATGTTATTCTCTCTCCCTCTCTCTCTCTCTCTCTTTGGAGTCATTATCAGTCAGAAAAACAACAGGCAGCAACAGATAGTGAAAAATTGTCCTGCCTTTTCTCTGGGAGGCTTTGAACTTGGAAAACATCAAAAATTCTATAAAAATAAAGCATAAAAAAATCACTCTTATGGGAAGTGTACAACACACAAATTAAAACTGTGCTACAAAGTTCGAGGAATGATACAAGCAACCGTGATTAGACTAGCTAATTCTCATTGAACTGTCGTACAGACCAATAGACCAAAATAGGATGCCCACTGCCAAAGCTTAAAATGGGTCTATATTATATTCTCGAAAGCCGACAATATCAAAGCTGATATTGTCGACATGAGAATAGTGAAAGCGCACATTGAACGTGTAAATGGAAATTTCTGTAAGGGGAAATTTCCATTTACTGCAATGTAGTGCGGTCTCGGAGTTGGTATATTTAAGTAGTGGGGAGTGCAGGGGTCTTGCCCCCCTGCTTAAACCCATTAGGGTACTTTTTTCTTTTTCTTTTTTTTTTTTTTTTGTTGTTTTTATAAGTTTGATGTTTGAAGACATCGACCATATGGTGTCAACCATATAGTGTTCGATGTTATCAACCATCGATCTTATAATATAGACCCACTTAAAACTATATAACTATAATTATAACTGATTATATTTTTAATTTATGGGATGGACTTGGGAGTGATGTACCTCAGTTTATTTCCTGTCTACATAGTACAGCAAGTTTTTTTAAATTTACTTTTCATTTTAGCAATCAAATGGACAATTACTTAGATACTAGCATAACTGCAGAGGTTATTGGCCATTGGGGTAACAAATATAAGCCACTGCTGGGTGTAGATGTTGAGGTAACTTCCAATTTTCAGACTCAGGTTACAAATGAGGATAATGCGAAGTTTGAGAGAGTCTACATGCTACAATATAATGACAGTTATAGATGTATTAGAAGGGAAGTGCACTGAATTTAGTTTTTAAAACAGCTAGCAATTTTAAGTGTTTAGTTGAAAAATCCAATTATGTTGAGACTTCTAAATACCTTTCCTTGGGCACTACTAAATGTGGATTTTGTAAGCAGTCCCCTTTGATTTTAAAAGGTGACACATTGTTAAGCAAAAATATCTTTGCCTCTATTATTGCACTGCAAAATGGGAATTGCCTCACTTCTGGGGTGGTATATGTTGCAAAATGTTCAGTATTCCCTTGTTTTTACATCAGGAAAACTAAGAGACTAATTACACAAAGAATTTATGAGCACATTTATGACATTTGTAAAAAAAGAATACCAACAGTGCTGTTATAAAACATTATGTGACCTGTTTGGGTTTTAAAAAATGTGGGTTCACAATTGTGGAAAAGGTTCTAATGTATTCATGGAGGGGGTAAGATTAGAATACAAGACATTATTATAGCAATTTAGATGAAATGCCACCTCATCTCCTGGTCTAAATGATTGTTCATCTACTCTATCAGTACTTAAGTTATGTTCAGCAAAGTGGTAAATTTATAGGGAGATTGTATAACTGTTAAAAACTTTAACTATAAGGTTATTATATTTAAACATGGAAACATATTTTGATGATACATGATCATTTTACATTGTAGTATGCATTTTCATAGATTAGTTTATATATACACATATTTCTCATAATATATTTGGCTTTGAAAGATATGCCCTGGGATTCATGAAGCTCAGCGCAAGGACGGCGGTAGGCTTGCGCCGACAGTGCAGCGTGAAGATGGTGCAGTACGACCAAATGCATATTAATGAAGGCACGCTGCCACCATAGTCACATGCACAAGACAGGAGTGCAAGTGCATAGGGTGTGTCGAAGTGCCGCACGGAAGCGTGGAAATGGCAGCTGCCACCGTGCAACCTAAAATGCTTGCATATAACAAGTTGCAAGATAGTAACACATCTGTCAGTGTCCATGGATACTGAAACGTATGCAAAAGATGCAAGAAAGTTCCTGCGAACACAAAGTGAAGAAGCAAACACAAATGCACAGTAGGGAATAACGGGTCCCTATCCCGCGAACAAATGACATGGAAGCCACACGGCCGTAGTCCAACGCAGTGTAGATAGCTATACCAAGTGGAAGTGAAATGCATCATATGTTAGCGAGCCACCAGTAGGTACATCCAGCCCAATGGTGAGGGTCACCAGCTGACCCATAATGTGAGGGAGGGTACACAGCTGGGCAGATGTGTCCATAACAAAATACACGATAAATGTACATATCTAGTGACCGTATGTCCGAATCATATCCCACAAGGCATGTAATAGTCACATACAAAAGGTATGTCCATATTTCACATACCAAATGTGATAGGAAATAGAATAAGCATGTAAACGAAACAGAAGGAGCATATAAACAGCTACAACAATAAGGAAACGTAGGCTGAAAGGAACAGTATTATCCATACCATTGACTGTGGGGACATGTTGTCCAGTACAGTCAGATATAGGTATGGAATATATCCCATCCTGGACATAGGAAAATGTGGCATCCTACCAATGAGTAGAACAGGCTGCCAAATTCCAAAAATCAGCAGTACAAGCCGAACTTGTCAGGATGTGTCACAGTTGAACTGGTAGTACCCGGGCATACCAACCATGTAATGAAAGTTAAGTATGGGCGTGTACCTTTGTGCGTGAGGTATAGCATGTGGAAAGCAAACATGACAGGGTAGTCCACATAACCATACAGGTACCTGACACATGTAGGGTATTCAATGTGTTACTCTGGCCATGTTATGGGCCAACAACCAAAGCAGTGATGTATGGGGTGTGAGGAATCTGTGTGTGGGGGGGGATGGGTAATGGTACAATCCTCCAAGGCGATACTGTGTTGTATGCAGAATAGGTGAACCGGAGGTGTATGAGGGAGCAGCGGGTGAAGCTGAAAGAAACACAAAACACGTGTATAAACAGCTGCAATACAAGCAGACAGGCCATACTGTAGAACATAATCCCACAAACATATGAATATTGAAATGTGCGAGACAAATGTATAGACATGTCACCAGCACATACCCACAGATTGGTCCTGATGGAACTGGCCATAACAAATGCAACACAACTGGATGCATAATGGACTATCCAGCATCCCCTCCACATCACACAACCCGCTCCCGTACCTGAACGTCCACCAAATCCAGCCATACTTGGCCTACTGGTTTGGTGCAGACACAGCTACACATAGTGACCAGTAAGCATATGTAGTAGGTAGTGTCACCCTAGACAGTTGCAGGATTGCACACTATGTATCCCTTGCATGTAAAACCCCCAGCACATTTTCATAACACCAAAAAGATGTTTGCTATTTCTCTTGTTGTGGATCGGTCCAATTTTTAGATATCTCTCATGGGATACATAACCTGTGTAAACATTAGAATGGAAGACACGAAGTCCAGTCCAATAGATATCTGGACACAAGTTGGAATGTGCATTAGAGGTGGACGACACTGTCCAGCCCTAAATTGTCATGCATAACCTACTACCCAGGATCAAACACCTACCCGTGACGCACGTGTCCCAAAATGAATAAGCGGGAGAATATATTGCACATATTCGCATAGTGGCACATGGTATAAGGGTGATGAAGGCACTGACATAAACAGGATACCCCTGATTCACTGTGTGAGGGACAATTAATGTGTGTGTAGGTGTGACCTGACCAACAATGGTACAATGCCAAATGTCTTGTGACCATAGGGAATAACTGTGCACCATACTGCATGTAACAGTTGCCTAAAGCGGTCACATCAGGATAGAATAAACATAATTCGTACAAGAAACAGGCAAACAACAAAAGTGCCAAAGGTATAAGGCTTACAGCTAGGAAACAAATGACTGTTCTAAACCTGCAGTGACCGTGGCTATGTGTTGGCCCAAACAATCTGGTGTCCGCAGTAGGGTTGTCATCTGTCCCGCTTTGCGAGGGATAGTCCATCGTTGGACAGTTGTGTCCTGACAAAAGACATTTCAAATGGCAAATGTCTTGGGATTGTAGGACATAAGTATGTCCCATATGTTATGTAATAGTAGCAGAAAATAATTATTGCAGTATCTACAATACCTAAATGTTACAAAAAAGAGAATAAGCAAATAAACCGCTACAACAATAGGCTTTTATGTAGGCAAATAAGTAAAGTTCTATCCGTTGTACTGACCATGGGTATGTGTCGGCTTGTAAAACCTGGTGTGTTCCGAAAATGTCCCATCTTGGCCATGTGAAAAGGTGCCAACCCTAGTCACCAGAATGCAGCACAACCCGTACATATGACAATGTCAACGATACCAATGGTCAGAGCATTTGCACAATAACTGGACAGACCCTTAAAAGCTCACAAAGTCAGTGCCCTTTGGGAGAAAGGTGTTGAATGAGAATGACTACTCACAACAATGAAGAGTACTAGACGCATTTAACTGCAGACAATTAGTAGTATTACAAATCTGTCAACATGTTCGAAGTTAATAGTACTAATATGGTAGAAGTGTCCATGATTGCCCCTGAGTTGTCATAGCCTTGTCCCTGTCACTGTAGACATGAGTCCCTGAGTATCAGAGAGGTCCGTACACAGAAGTACACCAACCAACTGTCCCAGCTGTTGACTAGACTATTGCATACCTGTAGTGATTTCATAACAGATGTCCAGAATAATATTCATTGTATGTATAAATGAATGAAATAGTCAAATGGGAAGGGAAACCACCCACCCAACCTGCATTATGTAGTGGAACCACTCCCCACCCTAAATTATGTAGCACCGACCCAATAATGTGGTCAGGGGTGCCCAAACACCTGCATCTGTAAACACAGGTAGAATGTGAAACTCTGGACTAACTCTGTCCATGTGCTACGTCTGATCTTTGAACACTGCCAGGGCAGTGCGAGTCACCAGTTGGCCAAGACTAAACCCAAACCAGCACATGAAAACCCTGACAATCAAACACGCGTATGTGCGAGGACTATAAGCATAGGGGTTATGAATATCCTTGGAGTGAGTAGACTCACAGTACAGGTCCAGAGCAGAAGGAAACAGGGAATGTCCTAATTGTATTTCTGCGGTTTTCCCAGCAGGAGAATGGATGCCTGCTGTGTAAGCGAAGCGGTGAGGCATATGTCAAAGTAGCTATGAACCATGGGTATACATATAAATGAGCCAGAACACCAATAGTGTACTGGTTACAGCATCCGCCCAACATAAAGGCATTCCCAGTGCCAGTGTAAGTACGACTATAGCACATATTAATTGTGTAATGAATGCCTCTGTGCTGTAAAGCCAACAGTTACACATGTAAAGGCGATCGCGTTCACATGGGTCCGTTAACTGGATTCCATCAAAGTGGTACTGTCATAAGGAATAAGGCACATGTAATCCTAAAGATGTGCCTGTAAACATATGTAACTCAGAATAAGTAGATGCAAGTGGGCCTGCGCGGGTGTATGCAGCTATTAGCATAGCAAATGTATGTTGTCTTCTACAGCTGTAACTTTCATATATATATATATAGTTAACTAGATGTGTGTATAGAGAAATATCCACAGACATAACAGAAATATGCAATTATATAGCTACATATCTATCTATATATACATATATATATATATATATATATATATATATATATATATATATAGATATGTTAGGAATGCTGAAAGATGAAAGAAACCTAAGGGTTGTGAAGGGAATCCAGAGCAAGTTAGGAATTATGAAGTGCTCGCAGCATATGTCACATAAAGCTGCACAATTGTGGGTAGAGCACCGCACTCCACACCAGAGGCAGGGCTATACCAGTGGCCATAACATCGTTGAAGTGCTATGTCAACATTGTAAACAGACGGAATGTAGGACATGTTGCGACCACATACACTTGTAACCTGCAAATTGTTTGTAATCCATAACACCAGGAAAGGCACGTATGTGCAAATATGAATAGGTTCATAGGTTCATACTAGGCTATCTGCCCTAGGGCATTTATAAGCCTAGCCAGAGTATGTTTGGCTTTCGCCACCCATTTTAAATTAATTTTGCTATGCCCTTTTTCGAGGTTAGTATACTGTGCCTCTGTCTAACAGTGACACAGAAGTGATACCCGGGGTAAACCTACGATCTCCCATCCACTCATCAAGATTCCTCTTGAAGAGAGTCAATGAGGGACTCTGCCTAACCTGGACTGGGATTTTATTCCAGAGTGAAGGGAGCCTCTGGGTTATGAATCTGTCCCTCCAGCATGTCCTATTTATTTCAGTGCTGAGGTTCAAGTCTCTCGAGCGTGTAGCTCGATGGGATTTGGATTTTTTGAGGTGCAGCATGTCCTTTATTTATGGGTTAGACATGGCTTTATACGTCAGGCACAGGTTGGCTCTGAGCAGGCAGTATGCCACTGAGTAGAGCTGGAGTTTCTTTAACCGGGCAGCATATGGCATCTGTTTGAGCCATTTGATCCTCTTGGTGAGGTACTTTTGGGGTCTTTCCAGTTACTGCAGGTGTTTGGTAAGGTACATCCCAAAAGGGACATTGTACTCGATTATGGGCCTGATGAGGGATGAGTAAAGAGGCACGATGACCTCCCCTAATCTAGATGTGAATCCCTTCATGATTAGGTGGGCTCTATAAAATGTTTTTCTAACCACTTTGGCCACGTGGTTGTCAAATGAGAGATTGCTATCAACTTGGGTCCCCAGGTCCCTAATTACTTCTTCTGTACTTAATGGATTACCACATATGTGGTAATTTGTGGGCACTTTGTTTTTGCTAAAGGGGATGACTATACACCTTTTGACATTTAGCTTGAGGCCATGGCTCTGGCACCAGTTGTCTGTTTCTATGAGGCCCTTTTGGAGGATGCTTGTGTCGCCTGGAGAGTAGATTATGGCACCCAGTTTGCAGTCATCTGAAAACTTGGTCAGCCACAGTCCTTCTGTGTTGGCCTGTACCTCTGAGGAATATATACTGAACAAGAGAGGTCCCAGGACTGAGCCTTGTGGGATGCCACTTGTAACTAGTTTGGAGTCTGACATGGCTCCAGCAATTCTAACCATGTGGGTTCTGTCCTTGAGCCAGTTTGTAACCCATCTAGTGACATAGGGGTTTATATTTAAGCTGGTGAGCTTATCTATAATGCCCAAGTGGGGTATTGTATCGAAGGCTTTTGCGAGGTCCAGGTAGGCTGTGTGGACCACCTTCCCTTCGTCAATGGTCTTGGTGACTGTTTCAAAGAAGTCAACCAGGTTTAAGAGGCAGGATCTGCCCTTAACAAAGCCGAACTGGGTAGGATCCAGTGTCTGTAGGTCCCCAATATCTTTATTTATGAGGTCCATGATGATCCTTTCCATAGCTTTGCAGACCAAGCTAGTCAGGCTTATGGGGCGATAGTTTCTAGGGTCCGTTGAGGCACCACCTTTGTGGAGAGGGACCACTGTTGATGTACGCCACTCTTTGGGTACATATCCTGTAGTAAGGCTGAGATTGAACAGTAGTTTTATGTTTGAGTTTAGCTTTTCTTGGAGTTCATGTAGGACGCAGCCCGGGACACCATCTGGTCCCATTGATGCTGTGTTTTTTGCTTTGGAGAGGGCGGCTCTTACCAGAGCATCTGAGATGTCAGGGGGGCAGCACTCTGCTGGGATAGATATTTGCCCTTTTGGTGGGGAGGGGGAGAAGTTTGTGCTGAACCTGTCAGCTAGGATATTGGCAATGTCTGTAGGTTCAGTGTATTTTTTTCATTTTGGACTAATTCTGAGCATATCTGGGAATTCCCACCCAGGTTCCTAACATAACTAAAGAAAGCCTTGTGATTATCCTTAGTGTCCTACGCAATTTTTCTCTCAAAGCTGGCCTTTTTTATGAGTGCCCTTAGTTTTTTGCTAATACTGATCAGAGATGCCTTCCCTTTTTAGGATTTTGCTCTATCACGTAGTAAATTCCTCCTTCTATTGTATAGTTTGTTTATGGCTGGGGTCCACCAGACAGGACGTCTGCCTTTGGAAGATTGGGTCTTGGTTTTATTTGGGATTGCATGATCCATGCATTCCTGAAGGTGTTCATAGAATGCATTCTGCGGTCTGGGCCGTATTTTCCACAGGCCCGGGGGCTTTGAAGGATTCCACCTCGGTTTTGAGAAGTGTGAAATTTGCTTTAGAGAAGTTTTTCACTGTGGTTTTCTGGGCAGGGGTTGGGGTCAGGATGTGAATATCCAGTGAGATCAGCTTATGGTCTGATCTTACCAGTGAGGGATACACTTCTGGTCTGGAGCACAGAGTCCCCATGTTGGTGATGATCAGGTCCAGTATGTTTTCCCCTCTTGTGGGAGTGGTAACAAGTTGTTCCATAGCATTTGAGTTTATGAATTCTAGGAACCTTTGGGCTAGGGTGTTGGAGCTAGAGTAATGCTCCCAGTCTATGTTTGGGTAGTTGAAGTCACCCAATATAATGGTGTTTGGAGACATCTTTATATTTTCCTGTGTTCTCAGGAAGGCCTAGTGGGGTTCCTGGGTTTGGGAGGGTGGTCTGTAGCAGGCTATAAACTGGAAGGCAGTTTTACCTACTGTTAGTTGCATATGGATAGTCTCTGATGCTTCGTGCTTTGCCGCCAACCTGGAGGTGTGGGTATCTTTGATGAATATTGATACTCCCCCTCCTTTTGTGGTTCTGTCCAAGTTTTGGGGCCGAAAAGCATGGTATGAGGTATAACCTGGTAGTGCTGGGGTGCTCTTGGGAGCCCTGAACCAGGTTTCTGTTACTGCACAGACATTGATGTTCACCATGCTAAGGAGAGTTTCAAGTGCATGCATCTTGAGGTTTAGACTTCTGGCGTTGAGTAGCATTACTCTTAGTTTCTTATCCCTTGTGATACCTATGGAGGTGGGTTTGTCTTTTGAGCCTGTGAATAAACGAGGTGGTACAAAATGTGTGTAGGGCCCCAACGTTGATGAGAGGGCAATGTGTAAAGGTGTGTCATGGCTGTGATATCAGGTGTATAATGTCTGTTATGCGGGGAAACTCAACATGGGTGTGCAGGAGAAACCATGGATATGTGAATATGGACACAGGAGTGATAGGGTATGTTTCACCAGGTGCAATGGAGCCACCCGTGGAAGTCAGCTAGTAGGGTTACCACCTTTTCAAATGCTCAAAGTGGGACATTTTTTGTAGAAATGTCAGATTAGCAGGACAAAACATACCCATGACCAGTACAAATGATAGAACTTCACCTTTCTGCCAAAATAAAAGCTTATTCGTGTAGCATTTGAATTGCTTATGCTATTTCATATAACATTTAGGTGTTTCAGAGAAAAAATAACTGTTTTATGAAACTATGAAAGAAAACTTAGGAAATATTTTCGTACAATAATCTCAGGACATCTGCCATTTTTTCAGTTTTTTTGCAGGACACAACTGCCCAAAGAGGGACTGTCCCTCAAAAAGTGGGACAGGTGGTAACCCTAGCTAGTATGTAGTTGTGATTCCCAGATAGAGCGTCATTTGCGTGGAGACGCATGAATGGGCGTATCTTTGTCAGACATTGTGCGTCAGGTCTGGCAGCATGGCACGTAAAACCTATATGCCACCAATGAGTGGAGTGGAGTTCTGCTGTGACAACGCCAAACCGGGAAAAGCAGAAAGACACAACTACATGAAGACAACAATTTGTCGACGTACAGTCACAGTAACACAAACACACATCCTATTAACAGTAATAATATGAATATGTATAGAAACAAACACAGTAGCTGGAATAGTAGGCTGCGCATACGAGGAATAGGTCGAATGACACTATCACAACCAAGCTAGCAGCGGCACCCCAGACATGAAAAACCTGCGACATCGGTCTGCTGCATAACGTGCAATATACTGAGCACAGGTTCACCGGAGTGAAGTGTCGGTGTCAGAATGACTAAGGCAATAGTATGCTGTTGAAGCAGGGATAAAACCAATACGCATGTGTAAGTGTCCATCTCTGGGAAATGTATAGGTTAATGGACACACAGATGTATATATAGATAAAAACGTATATATACACATAGCTATAATAATTTACATACACATATATATCCATACGGACATATATATATATATATATATATATATATATATATATATATATATACACACACACACACACACACGCACAAGGATATACTACGGATATATATATATATATATATATATATATATATATATATATATATATATAGACAGATATATATACACAAACAACAGGTAGTGATATATACACACACATGCAAAACAAACTATATGTCAGTGTAGATATACACATTCACATAAGCAATTAGGGGTAACATATTTACAGCCCGGGCATTTGTGACTGGGAGGTCCAATAAAGAAATGTTGTACCCCCCACATTGCCCAGCTAGGCCGGACAGAAATACAGACAGGAAATACAGATCAATACACTGCCGCTGTCCAAAACACTGGTAGGAAAGGACCAGTGGGAGAGTTCTGCAAGGTCTACACTTTAAACATGGATAATGGTGTCCCTTGTGGGACCCCAAAAGGTCAGGTATGAAAGAATCTGCCGACACTAATATGAGCAGGATGTAGGTGTACATGGAACAGTAGGTTGTGCAAGTGTGATAATACATGGGTTGACAAAATGTACGACATGTGTCCCGAGATGGGGAGAGTGGGCAATGTGTAGGTGTGTGCTCATACCCCAGCTGTGCTCGCAGTAAGTATTTGTCATGACTGCTGTAGAGGAGTACCAGTTAGATGGACCATGGGTATGCATTAATGGGCTTAAGTGTGCAGGCGCTGGTTGGCAGAGATGTAGTAGGCCCACCCAGTGGAAGTCATTAATATTCCTATGTGGACATAGCATACACCTACACCTCCCAAACCTGAAGAGCACATCTACCGGATAGTTTGTAAACCATCGGGGAATACATAGAGACCTACACAGTGCCATGTACCCGAGTAGCATGGACATCCATAGTTATGTATCAGAATGTAACAAAGTCCAAAGAAACACTGCCAGAACTACTGATATTAGGTGAACAGATAGCAGAATACAGGTAATGACAGATGACAACATGTATGAGTCATAAGCAGCATGTATCTTGACAAACGTGAATGAATACATATGTTCTGTGACTGTGAATGTGTCTGGTTATTAGAACCAATCATCTAAATGTGTCCCGTTGGGTGTTATGCATTGTTCCTGATACGGTGTTCAGTCACACCCATTGGTATGTGAGTTCTGCTACTGACGGAAAGTGCATAAGTTGCTGACCACTTCAGGTAGATGATAGCATAATAGAAGAGGTTAAACACCCGTACGCCTGCGAGGGACACACCCGTCTGGGCAGTTGTGTCTTGTAAAATGACAGTTATGGCACATGGCCTGTTCATACCTCTCAACTGTCCCTGATTTCCATGGACGTCCCTGATTTCGACCCAAATTTTAACTCTATCCCTATTAATCTCTCCTAAAACTAGTGACTTTTGGAGGAAAGGTGGTGAATTACATTTAATGAATAATGACAATAATTAAGAGTTACAAACTTCTTTTACTTCAGAAAATGTGTATTAATTCATATGCTCTGATTCTGTCAATGTATCAAGTTAATAGCATTAATATTTTAAAAGTGTCCCTGATTGTCCCTGTTTTTTCCTGACTTGTCCCTGATTCTGTTGAAATTTGTCCCCAATTGGTTGAGATGTCTGGGTCTGTGAGTTTGGGAATGGAGGCTATATAGTGTGTGTAGTGGTGTCAGACATTAATTTGTTGTATCAGTAACAGCTACATGTAATAGGAAACAGTATTATCAATTATAATGCTACATAAATAACCTTAATGTATGCAAACCGTGGAGGTCGTCTGTGTACTACTGGCTGTGGCTCAGACCTCTCAACCAATTGGAGACAAATTTCAACAGAATCACGGATAAGTCAAGAAAACACAAGGACAATCAGGGACACATTTAAAATATTAGAGCTATTAACTGGAAACATTGACAGAATCAGAGCATATGAATTAATACACATTTTCTGAAGTTAAAGAAGTTTGTAACTCTTACTTATTGTCATTATTCATTAAGTGTAATTCATCACCTTTCCTCCAAATGTCACTAGTTTTAGGAGGGATTAAGAGAGACAGAGGTAAAATATGATCCAAAATCAGGGACGGCCCTGAAAATCAGGGACAGTTGAGAGGTATGCTGTGGGTATGTGTTGCCTCGACACATGTGATAGCTCTACATATAGGGTCTATAGGGCCGCCACCAGTCTGGACGGCCAAAGTGGAACCTGGTCTTTAGAAATGTCAGATGTACCAGGGCAGATCATACTTACAGCCATGCATAGTACAGAAATATACATATCGGAGCAAATCAAAGCATAGTCTAGCAGCAGTATAGTTGCTTATGCTACTACATATGACAAATCGACGTCAGGTATACAAGACCTGTAACAAGCAACCAGTACAGACACCTACAACATGAGAAGGTCCCCTAATCAGGACAGTTGCAATGGCTAGAGTATTATCCATACCACTCAACTGTCCCTGAATGTCAGGTACGTCCCTGAGTTTGACTGAAAGTCTAACTGTGTCCCTCTTAATCCCTCCTAAATGTAGTGGCTGTTGAAGGAAAGGTGGTGAATTACACTTACTGACTAATGACAATAAGTAAGAGTTATATACAACTGTTACGTGAGAATATGTGTATTATGTCATGTGCTGTGATTCTGTCAATGTGTCAAGTTAATAGTACTACTTTTGTAAATGTGTCCCTGTTTTTCATGACCTGTCCCTGATTCTGCAGAAATGTGTCCCCGATTGGTGGAGAGTTCTGGTATTGTCACATGTGATGTGTGATGAGGGACTGTCCCATGCAAAGTGGGAAAGATGTCACTCCTACAGTCTCCCGTCGTGCAATCTGAAAGGTGGTCAATGTGCAGTTGGTATGCGGTAGCATGACTCAGCAGACAGCTTCGTTAAACTCAAGTCACATGTCAGCATTGCAGAGTATCGGTTCCCATGTATCAGGCAGATGGGAACAGATCATAGGTTCATAGGTTCATAGGTTCATACTAGGCTATCTGCCCTAGGGCATTTATAAACCTAGCCAGAGTGTGTTTGGCTTTTGCCACCCATTTTAAATTAATTTTGCTATGCCCTTTTTCGAGGTTAGTATACTGTGCCTCTGTCTAACAGTGACACAGAAGTGATACCCAGGGTAAACCTATGATCTCCCATCCACTCATCAAGATTCCTCTTGAAGAGAGTCAATGAGGGACTCTGCCTAACCTGGACTGGGATTTTATTCCAGAGTGAAGGGAGCCTCTGGGTTATGAATCTGTCCCTCCAGCATGTCCTATTTATTTCAGTGCTGAGGTTCAAGTCTCTCGAGCACGTAGCTAAATAGGATTTGGATTTTCTGAGGTGCAGCATGTCCATTAATTCCGGGTTGGACATGGCTTTATACGTCAGGCACAGATCGCCTCTGAGCAGGCGGTATGCCACTGAGTAGAGCTGGAGTTTCTTTAACCAGGCAGCATATGGCATCTGTTTGAGCCCTATGATCCTCTTGGTGAGGTACTTTTGGGGTCTTTCCAGTTGCTGCAGGTGTCTGGTAAGGTACATCCCGAAAGGGGCAATGTACTCAATTATGGGCCTGATGAGGGATGAGTAAAGAGGCACGATGACCTCCCCTGATCTAGATGTGAATCCCTTCATGATTAGGTGAGCTATATAAAATGTTTTTCTAACCACTTTGGCCACGTGGTTGTCAAATGAGAGATTGCTATCAACTTGGGTCCCCAGGTCCCTAATTACTTCTTCTGTACTTAATGGATTACCACCTATGTGGTAATTTGTGGGCACTTTGTTTTTGCCAAAGGGAATAACAATACACTTTTTGGCGTTTAGCTTGAGGCCATGGCTCTGGCACCAGTTGTCTGTTTCTATGAGGCCCTTTTGGAGGATGCTTGTGTCGGCTGGAGAGTCGATTATGGCACCCAGTTTGCAGTCATCTGCGAACTTAGTCAGCCACAGTCCTTCCGTGTTGGCCTGTACCTCCGAGGAATATATATACCGAACAAGAGAGGTCCCAGGACTGAGCCTTGTGGGACGCCACTTGTAACTGGTTTGGAGTCTGACATGGCTCCAGCAATTCTAACTATGTGGGCTCTGTCCTTGAGCCAGTTTGCAACCCATCTAGTGACATAGGGGTTTATATTTAAGCTGGTGAGCTTATCTATAATGCCCAAGTGGGGTATTGTATCGAAGGCTTTTGCGAGGTCCAGGTAGGCTGTGTGGACCACCTTCCCCTCATCAATGGCCTTAGTGACTGTTTCAAAGAAATCAACCAGGTTTAGGAGGCAGGATCTGCCCTTAACAAAGCTGAACTGGGTAGGATCCAGTGTCTGTAAGTCCCCAATATCTTTATTTATGAGGTCCATGATGATCCTTTCCATAGCTTTGCAGACCAAGCTAGTCAGGCTTATAGTTTCCAGGATCCGTTGATGCATCACCTTTGTGGAGAAGGACCACTGTTGCTGTACGCCACTCTTTGGGTACATATCCTGTAGTAAGGCTGAGATTGAACAGTAGTTTTATGTTTGGGTTTAGCTCTTCTTGGAGTTCATATAGGACGCAGCCTGGGACACCGTCTGGTCCCATTGATGCTGTGTTTTTTGCTTTGGAGAGGGCAGCTCTTACCTGAGCATCTGAGATGTCAGGGGGGGCAGCACTCTTCTGGGATAAATATTTGCCCTTTTGGTGGGGATGGGGGGGGGGAGTTTGCGCTGAACCTGTCAGCTAGGATGTTGGCAATGTCTGTGGGTTCGGTGTATTTTTTGTTATTTTGGACTAATTCTGAGCATATCTGGGAATTCCCACCCAGGTTTCTAACATAACTAAAGAAAGCCTTGTTATTATCCTTAGTGTCCTGTGCAATTTTTCTCTCGAAGCTGGCCTTAGATGATTTTATGAGTGCCCGTAGTTTTTTGCTAATACTGTTCAGAGATGCCTTCCCTTTTTGGGATTTTGCTCTATCATGTAGTAGCTTCCTCCTTCTATTGTATAGTTTGTTTATGGCTGGGGTCCACCAGACAGGACGTCTGCCTTTGGAGGATTGGGTCTTGTTTTTATTTGGGATTGCATAATCCATGCATTCCTGAAGGTGTTCATAGAATGTGTTTATAAAGGATTCTGCAGTCTGGGCTGTATTTTCCACAGGCCCGGGGGCTTTGAAGGATTCCACCTCAGTTTTGAGGAGTGTGAAATTTGCTTTAGAGAAGTTTTTCACTGTGGTTTTCAGGTGGAGTCGGGATGTGAATATCCAGTGAGATTAGTTTATGGTCTGATCTTACCAGTGAGGGATACACTTCTGGTCTGGAGCATAGAGTCCCCATGTTGGTGATGGTCAGGTCCAGTATGTTTTCCCCTCTTGTGGGAGTGGTAACAAGTTGTTCCATAGCATTTGAGTTTATAAATTCTAGGAACCGTTGGGCTAGGGTGTTGGAGCTAGAGTAATGCTCCCAGTCTATGTTTGGGTAGTTGAAGTCGCCCAATATAATGGTGTTTGGAGAGACCTTCATATTTTCCAGTGTTCTCAGGAAAGCCGAGTGGGGTTCCTGAGTTTGGGAGTGTGGTCTGTAGCAGGCTATAAACTGGAAGGCAGCTTTACCCACTGTTAGTTGCACATGGATAGTCTCTGATGCTTTGTGCTGTGCCACCAACCTGGAGGTGTGGGTTTCTTTGACAAATATTGATACTCCCCCTCCTTTTGTGGTACGGTCCAAGTTTTGGGGCTGAAAAGCATGGTATGAGGTATAACCTGATAGTGCTGTGGTGCTCTCAGGAGCCTTGAACCAGGTTTCTGTTACTGCACAGATATCGATGTTCTCCATGCTAAGGAGAATTTTGAGTGCATGCATCTTGGGGTTTAGATTTCTGGCATTGAGTAGCATTACTCTTAGTTTCTTATCCCTTGTGATACCTATGGAGGTGGATTTGTCTTTTGAGCCTTGCCTAAAAAGGCACTATGGGGGTACCATGAGCCTTTGCCAATATCCGAAAGCCCATGGGTGACAGGTGCAAGCTGTCCCTAGTGAAGCATCGTGGCTTGTCGAGCATGTCATCCCAGGCTGGCAGGCATTGGATCCCCTTTGAATGACACCAATACTTAAGCCAATTGTTGAAATTGATCATCTTGTCTTCATATTGTGGCATCATTCTTGGTGAGGGATCGTATGAGGAACACGCATATAATATGATTACGTCACTGGACAGGCCACTGAGTCCGTACAGTCGAATGGCTGCTGTCGCAAAATGGTTACACATACCCAATACTGTAGTCATGTAGTCCAATGTAATACACATCACAAGGGATCACACACACCCAGTGTGAGTGACAAATGTAAGCGGAAATGTCAGAGAGCGAGCGGCTGTAAGCGTGTTTGTCTACCAGTATGCCAGTAGTGCCCTGTCAAAGAAATGTGGAGTGTAAACGTGTATAAGGTGCTGTGACCAGAGGTCAGCAGTGCTTAACACTGTGCAAACCCAAGCACAACAGCTCCCACCTGCTGGACTGTGCCTTACCCGGTTTGTATGCAAAGGCATCGGTCTGTCTGCAAACAAAGAACCGCCCTATACACGTGATGGTAGACATACCCTGTGCACATAGCTCATGTAAATGAACAATAGACCATGGCATATGTACAGACAATAGACCGCAAACACCATACAGCGCAGACATCCAACAGTATAGCAATGTACTGGCAGATATGTCTGGACCACTGGTGTGTGCATGCCTGGCCGTCCTGTGTTTCAGTGTGTGAGCATGCCCAGTATGACTGTTGCACATGTTGCAGACCGACAATAGCATCATGTGTGTGATCATGCAAAGTATGGTCAACTGTATTGCATGTGTCACATGTCCAGATAGTTAGTACTGTGTTGCTGACCCCTCCGTTCTACACAGACAGGTGACATGCTGTGTCTGCAGGGTAGCTAATGGTCATGTGGCATTGACAGTTGCTACATGGCTGTATAGCGTGGGGGGACATGCAACCACAGTCCTACACAGAACTGTGGGTGGTGCACATGACTCTCACATGTGTAGGTGTGACGGGGGCACAGCCAACAGTTGTACACATCTGCTGCTACTGTACTGGTCTGCCGGGTACTCCATGTCAGTGTGTCAACCTACCTTAATTGCTGGTTGGAGGGATACCAGAGTACGTCAGTTCCCAGCATTAATTACCAGCACAGTGGTGTTGGATGTCCTATTACACATCTTACATCAAACAGCCTGGCCTGCTGTCATCTGTGTGTGTCATACGGGGTTGGGGTCAGTCACTGGGCATATCCATAGGCCATCATATATCATTTGTCTGTATTGGTCCACATCTGTCCAGCTGCATGGAATTTGTGTGGGCTGTACGGACACACATGATGGTCAGCGCATAATCTACAGTAGGTAGGACACCCTATGTACTACAGGCTACTATTGTGAACCCCGTATGTGCTACAGAGGTCATGGTGCCACTATGGATGTGTACTGTCTGCTGCCCTAATATTTCGCCACCACATACATACCAGAGCAATGGGTAAGTACACATTCTAATACAACCTCCACTTGTTAGGTCAATAGACATACACTGGTTGTGTTACAGACTTGAGGACGGTGCTGGAGTGCTGCCTATGTCGGATGCACACAGTGCACCTCCCATACATGGCCGAGCACAGGTACTGTCATGTTTGGCATCCATTGTACTGTGTGCGGGTCAGTGAGGGGAAATTCTTGGGAACCTACTGTGTCAGTGCATATGCCATGTGTTGCCTCTTTGCCAAGGGCAGGTCATACTGTGCACGGGCTGTCGCCAACTGTGCCCTACACAGGTAGTTCCTTCACTAAGTCACACTGTGCCTGTACAGGCCTTGGCAGTGGTGTTGGACTGTGTGGCCCTGCCCCATGCTGTTTCTGCTGCAACTGTTACTGCAGGCTAACATTGTGTAGCATAGCAAGTAACATAACAATATGTATAAATGTAGCTTGTGAATACTGCAGAGCCCCTACAGATGTGTCTGTATACCAGAACTGTGAACCGAGCATCCCAAACACATGCATATGTATATGTCTTGCTGGTGGTGTAGAGTGTGGATGAAACATGTGTGTATGCTGCTTGCTCGCATTAGTGTACTGTTCATGTGTGGGCTGGCCATGTCATCAGCTGATTGTGCTTATCAACACCTGTTTGTGCAGCCTGGGCACCCTGACTACACCACCACTGCTGTCATCCCACCCAACGTCACCAGGCAGGTATAGACACACCCCTAGCTTAGGTTTGCTAAGGCAGGAGCACTCCCGAGGCAAAGTTCTGCAATGTACGTACAGTATTCCTGACCCCCCTCCCATGCTATCAACTATATGTGAGACCTGCACCTAGCTGACTACACACATACACTCCAGGGACCAGCAGCACACCCTGGTGATAAATGTGATACACCATAGTCAACCTCGTCTGCATAGTATAGTCTTCTAATGAATAGTTATATGACCCATACCGAACCTCCAAAATATTAACCACTGCTCAGTGTCGCTCAGATCTGCACACAACTGGCAACAGGTGCCTTACCATCACCATATTCCATGTCCCATGGTCTTCCCAGCAACAAAATAACCGGTGTCTACATGACAACAACCCGTGGCCCTGTACACCACAGACGATGTGCATTAACACCACGCCATGGCAGATATACATAGATCCGAGGTTATAGGTTCATAGTTCATAGGTTCATAGTTTAGTACTAAGCTAACTGCCCTTGCGAGCCATTTTAAGCCTAGCCAATTATCCCTTGTGAGACTCAAACACTGCACCTTGTGTTTTTAAGGCAAACACCTTAGCCATTAAGCCACCCTCCCATCACGTACAGATCATCCAGCACAAATAGTCAATAGTGCTGAAGTCCCCAGACATATGTTCATATCTATTGTCCACCTCTACATCTACATATATCACATATATTATTTGTAGACATATATATATATATATATATATATATATATATATATATATATATATATATATATATATATATATATATATGTATATATACATACATACACACATATACATGTACACATATGTAGATATGGCATTTATGTCACAACAGAGAACCACATGACAGCAATGCATTAGACAGGAATGGAAAGGAAACCACATGTGCCACCTGCATTATGTAGTGTTGTTAATATCAAGGCACGTGTGTTATGTTGTGTCACACGGGTGAGACCGTAGCAAGGGCAAGAGTAGGGCTGCTGACAGTTACTCACCAGACCTATTGGCAGCTGTATGTGTTGACAACCCAGTGCCTTGGCAGAATATGCAGGCTGTGGACATTAAATAGTTCAGCAACAAAAAAAACTGGACACATCCTGCAGCTAGCCACCCACAGATACCAACACATACGGTGTAACTGCCAAACACACACCTGCCATGCCCTGGAATTGAGCATCTACCTGTCTAGTCTACCACACTATTGTATTATGCAGTAACAGAATGTGCTACCGAGTTCAGGCATCACAGCACTCCCACAGGCATACGTCTAGGTGGATGACATCATCCGCAAAGGCAAATACGCCGATAGGGAATGTATGTGGTGTGAGCCGTCTAAAAGCATTACTCTGTCCCCAGGCAGCTGGAAACACACACACACACACACACACACACACACACACACACACACACACACACACACACACACACACACACACACACGCACACACCTGGCAGGGCTGGGAGTCAAACATACACCTAACTATCTTATCACACTACAGCAATACGCAGTTACAGAATGCGCTACCAAGATTACTGAACACAGCACTCCCAGAGGGATACTTCTAGGTGGGTGACATCGTCCGCAAAGGCAAAGATGCCGATAGGGAATGTATGTGGTGTGAGCCATCTAAAAGCATTACTCTGTCACCAGGCAGCTGGAAACACACACACACACACACACACACACACACACACACACACACACACACACACACACACACACACACATACACACACGCACACACATACCTGGCAGGGCTGGGAGTTGAACATACACCTAACTACCTTATCACACTACAACATTACGCAGTTACAGAACGCGCTACCAAGATCACTGAACACAGCACTCCCAGAGGCATACTTCTAGGTGGATGACATCATCCGCAAAGGCAGAGATGTCGATAGGGAATGTATGTGGTGTGACCTGTCTAAAAGCATTACTCTTTCCCCAGGCAGCTGGAAGCACACACACACACACACACACACACACACACACACACACACACACACACACACACACACACACACACACACACACAGAGGCACACACCTGGCAGGGCTGGGAGTCAGACATACACCTAGCTACCTTATCACACTACAGCAATACGCAGTTACAGAATGCACTACCGCGATTACTGAACACAGCACTCCCAGAGGCATACTTCTAGGTGGGTGACATCATTCACAAAGGCAAAGACGCCGATAGGGAATGCATGTGGTGTGAGCCATCTAAAAGCATTACTCTGTCCCCAGGCAGCTGGAAACACACCCAGACACACACACACACACAGGCACACACCTGGCAGAGCTGGGAGTCAAACATACACCTAACTACCTTATCACACTACAGCATTATGGAGTTAGAGAATGCGCTACCGAGATTACTGAACACAGCACTCCCAGAGGCATACTTCTAGGTGGGTGACATCATCCGCAAAGGCAGAGACGCCGATAGGGAATGTATGTGGTGTGAGCTGTCTAAAAGCATTACTCTGTCCTCAGGCAGCTGGAAACACACACACACACACACACACACACACACACACACACACACACACACACTTCGCAGGGCTGGGAGTTGAACATACACCTAACTACCTTATCACACTACAGCATTACGCAGTTACAGAACGCGCTACCGAGATTACTGAACACAGCACTCTTAGAGGCATACTTCTAGGTGGCTGACATCAAACGCAAAGGCAGAGACGCCGATAGGGAATGTATAGAGAGAGAGCAGTCTGCAAGCATATTACTGTCCCAAAGTAGACATAGACACACACACAGCAGTGGTGTGATCAAGGCAAACTGAATATTTATGGAGCACTACAACAGCACTACATAGATATGGGACGCACCACAGACAGTACACCCTTCAAGACAGTCAACCAGTGTGTTCAATGTAGGCATCCATTGTGACGTTGTAAATGGACATCTGTTGCCTGGATGACCACCATCGCTATACAGGATGTCAATGGCCATGCCCATGCACAGAGGCACATCACTGACACAAGGTGTCACTGGGCATGCTCACACACTTAGCAGTTGCAAAGGGCTGTCTTGCATGCACACGGATTCTAAACACAGAAGGGTGCGGTTTGGCATCTTGCATGCACACGGATTCTAAACACAGAAGGGCGGAGTTTGGAATGTACTGTGTGTCCATCTACACAACGGCGTACTGGGCATGCTCACACACAGCAGTTGCAAAGGGCTGTCTTGCATGCACACAGATTCTAAACACAGAAGGGTGCAGTTTGGAATGTACTGTGTGTCCATCTACACAATGGCGTACTGGGCATGCTCACACACTTAGCAGTTGCAAAGGGCCATCTTGCATGCACACGAATTCTAAACACAGAAGGGCACAGTATGGTGTTACTGTCCCCATGTACATGAAGGCCACTCACATGTACTGACCAGTACACACTCAAGAGCCATCACAGATGTCTCATGTGCAGATCACAGAGGTACACACCGCAGTCTACAATGTAGCCCTCAGACATCACCATGTCATTGGACCAGCAATACACAGCCATACATTACCACAACACTGCGTGACTCATGACCAGTAGACTGCACATAGGTCTACAGCAAATGTGCAGACTACACATGTACCGGCAGGGTTCCATCATGTGTTATGCATTGCAATGATACCACTGTAATAACCAGGTCGGCTCTACACATACCAGGGGCCCTGGGTCTTACACAGCTGTGACAGATGACTGTCGTTGTACACCCAAGAACACACATGTTTGGATATGACATACATGTAATCACAGTGGATATGTGCATGGACCACACACACACAACACATATGTACATAGCATAGCTTTTGCTGTCCTCCATGCAGACAAGTGGCTACAGCAATCACATGCACACAAATGGAGGGTGGGTCCATGGCTGTTGAATGCTAACAGTACATGAGGTAGCAATGTTGACCGAGGACACATTCCCTCTGTACTAGTTACCCATGACACTCATCATATCATACAACAGTCCATGTGTTATGTATGTCATCACACATGTCCACCAATTGCAATGCATACAAACATGGCTATGTGACAGGCATGTAGGACCAACACACATGTACAAATTGTAGTGCGCATGCAGCTACCATGCATGTGCAGTAGCTGATGTATGTAACTCATCTGTGCCTAACTACAACATGCAGTTGCAATGCATTCCTATCGTTGACACCTGTATATGGTGACATACTGACAGTACAGTAGGATGTACATCAGGTATGGATGGATGTGTACATAAAGTGGTGATCCACCTGTGCAGATGGATGTTTGCCGGGGACGGCTCACAGGTGTGTCACACGCCATCCTACTATTACATGTGCAAACAGTACGCTATGTTACTGTTACTTGACGGTGAAGACATAAAACCTACACAGCGGTCAGGTGTTACTGACTGTACGTCACTTGACACCTGTAACACTTACATCCTCCCATGTGCATATAGCAGCACAATTGCCGGATGTAGCGTTGGTACACATAATGCGGCCAATACCGCTGCATGTCTGTCAGACATATAATCATATAGCAGGTGTATCATTCACAGTACTGCCATGTGTGTTTGCTTGTGTGACCATATATGCCACATATGGTGGGGAATACATCCCAATTGTTACACACCCCTGTACACTGCTGTAGAGATCTGTACATACTGCAGTGTGGAAAGCATGACATAGGCAGGGGTGGTGTGTGTATCACACACATCAGCTATCTGTATGTGTATGACATTTGTGGTCTCCACAGTGTGTGTGTGTGTGTATGTATGTATGTATGGCTGTCTGGTGCATGTAGTGAGGGTGTATGCTACCATACAGAACACACAGGATCTCTAACCCCTCATAGTGATGCAGTCTGCTACCCTGTTGATGCCATCGGTCTCATCCATACTGGCTACCTGTACATGTTCTTACTCTGTGTCGCATCGTGTGGGTGCACAGTACTGTGAGGTGATGACCACATAGGCAGGGGTCTTCACCTCAACACTATGGGGTGTGCATTATAGTGTTGTTGACCCCGTGAGTGTGAGCATGTTCCTGTAATGTGACAGGGTAATACTGCTACACAGTGAGGCCTCATGCTATCAAGTGGCCTCTAACATTATCATCGGCCAGACTGCTGTGTACAACCCCTGCACCATGTCAACATACCTGTGATGTGACCTGGTATGGATGTCATGTCTCTAGCCACTGTAGCCTATTAAACTGCCCACATGCTTCTGGATCAGTATATGTGTGGACATCTGTGGTATGTTAGCCTTTCCAACAGTCAGGTTGAGGCTACGTATAGCATGCTGATATTGCCATACGTGCCTGTGAGTACTCCAAAGTTACACATGGGAGACTGCAAACTCTGCTACTTGTAGGCATATGCAAGTAGACCATAAGGAGGGAACCAGGGCATCATTACCAACATGCTGTTACTGTTGTTACCGAGACACATACTGTGAAAATATAACAATGCCTGCTAAACCTGTACTACATGGTATGTCTGGTGCGTGTTAACAGTACACAACTAATTTAATATACACTTCTCTCACTATTCTGTTCACCCTGTGCATCAGACCATTTGAGCATGTCCCTGCACCGATGGTGTGGATGACAGGGATGTGGCACAGGCTTCATCATATACACAGGGTGATAATGTTTGCCAGGGGCATAGGCTGCACCAATGGATGACATCATGTGTGTGGGTAAGGGCAGGTGATATGATTGGACATGTCTGTTCAGTATGCATGTGGGTGTTGTGGTGCCCTACAGATGTGTTTGCTGTGTGCGTGTATGTGTGTACACAGTTCTGCCTTTTGTGAGGCCTACACTGGGGTATTATTGACAGCTCCAGATTGTACAGACCAGGTTGTACAGCTCACTGTGGCCGGCCACGGCCAAGTGACCTGTGCCTGCCAGGGGTTGCATGGGCACTACCAGGCAGAGGTACATATTGGCTACTGTCCGACGACACATGTCCACTGGAACCATGTCCCCACTGGGAACGTCCAGGGCCATGTCCATGTGGCCTGCTGTGTCCAGGTGTGGACAGAGCAGCACCAGCTGCACTGCTACTGCTACCAGCACTATGGGAGTGGGCATGTGAGGTGGCACGCTCACGTTGGCCTGCAGTGGGTGGTGTAGCTGGCCTATGTCCATGTGGCCTATGCCTCACTCCTACCAGATGTTCTAGCACAGACAGCTCAAGCTCACGGATTGCCATGCCACGGTCAAGGATTCCGACCATGTCACCCAATCGCCTGTCCAGAACATCAGCAATTTGCTGTTGAGCATTTGCCAATGCCTGGATGTTGTCATTTAGGGCACAGATAGCAGCCCTCTGCAGCCTCTGCCCTTCTCTTTTCTGCCATTCAGCACGTGCCTGTGCCACCATTACAGTCTGGAACATGCGTCTGGTGATATCAGCTGCTGCGCTCTGTCCTGCAGGTGCATGTCTGCCAGAGGTCCTCCTACGAGCAGCAATGGCCACATGCCTGTGTGGCACATCTGCAGTCATTACACTGACACCATGGTGTGGAGACACACCTTCTGTAGCCACCACACATTCCTGTTCCACACTAACAGATGCTGACTGTCCTTCCTCTATGGCCACTGGTGATGCAGTATGTGTTGGCAGCAGAACTGTGGGTGGGGAAGAGGGGGACATAGCTGGGATGGCAACCATTGGCACCGATTCAGCCCCTGACAACCCTGCCTGTACCTCATGCATATGTTCTTCACTGCTAGTTTCTGTGGGGACACTAACATCAGATGGACCGCAGGAGGTTAACGCACCTACATCACCTGTGAATGCAAAGAAAGACTCTAAATTACAATAGACACACACACAGACACACACACAGACACACACACACACACCATGCATGTGATTTGACAGATGGCATGCAGCATGCCTGTGATACAGCAGACGGCATGCAGCTCAGACATTAACAGTGTTAGCATACCTCCCTGAGGTGCACACTACAGCAAGCAGGTGTCATATCAGTAGCCATGTAGTTCACGCAATCATGGTAGTATGCATACATCCCCATGATACACCATGTGGACCAGAACAGGATAACAGTACACATGGCTGATGTGACCTTGACATGTAATCTGCTGACATGTGCATTAACAATGGTGTCCTGACACATGTACAGCGTCGTAATGGGCATCACATTGCGGTGTTGTCAGTATGCCCTACAGATAGAATTCATGTTTAGCAAATGTGCATGAGCATGGAAGGGTAGTGTGAGCTGTCTACATTGCTATACAGTGTGAGGTACAGACACTGTGCCATTGCATGGCATCATGAGGCATCTATATTGCTATACAGCGCATAATATGTACACATTGCATAGCCATAACTGCATGCATACCCATGACATAACTGTGGATGGTGACCCATGATGCTGAGGTGTATACACAACAAACCATTGTGTGTCATGTGACAGGTCACTGGAGGACCTACAGATGACACTCCTGCACAACTACTACAGAGTCTTAGCTGGCTGACAACCATGTCCACACATAGCAGACTTGTCAATTCACCATGTCCCACATGACATTGATGTACCACACACATGAGGTGCACAGCCAATGGTGATATCCTACAGCAGCAAGGGAAATGTACAGTATCTGGGGCGTGATGTGGTGTCAATGTCTGTGGAAGCTGTAGAGGTGAATACTGTCATGCTATGACACAGTCGTGATGTTCAACACATCTTATATGGTAGACTTCAGTGACACCTCCACTAGCTGTGCATAGGCTTTTAGGATGTCCAGTGTACCACATAAACTGTATAATCAGTCAACTAAGGCTATAATTGGACCATGTGTCGACAATGTGCAACAGGGTATATACACATCACATCTACTGTGTGGCTACGTGTCTCAGGCCATCCCCCATGGCCACGTGCGCACATGTGTTGGCCAAATGTGTGTGATGGCTGTCAATTTCACATGTCTGTGTTGTCCCATATGACATGCACCCATAGATCTCCAACAATTCAAGCCCACAGGCTTAAAAATACCAGGAATATCGGATTAACCACAGTACGTTTCCTTTATTTCAGACAGTTACAAATCATTGGATCTAATAGACACTTTGGTTGAAGTGAAATTATTCCTTAGAAAGTTAAATTTAGGGTTATTTTTTCATGACAGCACACCACACTTAACCAATACAGTGGATCTAAGAAAAAAGAGCTCCTTTACCCCCCCCCCCCATGGTTAAAACTTTAGAATCATTTGAAAATGTGATTAATAAGGAAATATACAAACTGTACAATAAACAAAAATATAATAAGAGTGACTATATGTCATGCAAACAAGTTCACTCTATTATCGATTCTCTTTGTGCACAAAATGTCAGGATTATGGCGGCGGACAAAGGGGGAGGTATTGTGCTGTATGATCAAGAAAAATATAGTAGTAAAATATTCGAATTACTAAATAATTCCCTGCAATATGAAGTATCATCATTAAATCAGGTGAATATAGCACACAGTAGGATAGATTCCTATCTTGAAGAATATCTATTGGAAAATAGAATAGATGAAGAATTATACAAATACTTAAAGGTTGAATTTCCTATATTGGCAACCATTACTGGGATTCCTAAGGTACACAAAAATCCTATAGAACCACCCTTCAGACCAATAATATCAGGAAGTGCTAGTAAAGCTTTCCCTTTTCGGAAAGTTATTGACAATAGATTAAAACATATTTACAATACAGTCACGCATATTATGAAGGATTCTTGGGAATTTTTGGGAATATTCAAGCATGAAATATGGAGCCCAGATTTAATATTTGTAACAATAGATATAAAAGATCTTTTTTCATGTATCCTGAAGAATGAAGGAATAGATAGCTTTATTAATAGTTTATGTAAGTATAGTGGTTTGGACCATGAGGATATTTCGTTGCTTACATCTTTTATGGATATAGTACTTGATTATAACTATATCTTTTTTGAAGGAGAATACTACAGGCAAATTTCCGGGGTGGCAATGGGGGCAGCAAGTACTCCTTGATTGGGAAATGCAATATATACTTAATTCAATGTGGATGAATTATATCAAAACATATGTCCGCTATTTGGATGACATCTTTTTATTGTGGGCAGGTAATATAGATGAGCTAATCAAATTCATTGATTATATCAATGGAACGACAAGTTATCTTAAGTTCACATACCAGTATGACGACAGAGGGATTAACTATCTAGATATGTATATTTATAATGATGGGCAATCCTTCCAGTCTAAAATATATAGGAAGGATACATACAGTAATGGATATTTACATTTCGATAGTGCCCATTCATACAAGGTCAAATACAATATAGTCAAAGGACAATGCATAAGGGCAGCAAGAATGACATCTGTTAGGGATAATATGATGAAAGAGTTGGCCTTTATAGGTAAATTATTTAAGGAAAAAGGTTACCCAGTGGATATGATAAATGATATAATTACCTATGTATCTAGTGAATGGGGGAAAAAAATACCCATCACTATTGGGAATTGGCATACATAATAAGAAAGAGAAAAATGTTAATGCTAATAACTACAAGAAAGCATGTATTGTAAAATATGGGAAACATATTAATGAGGTAAAGGAAATCATTAGTAAAAACTGGAATATATTAACAAGTGATACTATGATAAAAGATAAGGTACCATCTAGGCCTCAATTTGTATATAAAACAGGGAATAGTTTAAAAAGAATCATAGAAATGAAACAAAATTATCATAAATGCCATAAAGTACAAAAAGTAGGTACAAAAAATGTGGGCACTGCAATTATTGCAGATACATATTTGAAGGTATTACTATTAATTTAAATAATAACATTAAGACTAAGGTAATCTTTAAATATGGAAATTGCCAGACTAAACATTTGATCTACTTAGCTATATGTGACACATGTCAAAGCTATTACGTAGGAAAGACAGATCGCTATTTCAAAAATAGAATATATGATCATATCTATTGTATCAATAAACAGGATACTAATAATGCATTGTCCCGACATATATTAAATAGTCCAGGATGCGTAGGCTTCAAGTTTGCTATACTAGAGGTGATCATACCTAATCCTGGGGGGGGGACATTAAAGCCATTGTTAGTGAAAAAGAGATAACATGGCAGCTACGACTTGATGCAGCCACGCATCCAGGACTAAATGAAGTTATTCCCACTAAACTATTAGTTAGGACATAATATATGGTATATAGTTGACATTCTGATCCACATTTTAGAATAAGTATTGATAGACAAAAATTTACACCTTACTAGTTAATGTGTTTTCAGAATTGCAAACGATTATATATTAATTAATATTATAGTACCATGTCGCTTCTTTTATATTACAGAGGTTGCATTGTTAGTGTGATCAAGTGTATTATGTACTGTAATTCACATATTTGAAATGTGAAAATGGTTGATTACAGGGTTAATGTGATGACAAATAGTATGTTCAACAATACACAATCGTATACATTATGGATAGTAGTAAGTTTAGAACAATATTTTAGACATGTAACTAGATAGAATTTGATGACAACAATCAATGGGATAGTATTATGCGATGGATAGATATATCGCATCCAATTTTAACAGTTATGTATATTTTTAGTATTTATAATATTCAGTTGTATGGTTGTACATACAACAATTTTTGTACGAAATTTTTTTTTTAAGCATGGAAAAATTCACTTCCTTTTTTAAATCTTGTTAACAGAGATGAACATTACTTAATTGATTAATTAATGAAAAGGGCGGAATTTTTTAAGTATTTAACTGTGAGTGATTCTGTATACTTTGTTCTGAGGAAATCTAGTTATCTAGATGAAAGCACTAAACCAAGCATCATCTCCGTTGTAACTGTCTGAAATAAAGGAAACGTACTGTGGTTAATCCAATATTCCTGGTATTTTTAAGCCTGTGGGCTTGAATTGTTGGAGTTCTATTGTTGCATACAGGAATCAACTTGGGTATACACCCATAGATGTCAGATATGTCACCATCCACAGGGCTATGCAGACAATGGGTTGTATGTTTGGTATGTGGGGTATGGGTAATGGGATAGTGTGACAATATATCAGCCAGAACACTACGTGTCTGGGACATGTCAGATGGCACATTACAATGTGTGCACCCATTGCAGGGGCATATAACACAATGGTGACTCCTGTGGGCTGCCCATATCACAGCTCACTGTGTGGTACTGTTTGCGTACCATACGTGTTGTTCCAATGTATAGTACATATGCCTACATTGCACAACACCTCCACCATTGTATGCACAGCTGTCCACACATGTAGCAATGACGAATACTGTGGTGTCATGTTGGTGTATCATTTCATTTGTATATATTGCACATGGGTGGCCAGTGTGAATGATGGCTGATGCGACCTGTATATCGTAACTGGACTGAACATCATGTGTACAGGTGTTAACTGGCCACATGGTGAATAGATCTATACTTTAACATGCCTGATACTGATGACAGTCTCACCTGCAACTGACTGATGTCTGTGCGACATGCCAGAGGTACCTGAATAGGGGTGACACAGCAGTTTGAACATTATCTATGACTCTATGACAGCCACAGGGTGCACTATGCATGTTAACACATTCGCCTGTACAATAGCATATAGTATGCACATGTGTGCATACACAGGGTAGCATACTGTAGTATGCAGCATGTGTGTAAACATACCTTGCATATGATGTTACATTACATAATGTACAGTGACACATGCAACTAAATGGGATATAATAGCCATATGTGCAGTAGTGACTTGCCAGGAAACTCCAGGCTCATTGGTTGGAAGACACCCACCTCCACGATGGCAGCTAGTATTTGAGGATGCTGCTCTGAGGGTGTCCCCAGACTGGCCAGTAGCTCCTCGGTGTGTGTGAGTGGAGGCTGGGTTGGTGGCCCACCACCTGTTCCACCTTGTTCCCTGGCGATTGCAGTGGCACACTGTTTTGCATGTCTTACCAAGTCCGTGCAGTGTCTGTGCACCTGCTGGTAGGTGCGGTTATAGACACCCACATCATTCACCCTCCTGCAAAGGTCCTGCCACAGGTCATCATGCTGCTGGGCATGCCATGGCACATGGCTGAACAACACCTCGTAGTTCTCGTGGAGGTACGGGATGAGGACATCATCCTCCTGGCAGCTGTACACTGGCAGGCGTGTACGAGGCATTATCTGTAAGACATAATGATGGTGACGGGTCAGAGTATTAGAGATGTACAGAGATACTGCTGCACATACATTTCTAGTAAATCTAGTACATCTGCACAGCTATCTTTGCAATTCATCATGACACTGACATGACTGACATGTTTGTGTCACACACATGTAGCACCCATTATGCATTGGATATCATCACCATATATGTGTGTCACCTCATTACATTGTTCATACTCCATGTGAATGCTGTCTTGATGTGGGCATGTGTGTTCGCCTGCACTGGTGTTCTTACCTATCAGCACATGCCTGGATGTGTCCACGGTAATGCTGTTGACCTTGATGCTGTGTATATGTCACATATCAACACATACACTGCCTTAACAGACTTGAGCAGTGACAATGCACACATACACATGGAAACCTTTACATGCATGTGTTTTGCCATATACATCTACACGGCACTATACAGCTGTTCAACATCCTGCCACGATTGCCTCTGTTGCACATGTGATAGACATGGGACTGGCTAGTCGGACATCATTCACAGGGATGGTTATCAACTATAGCATGTGTGGGCAAGGTTTCCTAGCTGTATCCAACAGCCATTTTGCCACTGCGAGGTGCATCAGTGCCACATTACTGATCCAGACAGTTGATACTACATCTACCATGCGGCCATCACACCATGTATGACAGAGATGACATGTGTAGCTTTGATGGACAGGGTTGCATGGTATGGCGGGAGTATGTCACATGTATGGCACAGGGATCTCTCCAGCATGTGGTGATCCTAGTAGTAGGATGGTGGCTGTCCATGACGTATGTCTTCCAGATCAGGATATGGACATGTAGTATGTCCAACATCATAGTGTAGCACATGTCTTTATGCAAGGTAGACAGCATGCTGCATAGTGGAGGTGAGGATTGTGAAGGCTGGTATTGCCCATCCACGCATGGCCAATACCCCTTAAGGGTGATATGTGATCCGATATTGGTCACCTGGATGCTGTGTATGCCTGTCCAATGCTCTCCATGCTCATGGATGGCACTTTGTCATGACATGGGTACCTCGTATGACTACCTAAGGGGCCTGGAGACGTCACCAGCTCAGGGAGGTGAACTGCACAGCACCATCCCTTACACATTGTCCATAATGTTGACCGCAGCCTAGGTGGCAGTTAATGGATACAGGGATATTCACCTAGCGGTGACAATGCTGATATCATCCATCAGAATGTGCACATATGTCACACACCTCACCCACAAAGCCCATTCTGTATGTTGTTCACAACACTGAGACAGCTATTGCTCATAGGTCATGGCCATTCACATCCTTACATACACAGATGCCTCACATTTGTCTGTGTGGTATGGGCTACAATGAGGGTGGAGTACAACACATTAACCCTGTTTTACTGTAGCTGGCACTGGTGTGATATGCACATGTCACTCTGGCACCTTTTGTAGTGTTGATTCTGTCAACAGGCCACTGGTAGAACACTCCTGTGATATACGAAGGTATATGTAGTCAAACATCTGTACTGTCATGTACATCTGTACTGCTAACATCTACATTGATAATGGTTCATGGACTTGCAGACCATACTCAGCAGGGTTATAGTGCGATGCCACCAATTATGACTGTCGTCACCACTTGTGGGTTGATATTATCCAACACCGTATCTGTATTGTATTTCCATGCTCAGCACTTGTGCAGAACTTGTGAGCACTTCATGAGCTACTGATTAATATAGCACCCATTCCACACCATTTCTCACAAGTACACTGTCTGTCCTTACATTTCCAGCTTGCTTACAATACAACAGCTGTTGTACACATGTAACTCACATATCTTGTGAGACATGGTTGTATATACAGGCATGTCCAACTGTCACGTACCAGTGCTATTGCCTGTCTATATGATGAATTTGTCGTACATGTGGCAATAGAGCAATTGTCTCATGTACACAGTCAATGCTCACCTCCCAACATACGACACTACAGCCTGTGGGAGATGCACATATGCAGCCCTGCTGGGGGTAATGATGTCACCAACCCTGACTGCACCTGACAATCATGTGGGGATGTGTAAAATTCGCAACACATCCCACTCATCACATAGTCTCACAAGATCTCCACCACCACAGGCCACACATATGAGTACAACTTGTGCAGTACCTCCCCATACTCTGTGTAGGCACCAAAGGCAGCCCCCATCACCAAACACAACAACAATAACTTATAGCCCACAGACTCATGTGTGCCCATCACATACAGTCAATAGGGTGTTATAACATACACAACACACCTGTCATAGGTGACTCTGTAGGCGGTCACACTGATGTTCCACTCAGCAGGCTACACAAGGTGATAGTCGCTTACATCTTGCTGTCGGGTGACTGGTTCTGCAACCTAACCTATGCACCCATGCCACACCTCACCAGGTACAATTTGACTGTCATTCTCCATGTTAGTGTGACTGCCCTGAGATGCAACTTCACAGACTACATGTGCAGGGACATGCAATAGCTCACTGGTCTTGTAGCCCTGAAGGTATGGGCCAAGCCCTGGAGAGCATTATGCATTCATCCAGACCTGATACCACTGTACAATGACTGACTGTGTCACTTCAACAGTTGCCTATGCTTCTGCTGTCATTCCACAGGCATTTGTCTGGTTTGACTGACATGGTCAACAAAACACGATGCTTTGGCACAGCTGACCTGCACCAAAACACGATGCTTTGGCACAGCTGACCTGCACCTGTCAGCCCTGGGAGTACAGATAACATGTACGGCTCTTGCTGCTTCTATACTGCCTGTCTTACACAGTTTCCAGTAACATTCACCACCAGAAAAGGAACAGGCAAGCAGAACATGGGGTCATGTGATGCAATGCTTGACATCTTCATCTCTGACGCATGCAAGCAAGGCACTCCTTATAATGGACCACTTCAATATCTCTGCAGTGACTGGGACCTGCCTCTAGGCTCTGCAGAGCACACCTGCAATGACAGGTTACACACAGACCATACCTTTCAGTCATGTAACCTGGACCGGCACACCCACGGCTGAGGTGTTCCCATATTCCACTATGTTGTACACACATCCTGGCTAGTTACTAAGCACAATGCATCAGAGGTGCTCCACGTGCAACTAACTGTGGCCAGAACTGCTATACACATTGTAACAAGCTATGGATTCAACAACATACCCCATGGTTACCAGACCTCAATTCTTGGTGTACTGGACAGTAGGGCTCAGACAGGTACTACTGATGTGAGACTGACACTACCCCACACTTAACTGGGATAGCCACTCATGTACTGACACACTAGGCCAAAGCTGTCTGGGATTCATAACCTCTACTCAGCTGGATCAACCTATACAGACCACCTCCAAGACCAAAAATATCCTTGACATGGACACTACCAACATGTGACTGGTGTTCCACACCTGGGGTTATCCCCTCATTGGTGGATTCCGAACATATGCTAATCACCCTTGTTATCCACATCCCGGCACCACACCCTTCACGGCATACACAGTACAAGAGTACTACAACACCTACTACAGACGTCTTATGACAGCAGTAGTTAACGTCATGACACCCGTGCAGATGGACAATGCACATACAAATGCTGAAACATACCCCAGTGCACTTCATTAGCACTTACACGACTGCATGGATCATGCTATTCCACACAGAGCCATGATGGTACCCACCAGATAACGGACGCCACTCTGGGGGTCCAGTTCCATGGACATAGTTTACAACAGGTGGAGGCTGTTGCAAAGTGGAGTACAATCCCATGGGTGGGGTAGCTCACTGGTCAGCCTCAGTAGGGCTACAGGATCCCTCATCACATACTCCAAAACAAGCTACGTAAACATTACTGCGACACATTCCAGGGTGTACCACAAGGCATTATTGAGGTATGTCAGTAGTCAATGGCAATACCCACATCTTCTCTGACATACAACAGTTACTCAGGAACATTACAGAATCAGGTAATGTTGGCAACATGCTGGCAGATGGGTTCAATGCTAACATTACACCCTCTCACTCCCTACAGGGCCACAATCCATGCAGGAACACTGTGGTCTCCCTGCGGTCACACCTACACAGTACTAACCTGCACTCTATATGGCCTGGAACACTGGCCCCATGTGACCGTCCAACATCCCAGGCTATGATTTACACAAACCTCTGAACGACATGTCTCCCCACTTGGCCACCATATTCAGTAATAGCCTTGTATCAGACATTGTGGCCCCTGAATGGAACACAGCAACAGTTATCACACTCTACACAGGTGGTGCCACAATGCACGAGGGGGACTATTGCCCTACACACCTGACTGGACTGTTCTGCAAGGCTATGGGGCACATCATCATGGAAGTCATTCACAGAGACATTGGTGGGCTCCGGTCCTTTGATGCCACCCAAGTTGGACTTGTTAGGGCCAGAGCATGGCTCCTACACCTGGTGGACTCCTTTCATACAGTTACCAGGGTAGTTGATGACGGTAAGAGGGTCCACACAGCCTACATTGTCATCTCATTGCCTTGCAGCACCGTTCTCCATTCTGGTATTGACAACATACACATCCACCTGCACATCGACCCCTATGTCTCAGGATGTTATGCAAAGTGGCTCACGGACAGGACACACACAATGAGGGTAGCATACCATAGTACCTACTGTATTTTAGTTACAATTGGCGTACCACAGTCCTCAGTCATAGGGCCCCTCATGTTTGGTATATGCTTCCCTGAGGTACAGGCTAACACAGAGGGACTTTCCCTGCCTAGCTTTACAGACAACTGCATACAAAGCACCATGACTGACCCACCAGCTGATACTGACCCCCTCCATAAGGGTGTCACTGTGATGGATACCTGATATCAATATCATGGCCTCAAGCTGCATGACACAAGGTGCATGAACATCTCCTTTGCATTACACCATTCACCCACTGACTATCACATAGGTGGTAGTCCCCTACATACATGTCTCATTGTACATGCTCATAGTACACACGTATGTCATACCCACTCCTTTGACAACCATATTGCCACTGTAGCGTGGATATCCTTCTATGTGGCCACACTTACCTGTATTGGGTTTGTAGCTGGAACACAGGTACCCATTGTACCTCTGAACTCAGATGTATACACACATTCAAGGGTACAACACCCCGTTTAGGGTGTACCTTACACAACAGCTATGGCTTTACATACCACAACATTAACACGCCATGATGTTTATTGAGCTCTGACGGTTGAAGTATGCGGCAGAACTACGGACACCACATCTGTACACATTTGCATACTACATACTCAGGGGTGACCTCTGCTGAACAGACAGGGCCCATGTCCACAACAATATTCATGGATATACTCCACATACGCGACATATGCAAAAGCCACTGTGAGCAACATGCTCATGGATATGTGCACACATGCAACAATGAGTGGGATGTGCTTGAGGGTTACATTCCCAAACCAGACACTCACCATGGTTTGGAACATGGTTCCTATGTACATCACGCAGGGACACTCAGTAGCACTGGTCATGTGATACATCACTTGGTGGATGGGAGACACATGTACGCCAGGGATCACTGCAGTGGCTGTACTGTGCAGAGGTGCAGGTAACACATGACTCTGCTGTTCACAGACAGGACACTACCCTAGAGAGGTGCCAGTGGTGTGAACACTGTAGTTGTGCTTACACAGACTTGCCAGACTGCATAGTACCCCACTATGAACCTGTGAAGCTATTACATGTCCTTTATGCATGGTTAATTGAGTAGCCCTTCCATTTAAATTAGCTATCATGCTATTACAGTGTCCCATGACTACAAGCCATACGTATCCTGTTATTGTGTATTGTACATGCCAATAGACGATACCTTTGGTATGCATGATATATATGTTATGCTGTGTAGAATATCTGACATATCTACCTACAATACTATACATTACACATATTTTACATAGTATTCCATAATGCAAAGCATACTTGCACAGCGGGACCACCTTCGACATGTCATTGTCGTTATATGCCCATACACATGCCTACTGTGAAGGTATATCAACATATACTTTCCCCTGCTATGGCACGTACTTGTTGGACATACCCTACCACTGATGGTGGGTGGTATGGAATTGTTCTGTTTAAAGCCCTCATATAGCATCCCTTGTGGTGTCTGTGATGTTTACCTTGTGGCCCACTGCAGGACACACAATTTCTACAAGCGTTACTATGCTCAGCAAGACATCACTACATAATACCTTTTCCCACTTTATGCATTGCGGACACTTAATTAATACAAAACAGGCTATACATACACTAACATAATTAATGCATAACAGGCTATACATACACTTACATACCGAGTGTTCTACATACCTTGTTATCATTCTGGACTTTTGTAACTATCTCTCTTACACTGTTTAAACAGTTCTATGGTATGAGCATACAGTTTGAATGTCTGGCAAGTCATCCTTATATACGTCGATACCTGTAACATGTGGTTTCCTGCCACCAATTGCTGTTCCTGAGTGACTTATTACTTGCACATCAGCTGTGCAGCTACTCCATTCGCCAATTATGCGGCAACAGTGGGGTATAATTGAATTCTCCACTTAGGCATTACCCATTTGCCCTACCTTCGGGGAGACGGCCTGTATTGTGTTTTGTTCTGTGTAATTGCAACTGCTATATGTAGAGACACGTATAGTTTGGATTCATGACCCCCGTGGATTGTGTGTGATGGCTAGAGTATGTGGTTCTACATGTGAGTGTACCTGTCATACCAACCGTCTAATAAGGGACTATTGCAAACAAAGTCTGTAACATCGCTGTTTGTCCCATTATACAATGGCTACGATTTAACATGGCGCCTTTAAATGTGTCTCTCACAAGGTATGTTAATGCTTCTGCAGATGTAATTGACTGACTGCATGTTTGTGCTGTAATTACAGTCTGTATTGCTATTGTTTCATGTGTGAGGGATGTAGGTGGGTCTACGTAGCATTTCTACATATTCCATATATGTGTGTGGGCTCCTTCCCTAATTAAAGAGCTATCAGTTAGTAGACTTTTGTTACAGGATTATACATTGGGCCATTGTTAATTGGTTTCTATATGGTATGCAGGGGAGGTTGATACTTCCATACCTCCGGAATTACAGCGATATGTAAAGGGATGTTACTAACTGACAGCTGTCCCGTGTACTTCTGTCCCAGATATTTGCAGTAATTGCAGTTGTGTTGGTAACTGAACCTCTTTGGCATGGGTTGCCACCTTTTCAAATGGACATTGTGGGACACTTGCGGGACACACATCGGTGCTTACAGGCCGACACATACCTACAGTCAGTACACAGGATAGCACATACTTTTATCCTCAATACATACTTATTGTTGTAGGACTTTGGCTATTTATCATAATGCATGTAACATTTATGTTTCTTACAAAAAGGTATAACTATTTAATGCAACTATTACATAATATATGGGACATAATAATGTCCTACAATCTCGGACAGTTGCCCTTTGTAATGTTTTATGTCAGGACACAACTGCCCAGGGTGGGGCTGTCCCTCCTAATGTAGGACAGGTGGCAACCGTATGCCTGCGGCTTGCTATAATCACACCTACCATAATGATCTACCTCCGAGTTGGCACTAACAGACATACGATGCAGACACACACACACACACACACACACATTACAGTCACATGGAAACACACATGGCACCCTCAACACACACATACACAGACTGGGGCAATCACAAACACAGTTGAACACAGTACCTACGTGGACAGCAACACCGGCAGCAGTAACTAAATGTCCCTTCTTATCGTGATAATATTACTCGTGGTTCTAGTATTCTGGTACTGTGTTCTTTCGGTCTTTCAGCCTCGTGATTACGCGTGTCGGTATGTGACACATTCCATACTTGGCGGTGTCCTATTTATTTGTACCTCCAAGGTTTTATGAATGTCGTTGACCTATCTATATATTTGCAGATATCGGTGAATCCGTATATATCAACATATATCTCTCTATCACCCTTTCTATCTGTATTATATCTATGTATATATGTATGTGTATATATAAATATATGTATATATATATATATATATATATATATATATATATATATATATATCTGACAGGGAAAGTGACAGGCAAACTACACCTTTCATTGTGTACTTGTCGGTGTATACTGTTTCCTGGACTCAGCACGTTTGTGTCTGAACCTGTCACATTACACACCTGCCATAGGTACATCTTGGCTACCATAGTGTTAGGTGATTGTATACATGGTTGCGTGTTCTACTCCTGGCAGTGGTCGTTTTACCCCTCAGAGCAGGCACTATTAGTACAGGGGTGAATAATGCTGGTTTCACCTGTTCTGGACATCATTTACCGTGATCCGCGCGATATTCAGAGAAGATTAGCCCTGTTTCGTGCATATCCATATACTCATATTTAAATGACGCTTACCAGCACTGGGCAACGCATATTCCTGCTAACATGTGCTAAACATGATCTGATGACCTGCATCTGACATGCATTATTCGTGCCTTCGGGATTATGTTACATCCCTTGCAGGACGTGGGACCGGGAACATGCACGACGATCACTCATTTATCACTTTGCCATCTGGGATTTTTACACGTGTTATGGCGTTTTGCATGTGGAGTATACTACAGCTGTTACTCCATACTGCACTCACATGGGTAACTCAGTTAGTTTACATATGGATGAGTCCAATTACTGGTATGTCCATGTGATGTTTACTGGATGTGCTCCAGCATTAGGTATGTATATCACAGTGAGCCACACACGATAATGTGCTACACCTTCAAACGAACATAGGTGGAGCATGCTGGGGTGATGAATACCTGTCATGGGTACACCCCATGCTTTGACACAACATCCATGATTACATTATGTGGAGCCCCTCATTAATGCAGCAGGGAATCTGTGCAGAGTGTGTGAAGAACAGTGCTTACACACATGTGATCCCGCGATTGCCTCTGCTCCACTGAGCGACAGTTGGTTACTCGATGTGGTGACAGCAGACACTGTTTGCCACGTTTGGTGTATGGCCTCGGACAATCGGGCATGTACCTACCGATGTACCTAGAAACCTATACACACAGCACCAACATCTGCTGATAGGCGCATGTACTGTTCAGGTGTTGACATTCCTTGTTCCAATAGCTGTTGTGTGTACAATGTTTGAGGGCTGCCTATGTAGGATTCACACAGTGGGTCACCTATACATTACAATTTACAGGTGGTCGTGTGTGTGTGCCATCCATTTTACTGTGTGTGCCGGTGGAGAGGTGTGTCAGTCCGTATGGGCCTACAATGTCAGAGTATGTGCGATACGTTCCCTCTTTGCCAAGGCGTAGGCATATTGGGCATGCCTCCGTCTACCTACTGGGGCTGGCACAGGGTGTTCGTGGTCTGAATCCCTCTGTACCTGTGATGGCCTTGGCAATTGTGGTGGGCTATGAGGGCCTTTACCATTTTGTCCCTGCTGCAGCTGTTTCTGCAGGATCATATTATGTAGCATGGCACATACTGTGAAGATGTGGGCCACATGCCTGGAGATTACTGCAAGGCTCCACCAGATGTGTCCAAGCAAAGGAACCATGATTTCAGCATCTCGAACACATGCTCTATGATGATTCTGGTTTGTGCATGTGCCTCATTATGGTGTTCTTGCATGGGTGTGTGTGCATTTCTGATGGGAGTCTTCATCCACGGCTCCAGTGCATAGCCAGCATCCCCCACAAGGTGGCCATGTGGGATGTTCCCCCTGACAAATACCTGATACAGCTGTTAGGCATACCAGATATGGGAGTCATGGTAGCTTCCAGGGCTGCCATCACACACATCTGTGATAATGCCCTGGGCATTGCACACGATCTGGCAGTTGATGGAGTGGAATCCCTTGCGGTTTATGTAGCACCTACCATGCTCACCGGGTGGTGACTTAATATGTATGTGCATGCAGTCTATCACACCCAGTACCTCTGGGTAGTGTGCCACATGGTGGAAGTGACGCATATTGCTGGCCAGCTCCTCCTGAGTTTGGGGGAAGTATATATGCTCATTGGCATGTGGTAACATGGCATCCAGGAACTGGTGTAGTATCCTGGATGCTGATGCCTGTGAGATCCCCATTATATCTCCAGTTGGCCTTTGAAAGGTACCTGTGGCTAGTATTCGCAAGCTTACACATACCTTCGTGTCCACTGGGATGGGTTCCCCTCTGTTGTTTCTGGTTCTCAGGCGTGGCCGGCACAGCTCAACTATTTGCTGTAAGATGTCCCTGTCCACCCTGTAATGCTCTACTATCTCTAGATCATGTAGCCCCTGGTAGGTTACCCTTGGTCTGAACACTCTTCTCCTCCTCCGGGGCCTGCAGTGGTTGTCAGTATCATCCTCCACAACACCGTCAGTCTCTAACACATGGTGATGAATCACAGCTATGGCAGCTCCAAACATGTACATTTTAAAAGTTCCCCATGTGTTTACACCTATGGTGCAGTGTTTGGGAATACACAGGTGTGTGTAGGGTGCTTTCACACTTTATACTATTGTGCTGTGAACACCGATGATGTCATAGGGTGTGTATGTATGATCGTAGCTACAGGGTATCTTATGTGTTTTACTACAGGGACTACTATTGTGGTGCCTTTGGTGTTGAATTACATTTGGCTGCTGTGGATTACCTCTTGCCCTTCCCTTTACATTTCTTCACGTTTCACCTACAATTTTCTGGCATGCATCCAGCAGCCTGCTTTCATTTGTACTTTCCTAGACCTGGCTGATCTTGCGTAATGTGTTCTATTGCCGGTCTACTGTAGGTTTGCTTTGCTCTGCTATGACAGTTCTCCTTTCTTTGCAATCCGATGCCTCCCCTATCCTATTTTGCAGGTTTCTGTGAGCAGACTTGTCAGCTGCCGTCGATTGCCCGCTGTGAGTTAATAGGTGTTAATTGCTCAGTTGTGCTCCAATTACCCTACTGCGGCATTTCATTCTTTTCTTCTCCTGACCTTCCTGTTTGTGCTATGGTTCGTGGCACATGCATCTGCTTACCGGGTTTCAGGCAAGTTTTTATCCCCGTACACATGCGCTTTTGTGCACCATGTGTGCTCTCAGCTAAACGATTCTATACCTACCTCCCCACCCCTGTCCTGCAGCTTTGCTTAACAATGGCCAGGCCAGATTTGCATTGCTCCAATGTGCTTACAGCTATGGTGGCACACCCCACTGCTGATGTCATGTATACCTCTGAGCCACTCCTTGGTGTTATAGTGCTGCGCCATATGGTACATCCTTAATCTGGCGGGACGTTTGCGATTCAGCATTACCTGCCTCATTTGCATGGCATTGACTACTAATTCATAGTTACCACGCTGAACACTGTCACAGACCCTTAGCAACCCTTGCAGCTTGGTTGTGGTGTACCATGCATACCATTGCGTATTATGGTGAAATCCTGATTTGTATTACATTGTGATTTTATGACACTTGTATATATTTTCTTTGTGTTCCAGTTTGCGTACACATGCCCTGTGGTTGTACTTTGCGTTACTGTAGACATGACTTTAAATGTTTTTTTTTTAGGTGTCATGCATCTTTTCTTATGCCATTGGCTGTGTATTTAGCCATTGGCATATGTTAACTTTGTAATACATGAGTCTGCTCCGCTTCCATAGCTCCGATGTTCTGTTTGGGAAAATGTAAACCATGTTGTTTGGTTTACATTTCTGTGGGCTTACGCTATGCCTGCATCACTTCATGAATTGCTATTTACCTTCATTTGCATGGTGTGGTACTGCGCATGGGGTGATTAGCATACCTAAGCCGAGGGCTGCACAGTTCTGGCGTACGCCGGTAGTGCACGTGGAATTGGATTGTACCTGAATCACTTGATGGCCATATTTGGCATTATACCGCCTACGCTACGCCTGCACCTGGCGCAAGCTTCATGAATCCCAGGGATTGACTTTTTAATGACTGACATTTACTTTAAGATCAGTTTTACTCAGTTGATTGTGTATATAGGGAAGTGACGTTATTCTGATGAAGTCTTTTTCTCAGGACAAAAATACTTAATATATCATATTAAAATAATTTTTACTAATTTCTTATCACATGGACTCTGTTTTTATGTGAAGTGTGAAGTGTGTCATATTGCTGGTTTCCAGTGCATACTCTCTTTGTGTTATTAAAATTAACTGAATTTATGCTGTTAATCACCATTTCAAACCTATCCTTATGATTTTATGTGAAGTGTACCATATTTGTGGTTTCCAGCGCATAATCTCTTTGTGTTATTAAAATTAACTGAATTTATGTTGTTAATCACCATTTCAAACTTATCCTTATGATTTCTTCCTTTCTTGTGGACAGATCTGGGACCCCAGTCCATGCCCTCTAATAAATTACCATTTCTGAAACTAGAAAAAGAAAAACAGTCCATTTCTAACAAATAATGTACTTGATATCATTGAAATAAATGCTGTACCTTATGATCATAGCCTTTCATATGGACTGTTTTCAGTGAACCTCAACTTAATATTGTTCAACTCAACTTTTAAAATAGGTTGGAATATAATTTTCTGCTCCTGTTTAATTTCACGTACAACTTCATACAAATAGAAATAGACAAGTGGAGTCCCTCAGGGCTCTGTCTTGGGACCCCTCTTGTTCGGCATTTATTTCTCAGATGTGCAGGCAAACATAGGGGGGTTGTGGCTGACAAAGTAAGCATGACGACTGCAAACTAGGTGCCATAGTCGACACACCAGCTGACACATGCATCCTCCAGAAGGGCCTCACAGAAACAGACAACTGGTGCCAGAGTCATGGCCTTAAACTAAATGCCAAAAAATGTATAGTCATCCCCTTTGGAAAAAACAAAGTACCCACAAATTACCACATAAGTGGTAATCCATTAAGTACGGAAAAAGTAATCAGAGACCTGGGGACCCAAGTTGACAGTGACCTCTCATTTGACACCCACGTCGCCAAAGTGGTTAGAAAGACCTTCTACCTTGCCCACCTTATCATGAAGAGGTTCACATCCAGATCAAAGGATGTCATTGTACCCTTATATTCCTCCCTTATCAGGCCTATGATTGAGTACAATGCCCCATTTGGTATATACCTCACCCGGCAACTGCAGCAGCTGGATAGACCCCAAAAGTACCTTATCAAGAGGATCAAGGGTCTCCAGCATATGTCATATGCTGCCAGACTGAAAAAGCTCCAGCTCTATTCAGTAGCATACCGCCTGCTCAGAGGTGATCTGTGCCTTACGTACAAGGCCATGTCCAATTCAGAATTAATGGACATGCTCCACCTCAAAAAATCCAAATCCATCAGAGCCATGAGAGCTAAAGATCTAAACCTCAGCACAAATATGAATAGGACATGCTGGAGGGACAGATTCATAACCCAGAGGCTTCCCACACTCTGGAACAGGATACCTGTCCATGTTAGGCAGAGCCCCTCACTGACTCTCTTCAAGAGAAATCTGGACGAATGGATGGGTGATCGTAGGTTTACCCCGGGGGTCATCTCTGTGTCATTGCTAGATAGAGGCATAGTAAACTAAATTTAATTTAAATTGTACACTTTTGTATCATTACATGCGGTGGCGAAAGCCACATACACTTTGGCTAGGCTTATAAATGCCCTAGGGCAGATAGCCTAGTACTATACTATGAAACTATGAAACTATGAAATATTGGATAAACTTTCTCCTAAAAGAGTCCCTTTAATGCATTGACCTTTTTCAAAAATTGGTTGTCATCAGATATCACATATAAGCTCACAAGTTGTCTCTTAACCAGATGTCACTTCTGTTTAAAATCATGGCAGCTTTGGAATTGTAAATATAAATATGAAAATTTGGACTTTTAGTGTATACTGCATTCACATCATGGCTGCTCCCTGCCCTTCAAAATAGCAACACTTAAGTGATGTATTGACTCACGAGAATACTCATGTGTAAACCTTAAAAATTCTGTGGTAGAATTTAAATCATGCAAAAAAGCTCATGAAACTGCTCATCTTTTCCTGCCCACATTATACTAAGTACCATTTAGTCATGTTGAATATAAACCTCAATATTTAAATATGCAAAATAAAACACATCTAACCCCTGCCATTGATATAGTACTAAGTTAACATAAATGAGAAGCTTGCAGTTCCCACTACAACTCCACTTGATGAAAATATTCCCCTTCATAATAAATACAATTATTGTGCACCACCCACTCCATCAATTGTCCAGCAATAGATATGGCCAAAGTTGTTAATCACTATAATCAGTAAGGGCCTTATTGAAACATTCCAGTCCACTAAGATGTGGATTAATGGAAAATAAATACTTAATATCCATTGTAACCAAGATAGCTTCGTTTAAAAATCCATTGATATGCACATGATTGAAAAAGTGTTAAGGATATTTCAATATATAATCATACTTACCACAATTGTTCTTCAATTTTCTATCTATGCATTTTGTCAAGTGTTCTGTTTTTGACCCACTTGATGCCACAGCTGGCTGCAGTGTGTGTGGGGGTCCTTAGTAGATTTTTGCATCTTAATAATGCTGAAGGTAACAGGAATAATTGTTTTTTTCTACTTCTAATAATTCATATATACCATAGTAAATATTATTTTATGATATAGTAAAAATATTTTTGGCAGCTGCCTGTGAGAAGTAAGCCCTTTTAAAATAGCCATCATCTTACCAATGTAGTTTATAGTATTCATGATAACCACCTCTACACTTTTACCTGATTTCATGAGATGAATGCTTTTATTGGTAGACAAGGAATGTAACTCTCTCTTCAGATGTAAGATTACAACTAGACAAATGTTTCTTTTGGGAGTGTGACTTTAGTATATATGATAATTGATTACATTTGAATTGTTTATATAATTTCTACTTAATGCAATATAGCTTTAACACAACATATTTCACTTCTTCTGCATTTTACTTCTGAAAAGAAAATATACATGTTCTCAATTAATTATAACTTTCAACACATGATATATCATCCTTCTGAAATCTGAAGTCTTTGTTCAGGACTCTGAGAGGTGTAAGATACAAGATTTTCATCAACAGGGAAGAAAAAAACTTTTCTTTAAATTCTACTTAAATATTTTAATTTGTACTTATAGTGACCTATGTTGTGATACTTTACACTTAATATGTTTGCATTTTATAGTTTGTTCTGGGGTGTGAGGACTGTGCATTACTACAAGATTTTAGCATTGTACTGGGGTGTGGTATAATCAAGATTCTGCACACAGAAAGCATTAACCTTTGCTTTTGGAGTCTATTCCCTTGAAGTTAGGCCCAGCATTCTGTTTGCTGCTACTTTCATTCTCTCTGGCTCTGCTCCTTGTGGTCCTCCATAGGTGTGATCAGCATGCCCGGAACCTTTCTCCTCTGTTGCCATGAGTTTCACTCTCACAGCTGATGCTTCACACCAACATTGCTGTGGCCCATGTGCAGGACTCTGTAGACTGTGAAATAGGTCAGTTGCCACCTTTCTGCCCAGTTCATCAGCTTTTCAAATCATTATTTAGACTCTTTCCTCCAAGCTCTACAGTTACACTTATATTTGCATTATCAGGTAACAAGATTTAGAGGTTGATCCATCTCTCAGTTTCCTCAAAATTCAGTATTCAACTCAAGACTGATCATTGTGAAGCTCCAGTACTCCCACGGCTTCCCACTCAGATGTTTACATCATAAAATTGTATTGCCTGATCATCCTCTGAATCCCCCTTGTTTATACTTCTACTTTGCAACTCCTTTAACTTTTGTTTGTTGCCAATACCCACCCCCTTATTCTGCTTCTTTGGTACACCTTTACCCTACCAACGTAGTTTAAAGATACCATCATTGCAAGTTACCTTTCCAGCCCAGGGTTAGGCACCGTTTTCCTTAATGAGTTAATATGATTGTCTATTGAATATATCTGGTTTCTCTGCTAGTTTCCCCATCATCCTAGCAGTTCCAAACTGTTTGTCCCTTTTTGGAATGCTGTAGGATGTCACTATATTCCTTATTCCTTTATTCCCTCAGAATGTTGGTTGATGATACCATTAATAGTTATAATGAGTCCACCTATATAGCACATTTGAATAATGTGTTTATTTTGAGATTAGTCACATAAGAATATGAGAAACAGACACTGCAAATGAGGTCAGAAATAGTTTTATTGATAAGATTTATTTGAAAGCATTACAACTAAAAAATAACTTGTGAAACATAGCCCACCGGATTCACGAATCCTCCGTGTAAGACTTAATACGTCTTACTCGGAGGCTGCAGTTGAACAGTATGACATAAGCGTGCCATGAATATGCATGAGGGCATGCTGACTCAACCATAAGTTTTACATGGACCGTGTAAGAAAGCAGGGGGTGTGTCCGACTGCCGAGCAGTCTAAATGTCCACACCCCTGCAAGTGTTTAAAATAAAAGCAAATAAACAAGAGCGCATCTGCTCAAATGTCCCTGCACCCAACACCTCACTGTCTGATATTGTAAACCCCCATCACAGTTCTAAAACGCGTAACATTAATTTTTTGTAAATTCCCAAAATAGCTGCCCGTATTTGCGTGTGTGTGCGCGGGTGTGGCCATTGCTTAGCTACAGTTAGCAATTCTGACATGGAAGAGCATAAGAAAGAATGTTTATGCAAATCATACCAAATAGCAATAGCATAATCATAGAGCGTTCGCACAAAGAAGAGACATTAGCGGTTCGAGTCCCACCACTCCCTTTCGTATTTATTTTTTAAATCAGTATATGGAATAATACCTAACATATATGTTTAAACATAACTAAAAAGTAGTGAAATGGCCAATGTATCAATGAACAAAATAAATATTTTAAAGGATCCCAATATAAAATTGCCTGCAGTTAAGCAGCGCTTCACCCATCGTAATAGAATTGCTCATAGTTCAATAGCGCTTCACCCAGCACAATAGAGTTGCCCATAGTTTAACAGCACTTTACCCAATGCAATGTGTTTGCATGGACGTGCATGCCGCAGGGCACCGAGGAGCAACGTAGAGCAAAGTTGCTTAAATGCAGCCACACCCCCTAGCCTGTCTGGACAGTATGAAAATAAAATGAATGATAAGGTTCGAACCCAGGACTCTGTGCATCAGAAGCAAAGTACAGAACCACTAAGCCATGACAACATAGGGGAAACAGCCACTATTAACATTCATATACTTACGAATGGTAGTTTAACCATTACTAAGCAGGTCTGCAGTCAGCCGAGAATTTTACAAAATGGCCAATCACAAAAAAGTGCAGGAAATGCAGCATATTTAAGCCCCACAGATGGGAATACACACCATAACTGATTGTAGCCCACACCTGCAGTTAGAATGTCTGGTATCGGAGAGGGAACACGCTTCCGAGCCCAACGCTGGGGCATCGAGGAGTCAAAATACATGGTTTGGCTCCTTGTCCACCGTCATGAGTCAAGACTCCTGCAGGGACAGTTCCAAGGGATGGAGTACAAGGCAGAGGCTTGGAACCGGTTAGCTCTTGACCTCACCAGTGCCACAGGCATTCCTCGGACTGGTGAGCTGGTCCGTCACCACCATGCAGACCTGAAGAGACGAAAGCAGGACCACCTGAACCAATGGATACAGGAGGCCTGTGGGATGCAGGATGCCCCACAACTGAGTAAGTAGCCATGGAATGCAGTATGTAAGAATTGATAATGGAGTATGTATAATGGATAGGTATGTCTCAATATCCCTTCATTTACTTTACAGCTGCAGGTGACCATGCTGCGAATCAGCAAGCCTATGCTGATAGGCTGCTAAGGCTGTGCCACCAGGCAGGTTAGTGATTATTCTGCATGTATTGTTATATAAAATATGGGAAAGAGCATGAAAGAAAGTGTTGTAGTCCAATAATACAGCCATAAAATTGCGTGAATAAGTCCTCTGCATGTACTGTCAGACAAGAACGTCAGAGAGGCAGAAAAAGAGTGTAGTAACCCATTAAGAAAGGTAACATATGTTTGGAATAATATCTCCACAGGCACTGTCATATAAAATAAGTGAGTGAGCCTGAAAAAAGAGTTTTCTAACCCATTAATAAAGGTATAATATGTCTTGAACATGTCTGCCATATACACCATTAAAACAAGTAAAGGAGTGAGCCTGTGGAAAAGTGTGTAATGTCATTAATAAAGGTCTAAAACCCAGAGTGTGTCTGTGTCACAGAGTTTGAAATGTTGTTGTACCCTTGCATTATACAAACAGTACTGTTTGAAAAGGTGCTGACAACCCAGAGTTGTGCAGTCCCATATAAAGTGGGTGATGGAAGTGCTAGTAGCTGTGAAACATATATACAGTCCACAACAGTCAGTTACTGACTGGCATGAATAAGTAAATCTGGCACACATGTAGCATGTTATTTTTCCCTAGAAATGTGAGTGTGTGTCAAGAAATGCAGGGTTCTGTACACATCGAAGTGAAAATGTCATGTGAAACATCCCAGATATGTAGATAAAGAAATATAAATGCAATCAATAAATATGTAGCAGTAACATCTGCATCCTGGACAGTTAGTATGTCAGATATAGGTCAGGCATATATTGAAGTAGCCAAATCCATTACACAACCTAATGTATGGTGGCAAGTGTAATAATACATGTAGGGGATATAGACTTGCAGTCACTAGGAATGTAGTGTAGATGAAAAGGTAATTATAAGATGTTAACCAAGGTTTTTTCTACACCCTACTGTATGTGCATAAACCATGCAATTCTACACCTCAATGGGTATGTGTAATCTTAAATATTTGTTGGGACATATATCCTATTATTCTATTAAATATTTGCATTCACATTGATGCATGTGCCCTGTTTAAACACCACAATCATGGTGGCCTGTTGCTACCAAACATCCCTGCATGCTGTTGGAATATCCACTGTGGTTCAATATATGCATGTGTTATGCTTGCTGTTCAACTGTTGTAACCTTGGTGTGTTGGGTTAATGGGAATATTACTGCATGCTGTTACAACTAATCTGGAATGCTGTTTTGCTTATGTTGTAATTAAACACACCTAATCACAGAACGTATGGGAAGGCCAGTCCCAGCGGACCCACCTGTCCCTCCTCAGCTGGTGAGTGCACCTGGCACCAGCAGGTTCGGTGCCCAGCCTGGCTCCCCTCCTCCGTTGGTCCTGTGCCACCTTCAGGTGGAAGCACTTCAGGGGATGGGGCTCGCCCCCCCCCGTGCAAGTGTGGGTGGAGAAGGGCCACCTGTCACCCTTCGAAGGGTCTGGGTTGTGGTGTGTAGGGAGATCCAGCGTTCAGTCGCTGATCCCCTACGCCAGCTCGAGGCAAGAGTGGCGTATCTCATGGGTGAGCCTGCCTGTCCTACGCAGCCCCCAGCACAGCCACCCTCGGGGCTGTGAAGGTTCAGTGGTGACTGCCCATGGGTGGGGATCTCAGTTCCACTGTTACCATCTGTGGGCTCATGGGCTTGCAATTTCCAAACATCCGACCCCATCAATTGTGTTCACCCACCCCATGTGTCATACACCACCCCTGTATGCATCTTGTCTGTCTTGTATGTTTACCTTCCCAACCTACCTCCCCGGACATACCTACTTCCTCTACCTCACTTCCCACTCTCACCTGAAAAAAAGAAAAAAGGGCAATCTGTACCCACAAAAAAATTACGCCCTATACATAGCTGCCCATTTCACACACATGTCCATTGGACATGTAAGCTGATAATTAGAATTGACAGTACAACATACTTTGTTGTCTTCACCCCTCTCACAGGGGTGGAAGGTTTCAAATTTCACTCCAAATTCATTGCATATGCACAACTGTTGCTGTTAAAGAAATGGGCAGCTATGGACCTTCCCTACACCTGTCCTGCACATCCCGAGCTTGTTTACCTACTGTCTGCCCCTCTTTATGCCCCCTTTTTCACCACTTTTCTATCTCCCCATTTTCTTTTCTTTAAAAGAAATTAGCGCGGGGGTTAGCGGGAGTAAGCACTTTTAAGCAGTAGTAAGCGGGATTAAGTGAGTGTGCGCATGTGTATGCTTAGCTGTGTCACTAAGCATCACGCAAACCCGCGCAAACCCACTTACAACTGCTTAAAAGTGCCTTAGTCACTCTATGGCAGGACCTTTGTTTTGCTGAGCAGCAAAAGAAAAAACCTCTGCCAGTCTCAAACCCCAGAACATTGACACAATAGACTGCATGAATTACCACTAAGCCACAGCAGATTTACAAATAACTTGGTTCTGAAATAAATATATCATGCATTACAATGAGGGAATGGAAATGGAAATTAGGAATGGTATAACACAAATCCATTTCTGTGGGTCTTTACCAGCAGTGGTTGTGGAATTGCATGACATGACTGTGAAAGGAGAACCAGCCATCCTAGCAGGGCATAATGTTACAGTAGCACCTTACAAACACCACACAGTATCAGACCAGGATAAACATTGGCCACAGGAATACAGTGCAATAACCACATTTGTATGGCAGTTAATTGTGTAAGTGAGAAAAAAGTACATACTCCCATGTATCCTGTGTTAGCATTTGGAGGGGTGCGTACATGTCTACACTGAGATGTGTGTACTGGAAGCAGCAACATTCAGGTTTGAGTACAACATGCATATAACTGGCTACAACCCTAGCATCAGATAAGAGACATATACCAACCTTCAGACTGACATAACGGTGTCCAGAGCAAACAAGCATGGGTCCCACCTTGGAAATCTGAAAGGGCTATGCCTACCTAACCTAGCATTTTATAGCAGTGGGCTGCAGTCACAGTGAGTAATGCAATCACCAAACAGCAGGCTGCATGCAATTACTGAATGGTGGGCAGCAATTGGTGCAGAGGCTGTCACATGCACAAGTGCAGATACCTAGAAAATCAGGCTGTACCTGCAGTCCACACATGCAATTATATCATTGCAGGTGCTGTGAGATAGAGAGTGAGAGAGAGAGAGAGAGACACGGACACAGACACAGACTGAGACAGAGACAGAACAGAGTGAGAAACTGAGACAGAAAGTTAAATTGAGGGCAAAAACCCAAAACAAACCACCAATAAAAAAAAAACTACAAAACCATAACACACGGAGCAGGGAAATACAAAGGTAAGGTATGTAACTCACATGTATGTGTTGGCAAGTTGTAGATGTTCCTGAAGAGTACTCTACACAGTGCAAATTATCCATGTGTGGCAGCAGTATGTATCTATCTGTATCTGCACATGTGCATAGGGCAAGGGACATACTGCAACTGTTAGTGAAGGGTGGACAGATATCTGTCAGTGAAGGTTGATATGTGCATATATCCATGTAAGTCATAGTGTGTGGCCTAGAAAACAGCATGCAGTGTGCAGGAGTGGCCTTAGGTCAACTGGTTCCCTAGGCAAAAGGGCTCCACGGTGCCCCCAACACACTTCCTGGTGCCCCCATCCTTGTCTTACTACACCACATAAATAGTGGAAAAGCACCCCTGCTAGACCGGTGCCCTAGGCGGCCGCCCAGTTGGCCTATGCCTAAGGCCAGCTACGGTAGTGTTGATATATGTCATGTGGTGGTTAAATTCTGTGGGACAGATTTATCAGATCTGCTGTATTACAGCCAGTGAGGCCTGCCAATGCTACAAGGGCTGAGGACATCCGCATGCATTCTGCACAGCACTATGCAATTTAATTACATACCTGTACATCCCACAACTGTCGCATAAGTGATATCCCCACCGTGAAAGGTGGACTTTACATGTGCCTATATGTACATCCATGTGTACAGCAATGGATGTGTACATGTATATATATATATATATATATATATATATATATATATATATATATATATATATATACATACACATATAGAGTGAGAGAGAGAGAGAGAGACACGGGGTCATGTGTACCATAACAGGTGTGTGGTGACCAAGGCATGGACTGTAGACAAGTGTTGATACTGCAGTGCCATTCCACCTTCCCAAAACAGTGTACCCATTAACTACCACATAGGTAGAGATCTACATAACAGTGAAGGTGTGATAAGGGAACATGGGACACAGGTGGACAGTAGCCTCTGCTTTGATGAAGACAGTGCCACACTACACCTGTAATTTGTCTGTGTGGTATGTGTCATGACAACAGGTGTGTCATCTATGGAAATATAGGGTAGAGTTCCCCTCTACTCATCACAATGCCCTGTGTGGTATGTATTTGACATGACAAGTACACCAGGTGAACAGGCCACAGACAGACCTCCCAAAGGGTAATACTGGCCGCAAACAGATGCCCTATGCAGACTGACTCACAAAACCACAACTACACTGTATTGCATACTGGCCACACAGAGGTGACCTTTGCCGGACATACAGAGGTATGTCACACCCATAGCTGGGTGACAACCACCATGGCAACATATCACAATCCTTCCAGGATACACGCTCTAGGGCCCTAAACCTTGTCAGCTCACTAAACAGCACATGCTGGAGGGATAGGTTCCTATCTCAGAGATATGCCATACACCAGAATAGACCACATAGCAATAGCAAACAAGGCTCCTCCTTAGCAGTTGTTATAAATACCCCTGATGATTGTGTGGGAGATTGGTAATGCACCCCAGGAAACATCTCTGTGGTTCAGGTTGGCAGGGGCAAGTGAAATCAAAGTACATGTGTGTCAAATGCTAGGGTAGCATATGGCTAGGCTGCTGTAGGCCCTAGGGCCAATAGCATATTACCTACTTATGACACTATGCACTCACACATGTACTTAATGCAATAGCTGCTATGTGAGGTTGAATAAGTGTAACGCTGAATGTGTGCAAGGTCTGTAAAGGTGCGATAGGTTAGTGTGATGTTGTATCTGACATGGTAGTGCCTATCCTAGCTGTGAGGACAGCAACTGATGTGTAATGTACTGTTAGGCAGACATAGTAGTACGGCATATGATGTGACGTAGTTCTCCGTTGATGAATGTGGTGTCTCATTGTAGGCTAAAGCAATACATGTATGCTTAGTGAGTGGTACTGCTGGTGAATCCATCACCAATATGAACTGTAGTACTACCTGAAGCTGTAGGCCTAAACAGCACAGTATGGTGTGTGTTCACATTGCTTGGAAATGCTGTCATGTGTGTTTCCTATAGTCTGCACAGAGGACAGAATGCAGGCATAAGGGTGTGTAAATAGTGGCACACAGTACCGTATGGTACACAGGTAATGCTCATCTGTGTTGGCATACAGTGGTGCGTTGTATGTTTGCCTGATGTGTGTGTGATTATGCCTGTACAATGGCTGCAATCATATTTGTGTTACAGGGTAAACATGTGTATCCAGCAACATATATAGTCTGTCACAGCAGTATGCCACCTATAGTAACAACTGGACACATCTGTTAGGCAGGGCTATGGCATCAATGACTAGGGTGGCTGATTGGTACTACTGTACCTGTACTTTACATCCATTGCAATGGATGACATCTCTGTTCGTGCATTGGTGTGATATACACCCTTGTCTTGAGGCTGTGCAATGTGTCACAAACAGTGTGTCAGATACTGTTGTAGAGTGGTGTGATATATAGAGTCTGCCAGGCAGTTTTAGTTAGTTGTGGCCTGAGAACCAATAAGTGGTATTGAAACTGTGTAACCTCTGACAGACAATAGGATGGTATATATGTCAGTAAAGTGATATCTGTGGGTAAACGTGTAAAGTGTGCCACAGGACACTCTCACACATATTGTTCATATCTTTTTCAGCCAGATGGCCCACCAACGCAACCCAGCATACACAGCGGATGAGGAAGAGGTGATACCCGACAGCCTATTGCAGCAGTACACAATGCTGTTCTCCAGAAGCAGCCAGCACCAGCAGGAGTGGACTGCACTGTGGCAGGAACTTGTTTGTCGGGTAAATGACATAGGCATGCATAACCAGACATATGAGCAGGTACGCCATTACTGCAGTGATTTAATTAGACAAGTCCAGTGGCGTGCGTCTGATATCCAAAGACAGCAGCTTGCCACAGGTGGTGGGGTGGCCATTCATCCCCCCTCACCATAGCGGAGGAGCTGCTCCTAAGCATGGTGGCTCCTGCACAACAGCTACATCAACCTCTGACATGTGTTGTAATGGAGGCCAGAGCCACCCAGCACATCCACCCGGAGCAAGCAGGTAACATGCCCTATCTGTAGACTACAGTTAACTGTATTGTTAGATTATGTGTATGTGAGATGTGTACTGTGTGTTTAGCAGTTCCGCTGTGCAATATGGATAGTTTGAGTAATATCCCTACACCTGTGACTGTTGTTGTACTGCAGTTTAGCATACCCACTGTAGCAATGCCACAGTTGTGGCCACTGATGAACCCTCTCATATTCTTGTAGGTCCCTCTGGTGTGATGGCAGGGCAGCCGATCCATGCTGGTGAGAGTGTGTTATACCTGCAATGTTGGTAATGAAATATGCATGTCATAGGTGAGGTGTAGGCCATGTACATGTAACACACCTACGCATACTGCATGCCATGCAAGTTTGCTGTGAGACATTGCACAGCTCAGTAATGTCAGTAGCTGTCTCAATGACATGCAATACACAGAGCATGACACACAGTTGTGGCAACCCTGTACTGCACATTGGATAGGCATAGTTGCAACACCTGTACACAACATAACACATTTATCACATGCAGTACCAGTGGCGGCTGGTGACTTCAAATTAAAGGGGGGGCTGCAGAAGACAGCTGAATGGGTGGGGCCAATGGAAAGGGTTTGGTCAATTAGAAAGGGGTGGAGCTATGCTCAAAACCACAACAACTGGAACTTTAATTATATATGCTGCCCTGGGTGCCAAACCGTCATTATGAGAGTCCAATCAAGACAAAATGAGGTGTAGAAAATAAAATATTTCAATGCATTGGCTACATGACAGCTTACTTAATATCTAGATGGAAACAAAAAGGTTGTGAGGCATGAAAAAATAAATTACTTTTTAAATACATTACTGGAATGCCAGTCAAAATCAAGTATGAAAAAATAAGCAGCACTCAACTCAAACCACTTCTCCTTGCACTGCAGTTCTAATTATAATTTATATTCAGCTTTATAAAAGTACCAAGTAACATGCTGAAAGTAGCTGATACCCCCACTTGTAAAAATGTTTCTTATCCAAAAAAGACTTGCTGCCTGAAAACAACTATCTACTTGTTTCATGGGGAAGACATGATCAAAGTAAAATATAAACAGCAAGCAAGAAACAAGCTCAAGATAAGTTGCTTAAAGGATTACTGCACAGATTATGGACCACACATGATAGATTGGCATTCTATTTAGTTTACGGGTAACTCCTACAAAGATGACTGCAAGTCTCCAACAAATGTAATGAGCTTCTGAAAATACTTTAATCTTGTCCTTTATTACAAATACTGTCATATGAAATCCAAAACCTGAGGCTTATACGTTATCTAGTTATGTAAATATTCTCTGCATGGCAACAACAAAAAGGCTTTCAATGTTGGTAATTCTTTAACAGTATACTTATTAAAGCTCACTTGCATCTTGCAAACTCCGACAAGCTTACCTGATGGTCATTAAAGCATTGCTACTTAAACACAGAGCAACATGGCACTGCAACAGCATGCATTTTCTGAATAATAAGAAGCATAAATCAAAAGTATAAAAATATGACAGAAAACCAGAACATTCTGCAAAATCAAGGACAGATGAAAAGCCACTGTCGTACTTGTGTCTACCTTGGATGGGGGAATACTCTGCACACTTACACTGCATAACTGCTCCTTGCCTTGCTTGGACACATCTAGAGTCACTACATGGTGGAGTGGAGTGCAACAAGTATGTCACAATTTGATATGTCTCTGGCTGACGGTGATGGCTCTGACAGTCATACCTCTCAACCACAGAGCAAGAAATCTGGACAAAGCCATACACAGAAGGGGGACAAAGGCCCAAAAATAAGGACACTTTTTAAACATTGCTCTTATAAACATAGAAAGATAATAGAATAGTAGTAGGTCTTGCATTAATATGAATTTTTTGAAGGGTATGAAATCTGAAACTCAAATGTTTGCCATTATTTTCTAATTTCAGTTGTTAATGATTTGCCCCTAATTTTTCAGAAAACCACAATTTTATGAAAAACCGACCAAAAATGTGATGCAAAAATATAAAATTGCCACACAGTACAGCTGGGAACCTGTCAAAGAAGGGACACTTTTTTAATATTAGTACTGTTAACTTGAGCAGCTGACAAAATAAGAGAATCTACATGCATTTCTGAAATAAAAGTAATCTATAACTCTGATTATTACAGTTATTTCTAATTGTAAACCCTCCATGCTTTCTTCCAAAATTGCCATTTTGCGGAAGGATTATTAGGGGGAGAGATACATTTTGAGCCAAAATTGAGGACAGTTGAGAGGTTTGGATATTCCTAAATCTATAAAGCGATTTATTTGCACATACCTCTCAACATTTTAATGCAGGAAATCTGGACAAGGCCAAATATATTGGGGGAACATACAAACAGTACTAAAAATTGCTCTTGTATAAACTTAGACTGTTGATAGAATAACAGGTCTTGCTTTGGCATGCATTTTTCTGAAGGTTATGATGTCTGAAACTCAATGTCTGTCATTATTTAGTGACTTCATTCCTAAATGGTTTACCAGAAAACCACAAATTTTATGAGGAACAACCCAAAAATTAGAAGCAAAAATCTATTAATTCTGACAACATCTGGACAGTTGAGAGGTATAGTTCAGCCGGGGCCGTCTTTGAGTTTGCTGCCCTTCCCCCCTCACAAAATCATGGTCGAATGGAGCCTCTCCCCTGCAGCCATTCCAATGTCCCATTCTTTGGTTATTTTGCCCAGTTTACCATAAACACTGTAATGTGCATACTGCTTTACTTCTGCAATGATTTGGATTTCATTTGAAAGTTTTATTTTGCATTTTACAGCACAAACACTAATAGATATATGCTAAACAAAGCAATGCAGTCTCACAATGAAAAGAGAGTTAGCATTAAAAACTTCTTTGCCCTTGAAACACATTAATTGAAACAGCATTGAAACCCACATTCAAAGAAAATACATTTTGCCAGTGGCAGATAAAGATTAACATTGGGTTGCTTTCAAATCACAGGCCCCTTGCACATGAAACATACACATGCTCTTTGATACACATTCCTGATTGTATTAAATTATATTCCTTGTACAATACAGTACAGTTTTAGAGGGTGTTTTAAAGTTATTGTTTGAACATTTTTCCAGTAAACAATGAAACAAAATGCTTGCACCAGTAATGACAAAACTGACCAATTCAGAACATTTCCATCATAAAAGTCTACTCAAACTTCTACAGTCCACCAGTATCAGTAAATATGCACAATCTCTAAAGAAGTAAAAGTCATCTAAATAATTCCACATTAAAGACATCTGTAACTAATGAAGACATTGCTGCTAGCAAACAACTTTATATTTCATTGTTTCATCTACAAATAAAGTGTCTGTTGCCCTTGAGGAATAAATTGCCTATGTTACACTAAAAAATGATAAGCTAGTAATATTGCAATAGGGAATGGATGGCAAAGTGATAGGTTCATAGTTACTAGGTATCTTTGCCAAAAAGGACTGCAGCATCCACCCCCTTTGCAAAATAGTACAGTATCAGCAATGCATCTACCTACTGTGGGAGTAGAACCCACAGCCTTCTGCATCAAAAGCAAGTACATTACCCGTTGTGTTAGTAACAATGCAAGCAGACTCACTATAAGTAGCACTAAATTTTTGCTCCCCTGCAGCTCTCAACTCCTTGTAAAATCTACTCAACACTCAGCTGTATCTCTGAACTTTGCAACACAAGAAATCTGGAAAAAGCCTAAATTTGTTTGGGGGGGGGCAAAAGCCCAAAAACCAGGGGCACATTTTAAACATTGCTTGTATAATGTTGGAAAGTTGCTAGAATAAAATACTGTGTTACCACCATACATCTCATTGCCAAGTCTTGAATCCAGGACTCTGAGCAAAACAGAGAAACATACCACTATGCTAAATCATCTGCTCCCATTTAGTGAATTTGGTTGTCACCATAGCTGTCAACCTCTTAGCACAAAACACCTGAACAAAGCTAATAATGGGGGAATACAGCCCCCAAACATATTTGGTGAATTCAGTTATCACCATAGCACTCAATCTCTTAGCAAAAAACACGTAGACAAAGCCAGTTATGGGGGAACACAGCCCCAAATCATATTCAGTGAATTCAGTTCTCACCATAGCTCCATAGCTCTCAACCTTAGCACAAAAAACCTGGACAAAGCCAATAATATGGGAATATAGTCCCAAAAATAGGGACATATTTCAAATACCCATGTTATAAACTTAGACAATTGCTAGAATAAAAGGTTTTGTGTTACCATGTAGTTTCTGAAGAATATGAAGTCTGAAATTCAAATGCCTGTTATTTTTATTTATTTAACATTTGTTAACCAGGAAAGTCTGACTTGGAATAAAAGCCAATTTTCAGCAGAGGCCCAGGGAGAAACACTCCAGACATATGTCTTTGTAAGATGGGAGAACATGTAGACTCCACACAGAAGGTACTCCAACCAAGAATCAAACCAGAGAACCTGTATCTGTCAGGCCAAAATGCTACCAGTGCAACACTGCACTACTGACTGTGCAAGGTAACAAACATACAGAAACCACAGATTTTATGAGGACCAGAACAAATAGGAGGCAAAAATTTGCAATTATTTTACAAACGATGGTGGGTAGAGAATTCAGGCCCTTGCCACCTGCAACCAAGGTACAGGGTTCAAGCTGAGATATTCTCTACCCACCACTATGTGTTCTCTCTAGCCACCAGTATACAGCAACTGGGGCATTGCACACACATCTAAATAGACTGATAGATATAGGCATAGTGGTAAACATTAAATCAATGAAATGCCAATGATAAAATTGACAAACAAACATCCTCATGCTTCTGCTTGTGCTCCAAAGACTTTCCTCAGGTCATGCAAGTTTTAAAACAGAGCTTCTGGGGAGGACTCCCTCAGCCGCACACCCCACTAATTATTTATTTCTACTCCAAGATCACACAATCCTCACAGAAAGGGCATAATGCTCAACCCCAGGGATAGTGCAATCTGACACAACTGTTGACCAAAGTGTGTTGGCAAATAAATTTCAACTTCAATCAACTGCATGCTCATATCCATAATATATATGTGTGTGTGTGTGTGTGTGTGTGTGTGTGTGTGTGTGTGTGTGTGTGTGTGTGTGTGTGTGTGTGTGTGTGTGTGTGTGTGTTTGGCAGGGGTTACTGAATGAAAAGTCAAGTCTAAAAGAGAGGTGGAAGCTTAATGGCACCCATTTGTTGCTATGAAATTATCTTGGATCAAAGGATTGCCTGCATTTAGGATGTTAATAAAAATCATTGTGCGTGGACATCATATGATATGTAAACATGTAGTTGTTGTTTAATTTAATTATTAACTAGGTTTGTCAGCTGACCAATTGACTCTTCTCAACAATGACCCACCTAAGCTAGAGGCAGGGCAGTGCAATACCAAGACTGTACAGACAGATGTGCAAACACATGAAATGAAAATAATGTCACGCATTCCAATGCTTGTCATAGATTAATATGTAGATTATATAGGTGATATGTCTCAGCAGAGACATATTGAGACTAATCAAATAAAATGCAGCCATAAGAAAAGTCAGAGACAAGCAGAACATAGGAGACTGTAGAAGTTTGTCTGTACTTAATAAGTAAGCTTTAAGCAATCATTATGTATACTGAAAGAAAATAAATAAGTATTATTAAAGAGAAGGGAAGAGTGTGATAGTAGGTAGATCTCATAAGAAAAAAGTCATTAGGAAATGGGTGGACATGGCGTAGAAGGACTTAAATAAAAAAGCTAGTTTTAAGTAGGAATTAGTATAATGTTAAGGGAAATCATGCAAAGGCAATAATATACAGGTGCAAAACCATTTATCATCTCTGTATTCAACTAGCATTTCCAAAGTTTTCTGGGAATCTAGTCTATCAATGAAGCAGATATGGAGGAAACATGTTAGCCTGTGACCAAGTTAATGTGAATCTGCAAGTTAAGCTGCAACCCTAACCTTGCAACCTGAGAGGTTCTTGGGGAATGACAATAAAAGTGGTAAATGATTTAAGGAAGCAAGGATAGAGTTCATGAATATTGTAGGTGGATCTTTCAGTCAAGCTTAAAGCAAGTCAGTGAGCTTTGGAAGAAAATTGTCCTGCTGACCAGACCAAGACAATGAGAGAATTATAACAAAGAACTCTCAGCATACACCAAAACAGTGACAGTGTTTTAATGCAAAGCAAACAAAAACATGGGACTGATGTTTAGCTACATTACATAAAGGGATGCGGAGGTACTTTTACCCTTACTTATTGTCTTGGTTAGAAAACAAATTATTTGGGGGTTAACCAATGGTGATTTCTACAGAAAGAAATAGATAATCAAAATCTGAGTATCCAACACCTGTTTGGAGTTTACGTACACACACACACACACACACACACACACACACACACACACACACACACACATTACCTGTAAATGGGTCTGGAAGCAGTAAACCAGGTCCAACTCCATTGTCTCGAAGCAGCAAACCCACGCTTGACTTAATGCTTCCCTGCAAGGGCTTTGCACTCAACTTACCTCACTCCTGATTGGTTCTGCACTCAAATCCCTGCTTACCTCTCTCCTGATTGGTCCTGCCTGCGGCTCATGCTGTCCGGAGCTCCTCTCTTCTGTGCAATCATCTACCGCATGGCATCTTGGGCATCTGCAGGGCAGAAAATACCTTCTCTGCATCTGGACTGCTGACTCGAGCAGTCAGAGTTCGCAAGGATTCCTGGGCATCTGGGGGGCAGTCTGTGTGTCCGCGCATGCGCAGCAGTTCCAGTACGCTTTAAAAAAGAAAAAAACATTTTTTTAAAGTTTATGTTTCACAGTATGTATTTCATTTATTTCTAGGTGGGAGGGCTGCAGTCCTGCAGACCGATAGCACGAGTCGCCCCTGTGCAGTACACAAAGTCATGCTACATATGGCATAACCACACACCCGCTGTAAGGTCACACTCCAGTATCCCACATGTCATCCACACACACACACATGATGTACCTCAGGGGTAGAGGCCTATCATGGGGCTGTGCAACACTTTTCAACACATAACACAGTCATGTTAGGCAATGCTCCCTACTGGGCACCTCATACACCCATGTACAAAGTGGCTGTGTAATAGTGAATGTATCCACGGCACTGCAGTTCAGGTACAGCATGCAAGGTGGTGGTCTGTCACACAGTAGTAGCCATGAGTGACCACAAGATGCATGATGATGATGATGATGGCACATGGTACTACACCCCATCCGGTTACAGTGACCACAGTACTACACATAGCAGTCTTTGCTGTGCACCTCATTGTTCTGTGTGTGCAAACATATGCACCTATACACACCATGCATAGCATGTTGTGTGTGTGCTTACATATGCTAGTATACACATTTTGCACAACAGTCACCATCTGTACAAAGAGTCACATATATGTCCTGGAATGCTAATGGGTGTATAGGTCACATGACACACATTGGGTATGTGTAGTGTTTAATGTTGCAGTCGTGTAGCATGCCATGTCATGGCTGGCACTGACATATCTGCAATATGTCCCCCACTCACCATAACCAATGTACAATGTCCATGTCATGCATTGGGATTCCTTCACGTCTACATGCACCACTCATCCCATGTCTGTACATTGCATGCATTTGCTACACCTGTGCCCACTATTATGTGCTATGGACACAGACACTGTCATCAGACATAGCAATCTATGTGTCACACAGATAACACATGCAGCCATGGTATGTATACCATTGAGTGATGGTGCACATGAAATTGCAGAGCAGATAATACTTGCACAGCAATGTTGTGTCCATGTACACATTGTGTTCTAGGGTGTAGCCAATCACTGAACAACTACACACATGCATCAAAGCCATGTATAATGTCATTAGATAGGGCTGTCTACACTTGCACTGCATGGTGTTGAGCAACACATGGTCTGCATGCGGACACGTGTGTGGTGACTGTTTGCCTTGTGATACTGTCACCCACCATCACCCACTATTGTGTATGTGTTGGATTGCTGATGTGTGTGTGTGTGTGTGTGTGTGTGTGTGTGTGTGTGTGTGTGTGTGTATGTGCTGTGGTGAGCAGTGTATTTCTGTGCATGTGTGCATGTGTGCATGTCTGCATGTGTGCATGTGTTCATGTGTTCATGTGTGCATGTGCACATGTGGGCATGTGTTCATGTGTGCATGTGTGCATGTGTGCTAACATCATGTACAGATTGTAAAGTGTGTTTCCTGTCTTCCTTCCACAGGTGCTGAGTTAGTGGTGGCTGAATGCAGCAGGGAGCCTGATGTCACGGCCACTAATAGTGGAGATGATGAGACATGTATTGTGGCACAAGAAGGTCTGACAGGGTCTGTCGTTGGTCCACCAATCGACAGTACACAGCGGTCAACCCCATCTATGTGCACACTCATACTGCCAATACATCCCTCATCACCAATGGCCATAGCTGAGGGACAGCATACAGTTGGCATTGACCAGGAGAGTGTGGTACCTATGACACATGCATCCCCCTCACAGCAGCCATAGCTGGATTACCAGAGTGGTACCACATAGGCGGATGTCCAGGGGTTCTCAGGGAGCACCACTGGTCGTATTGCCCCTGGCAGACTTACCCCTGGAGGTATTACAACCTCCAGTATGTTCCGGGCTGTAATGCAGGCACAAGCACGTATGGAACGGTACACCCAACAGGGACCAAGGGTGCAGAGGGCCCATTACACTGCTATCAATGACAGCATTCGTGACCTCGCCGGTGCCATCCGGAATTACACCAAGGTCATTGATAGCCGTTGGAGGGAGACATTAGATGTCCTCCACAATGTGTTAGCTATGAGCCAGGACCATGCGGGATGGATGAGAAGCCGATGTGGATGCATGCCAGCAACAGCATCAGCTGGCAGCCATCACGGATGGGCCATGAATCACAGCCACTCCCGTAGTGGCAGTACCAGCCCCAGCAATGCTGGGGCTGGCCTGTCCATTGACCGTCCTACTAGACCATGTGCATGTGGCGCTGGCCAGTCCCAGCAGGGACATGGGTCCAGTCATCATACCTCTGCCTCTGATGATAGCACCCAGTCAGGGTTGGTACCCGATACTGCCCGTAGCACCCCTGCTAGGCACAGGTACTGTGTCTGTGGCCAGAGACAGTGATCTGTACGGCCTAGCAGGTACAGTCTGTGGCTGTCCCACAACTGCCCGTATATGGCAGCCACATGGTGGAGTTGTGTGTATGCAGACACACACACATTTACCATACAACTAGGGCTCACACACACACACACACACACATTACATCAACATTGGCCCATGCAGTACTGTTGCCCTCACACACACACACACACACACACACACACACACACACACACACACACACACACACACACACACACACACACACACACACACACACACACACACACACACACACACACACACACACACACACAGACACACAGACATGCCGATTGGATGGGTCAATGTCGGGCTCTAGCAAACCTACAACACACCCTGTGCATATGATGACACCTGTGCCACCTCCTGTCATCTGTCACATTGATGCAGGAATAGGCTAATATGGTTCTGATGCACAGGGTGACATTATGGCAGTGTAGCAATAGTAGCAAGTTGCCAACAGGAAAGTGTATTGATATCCTTGTAGGTATATCTGAGCAGGCATTATGCATCACAGCTCTGATAGTCATTGTAGCATTGTTTACACCAGTGTTAGGTCTGAGTATGTATTGTCCACCCATGTGCCACTTGGCTGAAGTGTACAGTGTTGCCAGCATGTGTTAATGAGTGGACAGTATGTGTGTGATGTGTGCATTACAAATTAGCGGGTATACATCTGTGAACATGGTGTGTGCGCACTGTCTGCATGTACGTGCATAGTGGACACGTGGGATGTGCGACATACTCTTTTCTACACATTAACATCTCATGGTATCTTTCGATAGCCAGTATGCATTCTACTACAGATATGTACTAACATGGATACACGTGTATATGGCATGGGTTGGCACAATGCTGCGGGTAATACCATTGATATCTGCCAATGATCTGCAGTCTGGTAGTATACACCACCTCAACAGCATGACTATAACCAATCATTAGATGATGTCCTGACAAATGACTCACAGTTGTAGGGAACTCAGTAACAGTTGGATCCTTCCAGTACTATACTATAACAGTAACCAGTGGTATTGACCACCACATGTTCCTGGGACCACACCTGTGTGGCATATAGCCCTCTTAGGTACATGCAAACACACTAGAGATATGTCCATCCACATCTGGAAATGCATGCATTGGCCTACACTGCATTCCCCGGATGGGATGCATATCCTACACAAGGGTATCATACAGACAGATACCTGTTGTCCAATACATGCTGTATAGCAGTACGCCGTCTATGGCATAGTCATCCACATTTACTATACATACTATCCCAACAGTACCACATAGGTGGTAGCCCTGAACATGTATGCTGGGTACCAATGTGTACAGACAGACATGTGTTATGTCATCTGTCCCTTGGTATCCACATATCCATAGGTATTGTGGGGTCCCTCAGTGTTTCACATAACACATTAGGGGCCTGCATGCATATCCACAGGGCTGGTGCACACCTATAATGACTGTCCATTATTGCCAGTCATTGTTGTGTATGAATATGTCTGACATATACCCGGCAATTACCCTCACTCACAGTACTCTATAGTAAGTGTCATGGGTGTGAGTGGCATGGATGTCCTTGGCCACAGATCACTACATTGGCCGGTTTTGATGCATACATACATATGTGACCTATGATCTGAGAAGCAGCTGCACAATCTGTCGAAGGTTACAAATGTATTCATGTAGTATGCAGGCTTCACACCTATGTACTGACTGAGGTCACATGTACACAAATATATTTGACATGCAGATACCCGATGTGTGCAGTGCACATACTGTTTGAAACATATGTCGTACCGTAGTAAAAGCAAAGCCCACACTGCATTGACCACCTGTGGCACACACCCACACACTCAGCGTTTGCAGGACTCAAACCCCTACCTAATTATGCTATGATACTAGAGAGAGACGCATTAACACTGCGCACTATATGCATTACTGGGTGTTTTCTGTTCTCCTTGAATATTTGTAGGATGCTGACATCATCAGACTTACCGAAGAGGGATGTACCTCTTTTAATGTGTTTTCTCAGTCTCCAAAAAGGCTACTCCTCTCAAAGGAAATCACACACATACACCCCCCCCCCCACACACACACACACACACTTGTCACTTGCAGGACTCAAACCCCTACCTAACTATGTTATGATGCTAGAGAGATATGTATTAACACAGTGCATTGTATGCATTACTGGGTGGTTTCTGTTCTCCTTGAATATTTGTAGGATGCTGCTATCATCAGACTTTCCGAAGAGGGATGTACCTCTTTTAATGTGTTTTCCCAGTCTCCAAAAAGGGCAAGCCTCTCAAAGGAAATCACACACCCCCACACACACAGCGTTTGCAGGACTCAAACCCCTATCGGGCTATGTTATGATGCTAGAGAGATACACATTAACACAGCACGCTATATGCATTACTGGATGAGTGCTGTTCTCCTTGAATATTTGTAGGATGCTGACATCATCAGACTTTCCAAAGAGGGATGTACCTCTTTTAATGTGTTTTCCCAGTCTCCAAAAAGGCTACTCCTCTCAAAGGAAATCACACACATACACCCCCCCCATACACACTTGGCATTTGCAGGACTCAAACCCCTACTTAACTATGTTATGATATTAGAGAAATATGCATTAACACAGCACGCTATATGCTTTACTGGGTGGTTTTTGTTCTCCTGGTATATTTGTAGGATGATGACATCATCAGACTGGACATGGTAATGTGTGTACACATTTTTATGCAATCCCAGGAATGATCCATGCAGGTCAGCAGGTATCAACAGCTTGTACAGGACCCCGTGAGTCTCACCTTTTGTGATCTATCTGTGGACACATTGCCATCCCTTCGTATGTCAACACATATCTATGCACAGATTGTTGGTTTTGTGGATACGACATGTGTCTGTGATGTTGATGAAGAGCTGTTCAAAGTCTATGTGGGACATGTGTAGCTCTGTTCCATGATGTATGTCCTGGGTGGCTGCTTTGCAGATGGTGTAGCATGCTTGGGAACCATGATCTGCACATGAACATACCACAGTTGGTTGGGTTGTGTGTTTATCGGTTTCCAATAGCTCTGTTTATGACTTCTGCCATGATGCACTACATGGCCTTGCAGATCAGACTTTATAGGCTTACTGGACTATACTTCCCATGGTGTGTTGTGCACCCACACATGTGGGGAGTGCCATATGTTGCTGTAACACATTTGATGGTTCCAGGTCCTGTGGAGTGGGTGAGGCTCAACAGACTGTTCAGGTGCAGGGTCTGTTTGTTCTGTAGTGCATGCATGACACATATTGGGAAACAATGTAATCCAATTGCTACCATGCTTTTGGCTTTGAGGGGAGATATTCAGCCATTCTACACATGATATCTCCTGGTATGATGTCAGGGACTATCGTCAGTGGGGGGGTGGGTATGTATACATGGGCCTGTTTGACAGGATGTCGGCAATGTCAGTAAGATACAGTTGTCCCTGACTCAGCACATATATGCATGTACATTACTATTTATTACATAGCTGAAGGACATGTCATGATTCTCAGTCTGGACTCCTTCTCAGCTACTCTTTACAAAACACCGACAAACCTGAGCACTAATCCCGGTTATACTCTTTTACACACTTAACACCCTACTGATCCTTTGTGATCAGGCTACAGAGTATGTCATTATAATACACTGGCATGTCCAGGGGTCGGTTTCATGTGTACTCTCCAGTCCAGCTAGTGAATATTGTGGTTATGACACAATGTCACATCTGCCTCATGTACACAGACAAACCTCTCCCCCTCACATCACACTCACATATATGTGGGAGATGTAACAATATTGACATACAGGATGCTGGGCTCTCTCGACCCATGACTGCCATAGTCTATCAGGTGGTGAGGGTGACCACACACACCACATATCAGTCTCAAATACACCGATAGTGACAGGAAACAAACCAAATTATCACACATACACATATTTGGAGGCTCTACATACACTCTGCCTAAGCAGCAGAGACCTCCAAAGCAGACAGACATACAACTGCTACCCCACTACAATGCCCACATGTCACACAGTTCACAATGTCAGTGTGCCACACAGTCACTGCCCTTTGGGCTACACACCTGATACACTTGTTATAGGTGACACTTAATGTCAGACACACTATCGTCCCACTCACCAGGCCAGACAGGGGAATAGTCACTTTGAGCTGTCTCTCAGGTGCCAAGATCCGCCACATAACACATGCACTCAGGTCACTCCAAAGCAAGTCCAGAACTGGCTCCATCATTGTCCATGCTGGTGCGTACAACCTCAGATGTTCCTCCCTGGACCACATGACATGGAACATAGTGGAACTCTGTGATCATGTAGCGTAGCCCAGTATTACCCTGACCTTGTCTAGCATCTTACACTCACCAAGTATGATGTCACAGTATACCAACAAACTGATCACGTTTAACAGTTGGCCAACATATTTGTGTTATTCAAAGGGGATACAGTGTCTGTCACCCTGGGGTGACATGCTCGACATGCCACATAGCTTCCCTATGGACAACTTGCACCTGTCACCCTTGGACTTTTGAATACTGGCTAGGGCACTTGCTGCCACCATACTTCCCTATTTAAGCAGGGCTGAAAGGACAGAACCACCTCCATACACATTACAGAGTACACGACACTGAGGGTAATGCTGCTCAACACCAGATGTCTTACCCTCAAATTGCGCCCACTCAGGAATCTCCTCAGTATGGAGGATAGCAATATCTGTGCACTAACAGACACATGGTTGAGGCTCCCACATGCACACCAGCACTACCAGGTTGTATTTCGTACCATGCTTTCTGACCACATAACTCGGAATGGCCAACACAAATAGGGGGAGTATCCATATACATCACAGATACACATACCTCCGGTTTGGTAGCACTGCACAATGCATCATGGACCATACATATGCACCTAACATTGTGCAAATCTGCCTTTTGGTTTGTTGCCTGCTACAGACCACACTCCCCAACACAGCAACCTCACTCAGCTTTCCTGGGAACATTTTATTTATTTATTTATTTATTTTATTTTACATTTGTTGACCGGGCTGGTCCAGCTGGATACATCTCCATTTTCAGCAGAGGCCCGGGGAGAAAAGCTCCACAATCAAAACAGTAACACATACATTTACATATAGATGAATTAAAATTAACAAAGTAAATAAAAAGAAAACATAAATTTCCGTACTGTTAAATTCACATTTACATGATATGTAACTAACCTTAGAATGGAAACTATGTGTAACAAAGAGGTTAAGGTTATAAGCTCAGTGGAGAGGGAAGATACTCTATCCCACAAGAAGACCCTAGCCCTAAGTGGTTGAAAGCAGGCAGAGAGATGCTAGTTATCTCTGAGTGGGTAGAGATAAAGGCTTGGTGATTAGAGGAATTACAATTTTAGGAAACTTGAAGATAAGATAGAGAAGGCATTAGTAAATAGTAGGTGGGTAGTACGAGACATAAAGGATTAGTCTGGTTAAGGACATGGGCATAACCAATGTGACTTAAATAATTCTTTAAGATTATTTTTGAATTGGCTAAGTGAGGTAATGAGTCTTAGGTTATTAGGAAGGGAATTCCATAGCTTTCCAATAGAATTGGCATAAAGAGCGTCACCACCCGAATGATTAGATTTAGTGGTTAGTACCAGGACACTATTTGAAGATCGAAGACACTTTAGACTGGAGTATGGAGTCAGGAGTTTATTCAGTGAGGGGGTTTTATCTGGTTGCTTAATTATTTTAAATGCTTCAGTGAGTTGGTTCAGTTTGAGAAGATTGGGCAGCTCTAACCAGTCAAGTTTCCTTAGGTTATGGCAGTGGTGAGTACGATAAGGTGCTCCTGTTACAAATTTGGCAATATGGTTATAGGCAACAGAGAGTTTGTTACATTGGACCATATGAAGGTCTCTCCAAACACCATTATATTGGGTGACGTGAAATACCCTTTGAATATGACAAGATGCCCACACATTACCACATAGGTTGTAATCCATTACATACAGTAGTAGTTGTTCGGGTTTGGGGACACGACCTGTTCATACTCTCACCTTTGACAATCCTATTGCCATAGTGGTTAGACAGTACGTCTATATAGCCCACCATATCCCACATGGTTTCACATGTTGATCACGTGTGGTCATTGTGTCCCTATACTCTTCACAACCATGCTTGGTTACTATGCCACCTTTGGAATGTACCTTACCTGACACCTGCAGCAACTGTAATGGCCACAAATGTTACTCTTCAAGCAGATGCAGGGACTCACACAGATGCCCTGCACAGTTCTGATACAGTAACTCCAGCTCTACTCAGTCATTTACCACCTACACGGATATGTTGTGTGCCTGCAGTTGAAGGCAATATCTGAATCAGACTTACTGGACATGCTCCACCTCAGGACATCTGACTCCCTTGCTGCTACACACTCCAGGGACATATACCTCAGCACTGATGTTAAAAGGACATGCTGGGGGGACAGATTATTATCAGAAAGCCTCCACTCACTCCAGAGTGTAGTCCCGGTTTTGCATAGGCAGAGCCACCCACTGACCACCTACAGGTGACACTTTGACAAGTGGATGGGTGATCACATGTTTACCCATGAGATATCTTCTGGGTCCCTGCTAGACAGAGGCACAATACACTGAACATAAATGGGCTATCTTGTGTGACCTACTATTCACAGGCACAGTGCTCTGATTTGACTGGGTTGCAGTAGCCAAACACACAATGGCTATGCTTGTACATGCCCTAGGGCAGATAGCCTAGTATCAACCTCTAAACCTATGATCATTTTCATGATGCACAATGTTTATTGCTGATACTGTTTGCAGGTTTTTATCATCTTTGCTTTCACACTTTATATGAACCGTTTAGGTATCTGCAGAACATATTTGCTTATGGCAGGGTTCAACTATATTATATACATGTCTGTTGTCATATAAGTGTGTGCACAGGGCAGATTGCTGTGTAGTGAGATGTTCCTGGATTAACACATGCAACTGCCTGATGTGTGGCCCAATGCTTTACTCCAACATGGCCTAAGTGTGTGCGCATGCCCAGTTCAGACTGTCAGTGTTCTGTTGCCTGACATTTGTCTCATGTATTCAAGTGTGTGAGCATGCCCAGTGTGACCTTTCAGTATGTTGCTGTCTGAGGTCCACTACATTTGTTGATGTATGTCTACATGTCCATTATTAACATTTGTACTGTGTGTGTTGAAAGTCAGGCTCTATTCTTACTGCAGGACTCACCTTTGTGTCATAACTCGACAGGGATTATGCTGTACCTGCAGGGTTTCCGTGAAATACTTTGCATAGACTTATCAACATTTCTTCATACAGGATAACCACTGCACTACTGTCAGTCATGGTTTAGTGGTTCAGTACTATCACTATAGAGCACAGTATCCTGGTTTCAAGGCCCATTGCCACTTATATTTTCATTCAAACACCATTATATTGGGTGATGTCAAATACCCACACATTGACTTTGGATAGTACTCAGGCCCCAACACCCTCGCCCAACAGTTGTTACTATTTCTAAACTCATATGCTATGGCACCCACAAGAGGGGACAACATATTGGACATGATCATCACCGACATGGGGACTCTATGTTCCACACCTGCGATATACCCCTCATTGGTAAGGGAAGAACATACTTTATCTCACTGGACATCCATATCCTGTCCCCACACCCATCCTGTGTAATCTTGGTGAACTTCCCAAAAGCAAACGTCACACTCCTCCAAACCACGGTGGTATCCATCAGAAACCCTGGGTCAGTGGTAAGTATGGCTCAGACTGCTGAATCCTTTACATACACATTCTATGGACACCTAGTGGATCGCATGGATCGTTACATCCAAAATAACAACTGGACTCACTCCTCCAATGGCAGTGGACCTGTCTGGTAGACCCCAGCCATTAATACGCTTTACAACAAATGGAGGAAGCTACTACATGATAGAGCACAATCCCAGACAGGGAAGGTATCTGTGATTTGTACTAGCGGACTGCTACAATCACTCGGGTATTTATGTCAGACACGCTTCTAACGGACAGTTGCACCAGACACGTCGGACACTCACAAGGCCTTCTTCAGTTGATTCAGGTACCTGGCTGGACACTCACTGATATGTTGTGTGTTACTGCATACTGACTAAACATACCCTGAACCCACTGAAATTGCCATCATCCTGGCAAACAGGTTCAGTGAAAATGTGCCACCCCATCCCCCCTAAGGTGGTACTGTCCATACCAACAGAGTGTGATCTCCCAGACATCATGAGTAAACAGGTGAGTGCTGCCCTCCCCACAGTGGACAACACAGCATCAATGGGACCAGATGGTGTCCCGGCCTGTGTCGTACACAGCCTTCATGACAGACATAACACTCACATTACATCACTGTTCGATATAAGAGTTACTGCAGGATATGTACCCACGGAATGGCATACGGCAATAGTGGTCCCACTCCACTGAATACTGCCACAACAGACCACAGACAATATCGGCCTAAAAGGCTAACTAGCCTGTTCTGCAAAGCTATGGAGTGTATTGTAATGGGAGTCATGCACATAGACATGGGAAACCTACAGACACTGGGTCCTACACAATACAGCATTCTTGTGGGCAGATCTTGCCTGTTGCACCTGTTCATATTCTTTCAACAGTTACCAGGTCCATCAGTATTGGGACGGTTTTCCACACAGCCTGCCTGGACCTTGCACAACCCTTCAACACAATACCCCACTCGGCCATTATGCATAGGCTCACCAGCGTCAATATCGACACATATCTGACACGATGGATTGCTACCTGGAGCAGGAATAGCATAGCACCCACATGCTCAGTGTTGCAGGTGCCATGTTGGACTACACACCAGTTACACCTGACATCCCACAAGGCTCAGTCCTGGGACCTCTCTTGTTCAGTATATATTTGTGTGATGTACAGGCTATCACAGGAGGGATATGGCTGCCCATGTTCACAGATGACTGCAAACTGGGTGCCATAATTAGCTCTCCTGCTGGCACATGCATACTCATACAGGGTCTCACAGAGATAGGTTGACTGGTGCCTGAGCCATGGCCCACGGCTACATGCCATTAGTTGCATAGTCATCCCCTTTGAATATGACAAGATGCCCACACATTACCACATAGGTTGTAATCCATTACATACAGTAGTAGTTGTTCGGGTTTGGGGACATGACCTGTTCGTACTCTCGCCTTTGACAATCCTATTGCCATAGTGGTTAGACAGTACGTCTATATAGCCCACCATATCCCACATGGTTTCACATGTTGATCACGTGTGGTCATTGTGCCCCTATACTCTTCACAACCATGCTTGGTTACTATGCCACCTTTGGGATGTACCTTACCTGACACCTGCAGCAACTGTAATGGCCACAAATGTTACTCTTCAAGCAGATGCAGGGACTCACACAGATGCCCTGCACAGTTCTGATACAGTAACTCCAGCTCTACTCAGTCATTTACCACCTACACGGATATGTTGTGTGCCTGCAGTTGAAGGCAATATCTGACTCAGACTTACTGGACATGCTCCACCTCAGGACATCTGACTCCCTTGCTGCTACACACTCCAGGCACATATACCTTAGCACTGATGTTAAAAGGACATGCTGGGGGGACAGATTATTATCAGAAAGCCTCCACTCACTCCAGAGTGTAGTCCCGGTTTTGCATAGGCAGAGCCACCCACTGACCACCTACAGGTGACACTTTGACAAGTGGATGGGTGATCGCATGTTTACCCATGAGATATCTTCTGGGTACCTGCTAGACAGAGGCACAATACACTGAACATAAATGGGCTATCTTGTGTGACCTACTATTCACAGGCACAGTGCTCTGATTTGACTGGGTTGCAGTAGCCAAACACACACTGGCTATGCTTGTACATGCCCTAGGGCAGATAGCCTATTATCAACCTCTAAACCTATGATCATTTTCATGATGCACAATGTTTATTGCTGATACTGTTTGCAGGTTTTTATCATCTTTGCTTTCACACTTTATATGAACCACTTAGGTATCTGCAGAACATATTTGCTTATGGCAGGGTTCCACTATATTATATATGTGTCTGTTGTCATATAAGTGTGTGCACAGGGCAGATTGCTGTGTAGTGAGATGTTCCTGGATTAACACATGCAACTGCCTGATGTGTGGCCCAATGCTTTACTCCAACATGGCCTAAGTGTGTGAGCATGCCCAGTTCAGACTGTCAGTGTTCTGTTGCTTGACATTTGTCTCATGTATTCAAGTGTGTGAGCATGCCCAGTGTGACCTTTCAGTATGTTGCTGTCTGAGGTCCACTACATTTGTTGATGTATGTCTACATGTCCATTATTAACATTTGTACTGTCTGTGTTGAAAGTCAGGTTCTATTCTTACTGCAGGACTCGCCTTTGTGTCATAACTCGACAAGGATTATGCTGTACCTGCAGGGTTTCCGTGAAATACTTTGCATAGACTTATCAACATTTCTTCATACAGGATAACCACTGCACTACTGTCAGTCATGGTTTAGTGGTTCAGTACTATCACTATAGTGCACAGTATCCTGGTTTCAAGGCCCATTGCCACTTATATTTTCATACTGAGCAGACCAGACTGCTTAGGGGCCAGTAGAGCAAATATGAGCATGTTGGATTTTGTTCAGCTATGCCCTACCTAGACCCAGCTTGTCCAACATTGCTCAATATTAACCATCATTGCTGGACATTGGCCAATATTACTCTACATTGACCACATTTGTAGTAGTTGGTGTGTGCGATTTTGTTTACATTGACTTCATGATGGTAAATGCTGTTTAGCACTGCTTTATATTGCTTAACACATGGCAATCATGCCTCAGGTGTTGATGCAGGGTTGCCTATGTCAGATGCACATACTACACTCCCTATACATGTTTGAAAGCAGGTAGTGTCAACGTAGGCATCCCTTTTACTATATGTGTGGGTCAGAGAGAGGTATCATTTCCATAGTTCCTACTGAGCCAGTGTATGTGCTATGCATTGCCTCTTTGCCAAGGCCAAAGCATACTGGGCACACCTCCTTCTACCTACTGGGGCAGGCTCAGGTTGTTCCTCCTCCGAGTCACGCTCTGCCTGTGATGGCCTTGGCAATGGTGGGGGGCTGTTTGGCCCAGGCCTATGCTGGTCCTGCTGCAGCTGATTTCGCAGGATCATATTATGTAGCATAGCACATACCATGACAATTTGGGTACATGTAGTTGGTGAGTACTGCAAGGCTCCACCAGATGTGTCCAGGCACCGGAACCGTGCCTTGAGCAGCCCAAACACACGCTCGATTACATTTCGTGTTTGTGCATGTGCCTCATAATGGCGTTCCTGTTCAGGTGTGTGTGCATTTCTGATGGGTGTCATCAGCCATGGATCCAAGTGCATAGCCAGCATCCCCCACGAGGTGACCATGTGGGATGTCCCCACTGGCAAATGTCTGGTACAGCTGTGTCAGATGCCAGATATGGGAATAATAGTAGCTTCCAGGGCAGCCAGCACACATATTCAATATTATGCCCTGGGCATCGCACATGACCTGGCTGTTGATGGAGGGGAAGCCCTTGCAGTTGAAGTAGACCCTACCCCGCTCACCGGCTGGTGCTTTGATGCATACGTGCGTGCAGTCTATTGCACCCACTACCTCAGGGTATTCCGCTATTTGCTGGAAGAGATGCATATTGCTGGCCAATACCTCACAGGAATTGGGGAAATATACATAATCACCAACATGTGCTGATATGGCATCCAGGAACTGGTGCAGTACCCTGGATGCTGATGCCTATGATATCCCCATCATATCACCAGTTGGCCTCTGGAAGGTACCTGTTGCTAATATTCTTAGGCCAACACATACCTTAGTTTCCACTGGGATGGGTTCCCCTCTGTTGGTTCTGTGTGTGAGGCGTGGCCTGCACAGCTCAACAATTTGTTGCAAGAGGTCTCTGTCCACTCTATAGCGCTCCACTATCTCCAGCTCATGTAGCCCCTGGATGGTAACCTTGGGCCTGTACACTCTTCTCCGTCTCCTCACTGTGGGTTGTCCAGCAGCATTTGCATTATCACCACCCTCAGCATGTTGCATATGTTGCCTTATAACAGCAATGGCAGCCCCTAACATTTTTTGTCCCAGTGAAGCCTTTTCAGTTTTCACTTCTATTAGCTTACTGCAGTGTTACAGTGTCTCTTGAGAGAAACATAATGGACTGTTGTTTGCAGAGTTTTAAGTGCTGGGCTGGGCTAGTGTTCTGCCTGGGTAATTGCCTGATTCTGATTGTTTTCACCTGCTAGCTCTGCTAGTACTCCCTGGTAACTTCCACTATTTGGTGTGCTTCTTTTTTCCTTACTGTTTCCTCGGAGGGGGGAGCACCACGCACACAAGCGCAAACACGTGCACAGCAGCTAACACGCACGCACACATGCTTACATGAACTAAAGCTTGCTTATTCTTCTTAAAACGTGTGCACACGGGTGCAAACGTGCTTACAACTGTTTACATAGCCTTACATATGCTTACTCAAGCCTACACGTGCGCACACACACTTACACGCACGCACACTGACTTACTCGGGTTTACTGGCATGCACAAATGCGCATGCATGCTCAGCAAGAAATTTTGGTGTTATCCACGGCATACACCTTCGATTTCTTGACTTTACCTGGCCTACCTGTTGACACACCTCTTTCACTATTATGCAAATGTAAGCTGACACATGTCACTCTGCTTCAATGAGCTCCACTCCTTTCATACATACCCCCCTCGTGATGTCACCTATCTTCTACTCTGTTGCTCCCCTTATCCTACTCCTACACTCCACTGACTGTGCTCATTTGCTATGTAAACTTGCAATTCACTATCCTAACTCTCATTTGCATAGGATTGCCTACTAATGCTTAGTTACATCTCTTAGACTGAGCTTCCCCCCTTAGCAACCTCTACTCAGTGGCCATGTTGTCTTCAGCCTGCCATTCCCTTGCATTGTAGATTCATTTTAGTTATTTGTGGATCATAATTATTAATTTTCTGCTATTTAGGGTGCAGCGCATTTGCACAGTTCTGCTCTATGGTTAAACCCCGGTGATTGGGATAAAAAAAAAGTTATTTTGTTTTTAATTTGCATCACTTCCCATTGCTAATGGCTGTATTTTTGGCCATTGGCATGCTTCCTCCTGTGAATGCATGCTTTATTTCAGCTGACACAGCTCCGTTTTGCTATTTGCAGAACCGTACTCAGTTATCAACTGAGTACATTTCTGCAAATAACACTACTCCTACTCGGACAGGTTTGGGTTTCCTGGATCGCAAATTTACCTCATTTGCATGGCTTTCACCTGCAATTGAGGTAATTTGCCTATCCCAGCCCTGTCTGTGTAGGACTAGTTTGGAGAGCTCAGTTGCACGCCCCTACTGGCTGTTCCTGGATCGCTCGGCGGACATGTTGGCTGCATGGAGTCTTACTCTACTCTAAGACTCCGTGCAAGCCTGCGTGAATCCGGCCCAGCATATTAGATCATTTACTATAGCTTGCATCAAACCTAGGATTTTCACAAGGCAGTTAACTGCATAATCAAATCTGAATAATACATAACACTGCAGTACATAATCAAGTCTGGCTCAAGCTGTAATACACAAATGATCTACTAAGACTGTAACTTTACTATCATCTAAAGCATTTAGTCTGTCATTTACCACATATAAACAATTCAAACAGTGCTTAAATGATCTAGTTCTTTTGCTAAAGACGTTCATGGTCACACTCTAATAATAACCAAATCTTCTCTTATTATCTGTTTTCTCATTCAGCTGATGAGGATCCTTTTTTACAAAGATCTAAGTCTTTAACTTCATTCCTCCATGCTAAAATCCAAATTGGTCATATGCAGAATATATACAGTTTTGGCACAGTCATAGGAAAATCACAGTCAATATAGTCAGACATAGTATTCAGAAGCCAAGCTATGTATTTGTCGCTTATCATTTTTTTCTCAGCCAATTTCCTGAAGATGCACATGTCATAGCATGAAGTATTATCTCTCTCTGTCTCTTCTCTCGCATTTCCAAGACTAAGTGTTATTAAGCTCTACAGAAAATTGTCTTGCTTCATAGCTCAAGAACAGATGATTGTTTCATGTAAAATTTAAGTTGTTTGAAATCTCTAATTTAGTTAATTTAAACATCTCATGCAGATATTTTATACTTCAGTACTCTTGTCTACTTTACCTCCTTCTATCAACAGTCCCCGGATTCACTAATCCTCCGTGTAAGACTTAAGTCTGACTCAGAGGCTGCAGTTGAATGGTTTGACGTCAGCGTGCCATGAATATGCATGAGGGCACGCTGACTCAACCGTAAGTCTTATGCGGACCGTGTAAGAAAGCAGGGGGCGTGTCCGACTGCCGAGCAGTCTAAATGTCCATGCCCCTGCAAGTGTTTTAAAACTAAACAAGCACACACACAAGAGTGAGTCCACTCAAATGTCCCTGCACTCAACACCACACTCCCTGATATTGTAAACTCCTATCACAGTTCTAAAACGCAAAACATTAAATATATTTTTTTAAATCCCCAAAATAGCTGCCCGTATTTGCGCGTGTGTGCATGGGTGTGCCCATTGCTTAGCTAGAGTTAGCAATTCTGACATGGAAGAGCATAAAAAAGAATGTTTATGCAAATCACACCAAATAGCAATAGCGTAATGGTAGAGCATTCGCACATAAAAGAGGCATTCACGGTTCGAGTCCCACCACTCCCCTTCGTATTTAAATCAATATATGAAATAATACCTGACAAATATGCTTAAACATTACTAAAAAGCAGCGAAATGGCCAATGTATCAGTGAACAAAATAAATATTTTAAAGGATCCTGATATAAAATTGCCTGCAGTTAAGCAGTGCTTCACCCAGCGCAATAGAGTTGTTCGTAGTTTAATAGCACTTTACCTAGCGCAATAGAGGTGCCCACAGTTTAATAGCGCTTTACCTAGCACAATAGAGTTGTCTATTGTTTCATAGCTCTTCACCCAGTGCAATAGAGTTGCCCACAGTTCAATGGCGCATTACCCAGCACAATGTGTTTGAGCAGACGTGTGTGCCGTGCCAACCAGGGCACCGTAGGGCACTGAGGAGCAACGTAGAGCAAAGTTGCTTAAATGCAGCCACACCCCCTAGCCTGTCTGGATAGTATGAAAATAAAATGAATGATAAGATTTGAACCCAGGACTCTATGCATCAGAAGCAAAGTACAGAGCCACTAAGCCATGACAACACAGGGGAAACAGCCACTAATAACATTCATATACGTAAGAATAGTAGTTTAACCATTACTAAGCAGGTCTGCAGTCAGCCGAGAATTTTACAAAATGGCCAATCACAAAAAAGTGCGGGAAATGCGGCATATTTAAGCCCCACAGGCGGGAATACACACCGTAACTGATTGTAGCTCACATCTGCAGTTAGAATGTCTGGTGTCGGAGAGAGAACATGCTTCCGAGAACAACATTGGGGCATCAAGGAGTCCAAATACATAGTTTGGCTCCTTGTCCACCGTCATGAGTCAAGACTCCTGCAGGGCCAGTTCCATGGGACGGAGTATAAGGCAGAGGCTTGGAACCGGTTAGCTCGTGACCTCACCAGTGCCACAGGCATTTTTCGGACTGGTGAGCAGGTCCGTCACCACCAGGCAGACCTAAAGATGAAAGCAGGACCACCTGAACCAATGGATACAGGAGGCCCATGGGATGCGGTATGCCCCACAACTGAGTATTTATTTATTTATTTACAGGTTCATAGGTTCATACTAGGCTATCTGCCCTAGGGCATTTATAAGCCTAGCCAGAATGTGTTTGGCTTTCGCCACCCATTTTAAATTTAGTTTGCTATGCCCTTTTTTGAGGTTAGTATACTGTGCCTCTGTCTAACAGTGACACAGAAGTGATACCCGGGGTAAACCTATGATCTCCCATCCACTCATCAAGGTTCCTCTTGAAGAGTGTCAATGAGGGACTCTGCCTAACCTGGACTGGGATTTTATTCCAGAGTGAAGGGAGCCTCTGGCTTATGAATCTGTCCCTCCAGCATGTCCTATTTATTTCAGTGCTGAGGTTCAAGTCTCTTGAGTGTGTAGCTCGATGGGATTTGGATTTTCTGAGGTGCAGCATGTCCACTAATTCCGGGTTGGACATGGCTTTATACGTAAGGCACAGGCGATATGCCACTGAGTAGATCTGGAGTTTCTTTAACCGGGCAGCATATGGCATCTTTTTGAGCCCTTTGATCCTCTTGGTGAGGTACTTTTGGGGTCTTTCCAGTTGCTGCAGGTGTCTGGTAAGGTACATCCCAAAAGAGGCATTGTACTCAATTATGGGCCTGATGAGGGATGAGTAAAGAGGCACAATGACCTCCCCTGATCTAGATGTGAATCCCTTCATGATTAGGTGGGCTATATAAAATGTTTTTCTAACCACTTTGGCCACGTGGTTGTCAAATGAGAGATTGCTATCAATTTGGGTCCTCAGGTCCCTAATTACTTCTTCTGTACTTAATGGATTACCACCTATGTGGTAATTTGTGGGCACTTTGTTTTTGCCAAAGGGGATGACTATACACTTTTTGGCATTTAGCTTGAGGCCATGGCTCTGGCACCAGTTATCTGTTTCTATGAGGCCCTTTTGAAGGATGCTTGTGTCAGCTGGAGAGTCGATTATGGCACCCAGTTTGCAGTCATCTGCGAACTTGGTCAGCCACAGTCCTTCCGTGTTGGCCTGTACCTCCGAGAAATATATACCGAATAAGAGAGGTCCCAGGACTGAGCCTTGTGGGACACCATTTGTAACTGGTTTGGAGTCTGACATGGCTCCAGCAATTCTAACCATGTGGGTTCTGTCCTTGAGCCAGTTTGTAATCCATCTAGTGACATAGGGGTTTATATTTAAGCTGGTGAGCTTATCTATAATGCCCAAGTGGGGTATTGTATCGAAGGCTTTTGCGAGGTCCAGGTAGGCTGTGTGGACCACCTTCCCCTCGTCAGTGGCCTTGGTGACTGTTTCAAAGAAATCAACCAGGTTTAAGAGGCAGGATCTGCCCTTAACAAAGCCAAACTTGGTAGGATCCAGTGTCTGTAGGTCCCCAATATCTTTATTTATGAGGTCCATGATGACCCTTTCCATAGCTTTGCAGACCAAGCTAGTCAGGCTTATAGGGCGATAGTTTGCAAGATCAGTTGAGGCACCACCTTTATGGAGAGGGACCACTGTTGCTGTACGCCACTCTTTGGGCACATATCCTGTAGTAAGGCTGAGATTGAACAGTAGTTTTATGTTTGGGTTTAGCTCTTCTTGGAGTTCATGTAGGACGCAGCCTGGGACACCGTCTGGTCCCATTGATGCTGTGTTTTTTGCTTTGGAGAGGGCGGCTCTTACCTGAGCATCTGAGATGTCAGGGGGGGCAGCACTCTACTGGGATAGATATTTGCCCTTTTGGTGGGGAGGGGGGAGAAGTTTGCGCTGAACCTGTCAGCTACGATGTTGGAAATGTCTGTGGGTTCGGTGTATTTTTTGTCATTTTGGACTAATTCTGAGCATATCTGGGAATTACCACCCAGGTTCCTAACATAACTAAAGAAAGCCTTGTGATTATCCTTAGTGTCCTGTGCAATTTTTCTCTCGAAGCTGGCCTTAGACAATTTTATGAGTGCCCGTAGTTTTTTGCTAATACTGATCAGTGATGCCTTCCCTTTTTGGGATTTTGCTCTATCATTTAGTAGCTTCCTCCTTCTATTGTATAGTTTGTTTATGGCTGGGGTCCACCAGACAGGACGTCTGCCTTTGGAGGATTGGGTCTTGGTTTTATTTGGGATCGCATGATCCATGCATTCCTGAAGGTGTTCCTAGAATGCGTTTATAAAGGATTCTGCGGTCTAGGCCGTATTTTCCACAGGCCCGGGGGCTTTGAAGGATTCCACCTCGGGTTTGAGGAGTGTGAAATTTGCTTTAGAGAAGTTTTTCACTGTGTTTTTTCTGGGCAGGGGGTGGGGTCGGGATGTGAATATCCAGTGAGATTAGTCTATGGTGTGATCTTACCAGTGAGGGATACACTTCTGGTCTGGAGCATAGAGTCCCCATGTTGGTGATGATCAGGTCCAGAATGTTTTCCCCTCTTGTGGGAGTGGTAACAAGTTGTTCCATAGCATTTGAGTTTATAAATTCTAGGAACCTTTGGGCTAGGGTGTTGGAGCTAGAGTAATGCTCCCAGTCTATGTTTGGGTAGTTGAAGTCGCCCAATATAATGGTGTTTGGAGAGACCTTCATATTTTCCAGTGTTCTCAGGAAGGCCAAGTGGGGTTCCTGGGTTTGGGAGGGTGGTCTGTAGCAGGCTATAAACTGGAAGGCAGTTTTACCCACTGTTAGTTGCACATGGATAGTCTCTGATGCTTTGTGCTTTGCCACCAACCTGGAGGTGTAGGTATCTTTGATGAATATCGATACTCCCCCTCCTTTTGTGGTTCAGTCCAAGTTTTGGGGCTGAAAAGCATGGTATGAGGTATAACCTGGTAGTGCTGGGGTGCTCTCGGGAGCCCTGAACCAGGTTTCAGTTACTGCACAGATATCGATGTTCTCCATGCTAAGGAGAGTTTCGAGTGCATGCATCTTGAGGTTTAGACTTCTGGCATTGAGTAGCATCACTCTTAGTTTCTTATCCCTTGTGATACCTATGGAGGTGGGTTTGTCTTTTGAGCCTTGCCTAAAAAAGGCACTATGGGGGTAGCAAGAGCCTTTGCCAATATCCGAAAGCCCAGGGGTGACAGGCGCAAGCCATCCCTAGCGAAGCATCGTGGCTTGTCGAGCATATCATCCCAAGCTGACAGGCATTGGATCCCCTTTGAATGACACCAGTACTTAAGCCAATTGTTGAAATTGATCATCTTGTCTTCATATTGTGGCATCATTCTTGGTGAGGGTAAGATGCTACTCAAGGTCAGGGTCATACCGGCCTGGGCTACATGCTCAGAGAGCTCCTCTATGTCTCTTTTCATGTAGTCCAGGAAGGTATGTCTCAGGTCATTAACACCAGCATGGACAATGACTGAGTCATATTTGTACTTGCCTTGTAGTGACCTGAGTGCTTGTGTTATGTGGCAGATCCTAGCGCCCAACAGGCTGCTCACCATGACTCTCTCCTTGTTCAGCCTGGTGAGCCGGACGTCAGTGTGCCTGATGATAGAGTCACCTATTACAAGTGTATCAGGTGTGTTGTTTCATCTTAAGGGCTGTGACTGTTTGGCACACTGGCTTTTTGAGGTATGTGTTGCACGTGTTTTGTTTTGGGGTAGCGGTAGCTTGGGTGTCTGCTTTGGAGGTCTCTGCTGCTTAGGAAGATCTTTATTTAGAGCCTCCGAGTATGTTTTTGTGTGATTATGTGTTTGGTTTGCTGTCGTGGTAGGTCTATGTGAGACTGGAATTGTAGTGAGTGTGGTTTCCTTCTCCTCCTGACTGGTTATGCCAGTACTGAGTTGAGAGAGCTTAGCCTCCAGTCTGGCTATATGGTTGCATCTCTCACATGTGTTGGAATTGGTTGGGAGGAGGAGAGAGATTTATTTATTTATTTATATTTGTTGACCGGGAGTGTCCGACTGGACGTAGGTCCATTTTCAGCGGAGGTCCAGGGAGAAAAGCTCCACAGTTAAAATGAATAGACAGTAGTTACATTGGGTTACATAGCAATTAACAATTTATATAGCAATTACTTACAACATATTCACAGATGAAGAACATAGTACATCAGTAGACAACTAGAATCTTTATCTGTGAAGTACATAACAGACATTAACAAATGTTTCAAGAAGAAGTTCCTGCTGTATAATAAGTACTGGCCTATGAGCATCTGAGCTTGTTATAATCAAGGTAGTTAGTGGAGTGGAAAGAAAGATAGTGGTTGGATGGGGAGGGTGATATTAGAGTGGGAGTTGCAAGGGCATAGCCAGCATGTTTTTAGGTGCGCTTTTAGTAAAGTTTTGAAGTGGGTGCATGATGGTATGGAGGTAATTGTGGGTGGGGGGGGGGGTTCCATAATTTGGCTATGGTGCAAGAGAATAGTGCTTCACCAGCAGAGTTATTGGCTTTAGTGATCTGCAAGTGATTTTTGTTGCTGGATCTTAGTGGTCTGGTGGTGCGATAGGGTTGGAGTAGATTCTGGAGGGATGGGACATTTAGTGGATGATTTACTAGTTTGTGGGCAAGTGAGAATTGATACCATTGAAGGAGGTGAGGTAGTACAAGCCAGCCCAGTTCAGCAAGTGAGAGACAGTGGTGACTATGGTAAGATGCTCCTGTGATGAATTTGGCGATTTTGTTGTAGCAGGTCTCTAGCTTGTTTAAATCGCATTGCCTTAGGTTGGTATATATTGGACAGGCATAAAGTAGGGTGGAGATAAGGTGGGAATTTGCTATTGAAATATTTGCTGCTTTGGTGAGAAGTTGCTTATTTCTGTATAGCACTCCTAGTCTATTGTGGACTTTTTTAATGGTCAAGGATATGTGAATGTCAAATTTTAGTTTATTGTCTATTTCCACTCCTAGCAATTTGGTGTGTTCAGTTGGGTATATAGTGGTGTTGTCTTTTGCTGTGATGTTAAAGTCAGAGTTGTTTTGAGTATGTTTGGTGGGTTGGAAGATGAGTAGTTTAGTTTTGTTTGGGTCGGGTATTAATTGGGCATCGGATAACCAAGTTTCTACAGAGGAAAAGGCTTCCTGTGTGACTTTTTGCAGTTTGGGTAGGGACTGGGCTGAGCAGATGATGGTTGAGTTATCTGCGTATTGTATGAGTGTGCCATGTTTGGCGGCAGAGGCTAGATTATTGGTGAAAACAGAGAAGAGTAGGGGTCCAAGGATGGATCCTTGGGAAACCCCTATGGAGACAGGTAGTTGGGGAGATATGTCATTCTGCCATACACCGTATTATTGGCGGTCAGACAGGTAACTCTGAAATCAGTTGGTGACTGATTGTGAGAAGGATAGGTTACTGAGGACAGAGATAAGTTGTTTGTGTGGGACCATGTCAAATGCTTTAGATAGGTCTAGGAAAGTAGCAGAGGAGAGATAGCCATTGTTTTTATGCTGAAGGATAGTGTTAGTAAAGGTGAGTAAGGCAGTGGTGGTGCTATGGTTTGATCGGAAACCATGCTGAGTATTGGAAAGGAGGCTGTTAGTAAGGAGGTAGTCTGAGACCTGAGAGTGCATGCATCTCTCTAGTATTTTGGAGAGTGGAGAGAGAATAGCTATGGGGTGGTAATTGGCTAGTTCTGTGGAGGGTCTGCCTTTGTGGAGGGGAATTATATGTGATACTTTCCACAGTGTGGGAACATAACTTTCTGACAGAGATCGGTTAATCAAGATGGATACTGGGTAGGCCAGAGCATCAGCTGCGATTTCTAGGAATTCACTTGGGAGGTTGTCTGCTGCTAATCTGGTGGGCTTAAATTTAGTTAAGAGTTGTTTTATGTTGGAGGTAGGTACAGGAGAAAAAGAGAAGGCAGTGGGGAGATTACTAGTTGAAGGTGTGGGTTGGAGGGGAGGGGGGGTTGTGTTGTTTAGCTAATGATAGTATGGTTTGTGTGAAGTGTGTGTTAAATGAGGTAGCAATATTTTCTGAGGAGTGAGGGATGTTAGGAGGAGGGGTACTGACTTTACCTGGGTGGAGGATGGAGTTTATGGAGGACCAGAATTTTTTAGGGCTGTGTTGAGGGGAGTCTAGGGCAGACTGGTAGTATTGGAATTTGTCCTGTTTTATTAGCTTTTTGACTCTATTGCATAGTTCTAGGAATTTCTGTCTAGTTGAGGGGGTTTTGGTTTTGCGCCAGTGCTCCCAGGCTTTATCCCTGTTTTTCTTTTCTGACTTAGTGGTTTTCTGTAGCCATGGGGAGGGTTGTGCTTTGATTCTGGAAATTCTTATGGGGGCATGGTAATTAAGGATGCTCAGGAAGGTAGTATTAAAAAATTCAACTGCGTCATCAAGGCTGAGGTACTTTGGAGGATGCCAGTTACATTCTTTGAGGGATGAGATGAATGTGAGTGGGTTAAAGTTCAGTTTTTTAGGTATTTGACGGTATATGACAGGTTTAGCTTGGTATAGGTATTTTTTGAGTAGGAATGTTGGGGAGTGATCACTGAGGCTATCTGATAAGCAGCCTGTTATATATGACTGGGGGCTCTTACTGACTAGTATCCAGTCCAGGGTAGTGTGCTTGCTGGAGTTTTTATTTGTCCTGGTTGGTGACTGGACTAGTTGGGTGAAGCCATGAAGGTTTACATGATGGGTTGAATGGTTGCCAGAACAGGATTGCCAGTCAATATTGAAATCACCTAAAATGATAGTTTCTTGCGGGAGATGGTGGGTAGACCAGCTGAGGAGGTACTCTAGTGGAGGGATGTTTTGGCCAGGTGGGAAGTAGCATCCAATTATGTTGATGGTTTTGTTTTGGTTTATTTTGAGGTTGGTATATATTATTTTTCATTGCCTATTTGTGGAGCTGATGATTTTAAGATCTGGATGTTTAGATGCTGTTTAAATATTATAGCTACACTGCCTCCTTTCTTGTTTAGCAGGTCTACTCTTAGTATGTCATAACCTGTGGGGAGTATTTGCTCACTGGTAATGTGAGGTTTTAGCCAGGTTTCTGTCAGGATGACTATATCTGGGGAGTACAAGTCTATGGTGGCATGGAGTTCATGGACTTTGTTGGATATACTTCTAATATTTAGGCTTAGTAGAAGGAAGTCACTTGGCTTTCTTTTGGCTGTAATATGGGAGAAGTTGTGGTTTCTAGTCTGATTATGAGGATTGGGGTTGGAGATGGTAGGGCCAGGGTTGGGGTGGATATCTACACTTAGGGCTAGTTTAGATATGCATGAGGTTATTAGTTTTCTCAGTTTTTGAATGTGTTTGTTTATAAGGGAAACATTAAGATTGTGCTCTTTGAGTAATAGGTATGGTGGGAGGGTTACTGTGTAAAGTTGTAGGGATGCTTTATGCTTGAGTAATATAGTTGGTAGAATATGTGGGGGGTGCATAGGGATGTTTCTTGAGTTGGTGGAAGGGGAGCTGAGTGAGGTTGAGACATGAGTGGTGGTGTGAGTAGTAGTACAGTGGTAGTGGTTGAGTGGGGGAATGATGGAGCTTTGGTAGGATGTAAGATATGCAAGGAGAGTGCATGCTGTGAGCATAGGTAAGGTATGCTTGTACATGTTAGTTGAGGAGGTGTGATAGTAGTGGGAAGATGGATGCGGTAGTGTTGGGTTAGTGCTGTGGTTGGCTACTGGGAAGATGGGAGGGGTTTGTGAGTGTAATAAAGGTGGGACCACTGGGGCGGGAGGGAATAGGGGGCAGGGTGGGGAGCGAAGCGGGTAGAGACCCTGTTAGTTGCTCTTATGAGCGGGCTGGAAACAATCAGGTAACAGAGTTAACTGATAAATGAACATATGATAGTGACAAGGGTGGTTGTAGTTGTAAAATGGTGCCTGCCACAGGTAATATTTATTAACTTTGGGATTGTCTTAAGGTAATAAACAGGGAAGAGGGAGGGGAGAACAAGGGTGTGAGCAGGCAGTTCTTTGTATTGCTGCTAATGAGCCAAAGCAAAGACAAGTTAGTGTTTGAGAAACAATCACAATTGACCAATGACTGCTCTGAAACTGTAAGTCATTTCTTAACCATTTGCCAACTGGAAAAACAGGATAACCTTGTATCAGTAGGCTACTGTGGTCTCAGTTTAAATTAACAAACACACAGTATTGATCAGTTATGGATATTATTTGCTAATAGAAGGGAATAAGAGAGAAAGTGGAAGATGAGTGTGTGTGTGGGGGGGAGTGGGGCTGCTTACAAGCCAAAGCAGAGTGCTCTTCAGGGGAAAATGAATATTGGCTCAAACAGGTAGACACATACTAAAAGTTAACTTTGGCTGTTTGCAGACAGTTCAGACCTGGACTGCGCTTTTCTTATAAGAATGACAAAGGTGGTACCGCAGTTGAATATGTAAGAGTGGTGTTAGGTTCAAAGTTAACTTTAGCTGTTTGCAGACAGTTCAGACCCGGAGTGCGCTTTTCTTATAAGAATGACAAAGGTGGTACCGCAGTTGAATATGTAAGAGTGGTGTTAGGTTCAAAGTTAACTTTAGCTGTTTGCAGACAGTTCAGACCCGGATTGCACTTTTCTTATAAGAATGACATAGGTGGTACTGCAGTTGAATACTTAAGAGTGGTGTTAGGTCTAGAAAAAAAAGAGTACAGAGAGGGGTAAGCACTTTGAGATGGTAAAGATATATTAGAAACATTACAAAAAACAAACTGAGCAAATAGCTACTGTATATGCAGGAAAATGTCTTGAACCAACAACTAGTATATGCAGATACTGAGCCAATTGGAAACACATCTGTTAGAAAAACCTCAAGACAGTTATGCAGTCACAGATAAAAATATAGCGAGCAGCACTCTGTCGAGGTTGTCTAATATGATTATATCCACCAGTAACAGCACAATTATATATAAATAAATTAGACACCAGTATGAGCTGTCTACACACAAAACAATTACATGAATAACATTAGTAAATAAGGTGCAGCTATGCAAACAGACCATACTAGTATACTAAAAACAACTTGGTGCAGACAAAATGCTAGCATGGCATACCAATAATAAAGCATAAATCATATTAGATGTCTAACACAATTCAGCATAAACATATACAGTTGTAAAATGTCTAACACAATTCAACATAAATAGGCATTTACAGTTGTAAAACACTTACTGGAGAGACACTGAGCTCCTTCATGGGGCCTGTAGCAGAGTGGATTGTAGTTGTAAAAATGGTGCCTGCCACAGGTAATATTTATTAACTTTGGGATTGTCTTAAGGTAATAAACAGGGAAGGGGGAGGGAAGAACAAGGGTGTGAGCAGGCAGTTCTTTGTACTGCTGCTAATGAGCCAAAGCAAAGACAAGTTTGTGTTGAAGAAACAATCACAATTGACCAAGGACTGCTCTGAAACTGTAAGTCATTTCTTAACCATTTGCCAGGTGGAAAAACAGAATAACCTTGTATCAGTAGGCTACTGTGGTTTCAGTTTAAATTAACAAACACACAGTATTGATCAGTTATGGATTCTATTTGCTAATAGAAGGGAATAAGAGAGAAAGTGGAAGATGAGTGAGTGAGTGTGTGTGTGTGTGTGTGGGGGTGGGGGGCTGCTGCTTACAAGCCAAAGCAGAGTGCTCTCCAGGGGAAAATGAATATTGGCTCAAACAGGTAGACACATACTCAAAGTTAACTTTAGCTGTTTGCAGACAGTTCAGACCCGGACTGTGCTTTTCTTATAAGAATGACAAAGGTGGTACTGCAGTTGAATACTTAAGAGTGGTATTAGGTTCAAAGTTAACTTTAGCTGTTTGCAGACAGTTCAGACCCGGACTGGGCTTGAGTATGTCGCCATGGACTGCAGTATGTAAGAATTGATAATGGTGTATGTATAACGGATAGGTATGTCTCAATATCCCTTCATTTACTTTGCAGCTGCAGGTGACCGTGCTACGAATCAGCAATCCTATGCTGATAGGCTGCTAAGACTGCGCCACCAGGCAGGTTAGTGATTATTCTGCATGTATTGTTATATGAAATATGGGAGAGAGCATAAAAGAAAGTGTTGTCGTCCAATAATACAGGCATAAAATTGCCTGAATAAGTCCTCTGCATGTACTGTCAGATAAAAACATCAGACTGGCAGAAAAGGAGTGTAGAAACACATTAAGAAAGGTAACATATGTCTGGAATAATATCTCTGCAGGCACTGTTATATAAAATAAGTGAGTGAGCCTGAAAAAAGATTGTTCTAACCTATTAATAAAGGTATTATATGTCTTGAACATGTCTGCCATATACACCGTTAAAACAAATAAAGGAGTGAGCCTGTGGAAAAGTGTGTAATGTCATTAATAAAGGTCTAAAACCCAGAGTGTGTCTGTGTTACAGAGTCTGAAATGTTGTTGTACCTTTGCAGTATACAAACAGTACTGTTTGAAAAGGTGCTGGCAACCCAGAGTTGTGCAGTCCCATATAAAGTGGGTGATGGAAGTACTAGTAGCTGTTATATACGGTCCACAACAGGCAGTTACTGGCTGGCATGAATAAGTAAACCTGGCACATGTGTAGCATGTTATTTTTCCCCAGAAATGTGAGTGTGTGTCAAGCAATGCAGGGTTCTGTACAAATCTAAGTGAAAATGTCATGTGAAAACATCCCAGATATGTAGATAAAGAAATATAAATGCAATCAAGAAATATGTAGCAGTAACATCTGCATCCGGGACAGTTAGTATGTCAGATATAGGTCAGGCGTATCTTGAACTAGCCAAACCCAGTACACAACCTAATGTATGGTGGCAAGTGTAATAATACAGGTAGGGGATATACACTTGCAGTCACTAGGAATGTAGTGTAGACTAAAAGGTCATTATAAGATGTTAACCGAGGTTTTTTATACACCCTACTGTATGTGCATAAACCATGCAATTCCACACCTCAATATGTATGTGTAATCTTAAATATTTGTTGGGACATATGTCCTATTGTTCTATAAATATTTGCATTCATGTTGATGCACGTGCCCTGTTTAAACACCACAATCATGGTGGCCTGTTGCTACCAAACATCCCTGCATGCTGTTGGAATAACCACTGTGGTTCAATATATGCATGTGTTATGCTTGCTGTTCAACTGTTGTACCCTTGGTGTGTTGAGTTAATGGGAATATTATTGCATGCTGTTACAACTAATCTGGAATGCTGTTTTGCTTATGTTGTAATTAAACACACCTAATAACAGAACTTATGGAAAGGCCGGTCCAGCGGACCCACCTGTCCCTCCTCAGCCTGCGAGTGCACCTGGCACCAGCAGGTCCGGTGCCCAGCCTGGGCTACCCTCCTCTGTTGGTCCTGTGCCACCTTCAGGTGGAAGCACTACAGGGGATGGGGCTAGTCCCCCTGTGCAAGCATGGGTGGAGAAGGGCCACCTGTCACCCTTCAAAGGGTCCAGGATGTGGTGCGTAGGTAGATCCAGCATTCAGTCGCTGATCCCCTATGCCAGCTTGAGGCAAGAGTGGTGTGTCTCATGGGTGAGCCTGCCTGTCCTACGCAGCCCCCAGCATAGCCACCCTCGGGGCTGTGAAGGTTCAGTGGTGACTGCCCATGGGTGGGGATCTCAGTTCCACTGTTACCATCTGTGGGCTCATGGGCTTGCGATTTCCAAACATTC
>NC_056741.1:1683748015-1683790515 GCF_019279795.1 Protopterus annectens
TCACAATGCCCCATGTGGTATGTACCTCACATGACAACTACAGCAAGTGGTAAGGCCACAGACATACCTCACAAAGAGTAATATTGCCATCAAACACATGCCCTATGCAGACTGACTCACAAAACCACAGCTAGAGTGCGTTGCATACCGCCCACCCAGAGGTTACCTCTGCTGGACATACAGAGGTATGTCACACCCAAAGAAGTCGGCCAACCACCATGTCAACACCTCACAATCCCTCCAGGCTACATGACCTAGGGCTCTAATCCTCACCACCTCACTAAACAGCACATGCTGGAGGTACAGGTTCCTATCTACAAATATGCCATACTCTGGACTAAACCACCCAGCATTAACAAACAAGGCTCCTCATTAGCAGATGTCATACATACCCCTGATGATTGGGAGATAGGTAATATGCCCAGGGAGTCACCTCTGTGTATCTGGTTGACAGGAGCATGTGAAATGACATTACATGTGTGTCAAAGGCCAGGGTAGCATATGGCTAGGCTGCTCTAGGCCCTAGGGCCAATAGCGTATTACCTACCTATGACACAATGCACACACACATGTACTCAGTGCAATACCTGCTATGTGAGGTGGAATGAGTGTGACAGTGAATGTGTGCAAGGTCTGTAAAGGTGTGATAGCTTAGTGTGAGGTTGTTTCTGTCATGGTAGTTTGTGTCCTAGGTGTGAGGCCAGAGAAAGATGTGTCAGTTATTGGGATGCAGACATAGTAGGATGGCATATGTTGTGATGTAGTTCCTTGTGTATGACTGTGGTGTCCCATTGTAGGCTGAAGCAATACATGTATGCTCAGTAAGTGGTACTGCTGGTGAATCCAGCTCACATATGAACTGTTATACTATCTGAAGCTGTAGGCCTAAACAGCACAGTATGGTGTATGTTCACATTCCCTGGTAACACTGTCTTGTGTGTTTCCTGTAGTCTGCACAGATTACATACCTCAGGCATAGGTATCTGTAAGTAGGGGCACATGGTACTGTAAGGTACACAGGTAATGCTCATCTGTGTCAGCATACATTCATGTGTTGTATGTATGTCTGATGTGTGTGTAATGATGCATGTACCATTCCTGCAATCACATGTGTGTTACAGGGTATGTGTGTGTACCTAGCAACATGTATACTCTGTTACAGCAGTATGCCAGCTATATTAACAACCATTCACATATGTTAGGTAGGAGTATGGCATCAACGACTAGGGTGGTTTACTCGTAATACTGTAAATGTACTTTACATTCATTGCATTGGATGACATATTTCTTTATGCATTCGCTTGATATATACCCCCATGGTGAGGTTGTGCATTGTTTCCCAAACAGTGTGCCGAGTACTGGTGTTTACTGGTTTGCTATATGGAGTGTGGCAGGCACTAGTCAGCCAGTTGTGGGCTGAGCACTGATATGTGTTATTGAACATGTGTATCCCCTGACAGACAAACAGATGCTATATATGGTAGTTAAGTGATATCTGTACTTAATAATGTTAAGTGTGCCACATGACTTGCTCACACATATTTTGTTTAATTGTCTTCCCGGGCTATGGCTCATCAATGCAATCCATCCTATACAGCTGCGGAGGAACAGGAAATACATAACAGCCTGGTGCAGCACTACACACTGCTGTTTTCCAGGGCCAGCCAGCACCAGCATGAGCGTACTGCACTGTGGCAAGATCTTGTTCATCGGGTAAATGACATAGGCATGCATAACCGGACATATGAGCAAATACGCCATCACTGCAGTGATTTAATTAGACATGTCCGGCGGCATACATCTGATATCCATAGACAACAGCTTGCCACGGGTGGTGGGGTGGCCATACATCCCCCCCCCTCACCAGAGTGGAGGAGCTGCTCCTAAGCATGGTGGCTCCTGGCCTACAGCAGCAACAGCATCACACATGTGTCATCATGGAGGCCAGAGCCACCCTGCATGATGACATGGAGCGTGCAGGTAATATGCCCTAGCTGTAGACTACAGTTACTTGTATTGTTAGAATATGCATATGTGAGATGTGTACTGTGTGTTCAGCAGTTGTGCTGCCTATTGTGTGCAATACTGATATTTGGAATAGTATCTGTACACCTATGACTGTTGACTGTTGTTCTACTGTAGTTTAGCACACTCACAGTAGCAGTGCCACAGTTGTGGCCACTGATAAACTGTGTCATATTCTTGTAGGTCCCTCTGGTGTGACAGCAGGGCAGACAATACATGCTGGTGAGTGTGTTAACACTTTAATATTGGTAATGACATGTGCATGTCATAGGTGAGGTGTAGGCCATGTACACATAACACACCTACCTACACATAATTAATGCTGTGCATGTTTGCTATGAGACTTTAAACATCTCAGTAAAGTCAGTAGCTGCCTCAGTCACATGCAATGCACAGAGCAGCAGACACATATGTGGCAACACTGTACTGCACATTGGATATGCATAGTTGCTACAGCTGTATACAACAGAACATGTATCATACGCAGGACATGAAAACATGCTACATTTGGCATTACCACACACCCGCTGTAAGGTCACACTTCAGTATCACACATGTCATGCACACACACATGATGTACCTCAGGGGTAGAGGCCTATCATGGGGCTGTGCAACACTCTTCAGCACATAACACAGTCATGTTAGGCAATGCTCCTTATTGGGCACCTTACACACCCATGTACAAAGTGGCTGTGTAATTGTGAACGTAGCCACGATACTGCAGTTCAGGTGCAGCATGCTAGGCGTTGGTCTTGCACACATTAATAGCTGTGAGTGACCACAAGATGCATGATGATGATGGCACAGGGTACTACACCCCATCCAGTTACAGTGACCACAGTACTACTCATAGCAGTCATTGCTGTGTACCTCAATGTTGTGTGTGTGCAAACATATGCACCTATACACAATTTGCATAGCATGTTGTGTGTGTGCTTACATATGCCAATATACACAGTATGCACAGCAGTCGCCATCCGAACAAAGTCTCACATATATGTCCTGGAATGCCAGTGGGTGTATAGGTCACATGACACATATTGGGTATGTATGGTGTTTAATGTTGCAGTCGTGTAGCATGCCATGCCATGGCTGGCACTGACATATCTGCAATATGTCCCACACTCACCATAACCACTGTACATTGGCCATGTCGAGCATTGGGATTCCTTCACGTCAACATGCACCACTCATCCCATGTGTGTACATAACATGCATGTGCTACACCTGTACCCACTATTATCTGCTATGGACACAGACACTGTACTCAGACTTGGAAATCTATGTGTCACACAGATAACACATGCAGCCATGGCATGCATACCTGTGAGCAATGGTGCACAGGGCATTGCAGAGCTGATAATACTTGCACAGCAATGTTGTGTCCAGGTACACATTGTGTTCCAGGGTGTAGCCAATCACTGAACAACTACACAGTTGCATCAAAGCCATGTACACTGCCATGAAATAGGGGTGCCTACACTTGCACTGCATGGTCTTGTGCAACACATATTCTGCATGCTGACACGTGTGTGGTGACTGCTTGGCTTGTGATACTGGCACCCACCTTCACCCACTATAGTGTATGTGTTGGATTGCTGGTGTGTGTGTATATGTCTTGTAGTGAGGAGTGTATATGTGTGCATGTGCGCATGTGTTCATGTGTGCATGTATCATGTGTAGACTGTAAAGTGTGTTTCCTGTCTTCCTCTCACAGGTGCTGAGTTAGGGGTGACCGAAAGCAGCAAGGAACCTGAAGCCACTGCCACGAATAGTGGTGATGATGAGATGTATTCTGGCACAGGAAGGTTTGACAGGGTTTGTCGTTGGTCCGCCAATCGACAGTACACAGCGTTCAACCCCATCTATGTGCACACTCATACTACCAATACATCCCTCATCACCAATGGCCATAGGCGAGGGACAGCATACAGTTGGCATTGACCAGGAGAGTGTGGTACCCATGGCACTTGCATCCCCTGACAGCAGCCATAGCCGGTTTCCTGGAATGAGGCATTACAGTCCTTGTGAGTACTTTTCAGTACATCAATTCTTTTATCAATTCTTTTATATATACTTTTTATATATTCCACATGTTATTTTCATATAACTAGGACACTAATACCTTTATACATTCATAGATATTTGTAGATATTTCATATACAATATCATCATTTATATTTGTATAAATTTATATATAGTTAATATTTTCCTATTCAAATACATTACAATTTATACATATTTTTATACATTACTTATACATTATATTTTACTTTTACACATCATTTTTATACATTATAAATACCAGATTTTTATACATCAGAAATACTGGATATATACTTTTTCATTTTTATACATTTTTATACATAATACTAGCTGCATTATATTATTACTAGTTTTTAGTTCAACACCTTTCAAATATGCTATATAGCAACTAGTTTCGCCAAGGTTTTATTACATTTATACATTTATATATTCTATGTATGTATTTTATGCATGCGTGTTGGCATAAACCCTGAAGGATGTATAATTTGCGTGAATTCAATCATTCAATTCACTTATTTTGGCGCCTAATTGGGTATTTAAGAACTCTTTTTGGGAGCTTCTTGGTTCTGATGAAATCTGCTTCGCAGATGAAAGCGCTCAACCTTGTGTGTATTGTGTTCTGTTACATTACTTAGCACAGCATTGTGCTTGTGGAGTGGATCACGTAATAAAGCTGTTAGACAATCGTTCCTGGTACTGTGCTTTTCCTTGTGCATCAAGCCACTTCGTGGAGTTACTAGTTGGTTTTCACTTCTGTTTCGTTCTTGGTTAAACTCAGATATATAGACATACAGGGTGCTGAACTCTCTCGACCCATGACTGGCACAGTCTATCAGGTGGTGAAGGTAACCACACACACCACATATCAGTCTCGCATATCCTCTAGCGACAGCACTCAAACCATATTATCACACATAGACATACTCGGATGCTGTAAATGAACTCTGCCTAAGCAGCAGAGACCTCCAAAGCAGACACACACACAACTGCTACCCCACTACAATACCCACATATCACATAGTTCACAATGTCAGTGTGCTACACAGTCACTGCCCTTCGGGCTAAGCAACACACCTAATACACTTGTAATAGGTGACACTTATTGTCAGATACACTGACGTACCACTCACCAGCCCAAACAAGGGAATAGTCACTTTGGGCTGTCTGTCAGGTGCCAGGATCTGCCACATAACACATGGAGTCAGGTCACTCCAAAGCAAGTACAGGATTGGCACCATCATTGTCCATGCTGGTGTGTAAAACCTCAGATGTTACTCCCTGGACCACATGACATGATACATGGAGGAACACTCTGATCATGTAGTCCAGGCCAGTATGACCCTGACCTTGTCTAGCATCTTACACCCACCAATTATGATGTCACAGTATACAGACAAACATATCACATTTAACAGTTGGCTAACAAATTGGTGTCATTCATAGGGGATACATTGTCTGTCAGCCTGTGGTGACATGCTCGACATGCCACGTAGCTTCACTATGGACAGCTTGCACCTGTCACCCTTGGACTTTCAAATGCTGGCTAAGGCTCTCACTACCACCATAGTGCCTTTCTTAAGCAGGGCTCAAAAGACAAACCTACCTCCATAGAAATTACAGGTTAAATGAAACTAAGGGTAATGCTGCTCAACACCAGATGTGTTACCCTCATATTGCGGCCACTCAGGACTCTCCTCAATATGGAGGATAGTGATATCTGTTCACTAACAGACACCTGGTTCAGGCTCACTTATGCACAACAGCACTACCAGGTTATGTTTCATACCATGCTTTCTGACCACAAGACTTGGAACAGACAACACAACTAGGGGGAGTATCCATATACATCAGAGATACACACACCTCTGGGTTAGTAGCACTGCACAAAGCATCACAGACCATACATATACAACTACCATTGTGCAAAACTGCCTTTCAGTTTGTTGCCTGCTACAGACCACCCTCTCAAACTCAGGAACCACACTCGGCTTTCATGGGAACTATGGAGAATATGAAGGTCTCCACAAACACCATTATATTGGGTATCTTCAAATACACAAATATTGACAGGGGATACTACTCAAGCCCCAACACCCTCGCCCAACAGTTGTTACAATTTGTAGACTCATATGCTATGGCACAACCAATCAGCACAGCTACAAGGGGGAATACATATTGGACCTGATCATCACCAACATGGGGACTCTATGTTCCACACCAGTGATATACCCCTCATTGATAAGGTCAGAACATACATGTATTTCACTGGACATACATATACCCTCCACACACCCATCCTGGGTAATCTTGGTGAACTTCTCATGAGCCAACATCTCACTTCACCAAAGCAAGGTGGTATCCTTCAGAGACCCTAAGACAGTGGCAAATACGGCTCAGACTGCTGAATCCTTTACATACACATTCTATGGACACCTAGTGGACTGCATGGATTGTGCTATCCCAAATAACAACAGGACTCACTCCTCCAATGGCAGGGGACCTGTCTGGTAGATCCCAGCCATTAATAAGCTGTACAACATCAGGAGGAAGCTACTACATGATAGAGCACAATCCCAGACGGGGAAGCCATCTGTGATCTGTACTAGCAGACAGCTATGATCACTCATGAACTCTTCTAAGGGCCGCTTCTACTAGACAATTGCACCAGACACATAGGACTATCACACAGCCTTCTTCAGTTATGTCAGGAACCTGGGTGGACACTCACTGATATGCTGTGAGTTACTGCATACTGACTAAACTTACCCTGAACACACTGGCATTGCCAACATCCTGGCAAACAGGTTCAGTGCAGTTGTCTCCCCCCATCCCCCCTAAGGAGCAACTATCAATCCCAACAGAGTGTAACCTCCCTGACATCACACAGTAATGGGTGAGTGCTGCCCTCCCCAAAGCGTACATCACAGCATCAATAGGACCAGACGGTGTCCCGGCCTGCATCTTACACGAGCTTCATGACAGAAGTAACCCTTACATTACAGCACTGTTCAATATCGGAGTTACTACAGGATATGTACTCAAGGAATGGCATACAGTGACAGTGGTCCCACTTCACAGAGTTGGTGCCACAACGGACCACAGACAATATTGCCCTAGAAGCCTAACTAGCCTGGTCTGCAAAGCTATGGAGTGTGTTGTGATGGGACTCATACACATAGACATCGGGAACCTACAGACACTGTGTCTTACACATTTCAGCATTGTTGTGGGCAGATCTTGCCTCTTGAACCTGTTTGTATTCTTTAAACGGTTAACAGGTCCATCGACATAGGGATGGTTGTCCACACAGCCTACCTGAACCTTGCAAAACCCTTCTACACAATAACCCACTGGGCCATTATGCATAGGCTCACCAGTGTCGATACAGACACATATCTCACACAATGGATTGCTACCTGGATCAGGGATAGCACCCACATGGTCAGAATTGCAGGTGCCATGTCTGACTATACACCAGTTACACGTGGCATCCCACATAGGACCTCTCTTGTTCAGTATATATTTGTCTGACGTACAGGCTACCACAACGGGAATATGGCTGACCATGTTCGCACTTGACTGCAAACTGGGTGCCATAATCAACTCTCCAGCTGCCACATGCATACTCAAACAGGGTCTCACAGAGACAGATGACTGGTGCCTGAGCCATGGCCTACAGGTAAATGCCAATAGTTGCATAGTCATCCCCTTTGAGAATAAACAACATGCCCACACATTACCACATAGGTAGTACTCCATTACATACAGTAGGAGTTGTTAGGGGATTGGGGACATGACTTGTTCATACTGTCGCCTTTGACAATCACGTTGCCAAAGTGGTTGGACAGACCTTCTATATAGGCCACCTTATCCCATATGGTTTCACATCTAGATCGAGTGAGGTCATTGTGCCCCTATACTCATCACAACCATGCTTGGTTACAATGCCACATTTTGGGTGTACCTTACCCGACACCTGCAGTAACTGTACTGGCCACAGAGGTTCCTCACCAAGCAGATCTAGGGACTCACACGGATGCCCTGCACAGTTCGGATGCAGTAACTCCAGCTCTACTCAGTTGCTTACCACCTACTCGGATATGATGTGTGCTTGTTGTTTACAGATATACCCAACCCAGAATTACTGGACATGCTCCACCTCATGATATCCGACTCCCTTGGAGCTACACACTCCAGGGACATATACCTCAGCACAGATGTTAATGGGAAATGTTGGAGGGACAGATTCTTATCCCAGAGGCTCCACTCACTCCGGACTGTAATCCAAGTTTTACATAGGCAGAGCCAGCCACCCACTGACCACCTACAGGAGACATCTTGATGACTTTATGGGTGATCGTATGTTTACCCCTGGGATATCTTCTGTGTCCCTGCCAGACAGAGGCACACTAGCCTAAACGTACATGGGTTATCTTGTGTGACCTACTATTCACATGCACAGTGTAGTAATCTGACAGGGTTGCGAATGGCAAACACACTCTGGCTAGGCTGTACAGATAGCCTAGTATCGACCTCTGAACTATGCTAATGTTCGGGATACACAATGTTTATTGCTGATACTGTTTGCAGGTCTTTATCATCTTTGCTTTACCAGTTTTTATGAACAACTTAGGTATCTGCAGAGCATATTTGATTATGACAGGGTTCCACTATATTATATATGTGTCTGTTGTCATATAACTGTGTACACAGGGCAGATTGCTGGATAGTGAGAGGTTCCTGGGTTAACACATGCAACTGCCAGATATGTGTGGCCCACTGCTGTACTCAGACATGGCCTAGGTGTGTGAGCATGCCCAGTTCAGGCTTTCTGTGTTTTGTTGCCTGACATTTGTCTCATTTATTCATGTGTGAGCATGCCCAGTGTGACCTTTCAGTATGTTGCTATCTGAGGTCTACTACATTTATTGATGTGTGTGAACATAACCAGTATTAACATTTATACTGTGTGTGTTGGAAGTCGGGTTCTGTTCTTACTGCAGGACTCACCGTTGTGTCATAACTCGACATGGATTATGCTGTGCCTGCAGGGTTTCCATGAGATACTTTGCATAGACTTATCAACATTTCTTCATACAGGCTGACTACTGCAATGCTGTCATGGTTTAGTGGTTCAGTACTTTAACTATAGTGCACAGTATCCTGGGTTCGAGGCCCATCACTGCTTTATATTTTCATACTGAGCAGAGCAGACTGCTTAAGGGCCAGTTAAGCAAATACGAGCATGTTGGCTTTTGTTCAGCTATGCCCTACTTAGACCAGGCTTGTCTGACATTGCTCAATATTCACCAACATTGCTGGACATTGCCCAATATTACTCAACATTGACCACAGTTGTGCTAGTTGGTGTGTGCGATTTTGTTTGCATATACTACATGGTGGTAAATGCTGTTTAGCACTGCTTTATATTGCTTAACACATGGCAATCATGCCTCAGGTGGTGCTGCAGGGCTGCCCATGTTGGATGCACATACTACACTCCCTGTACATGTTTGAAAGCAGGTAGTGTCAACTTAGGCACCCCTTTTACTATATGTCCATGTCAGAGAGAGGTATAATTTCCAGGGTTCCTACTGAGCCAGTGTATGTGCTATGCGTTGCCTCTTTGCCAAGGCCAAAGCATACTGGGCATGCCTCCTTCTGCCTACTGGGGCAGGCTCAGGTTGTTCCTCCTACGAGTCACGCTCTGCCTGTGATGGCCTTGGCAATGGTGGGGGGGGGGGCTGTTTGGCCCAGGCCTATGCTGGTCCTGCTGCAGCTGTTTTTTCAGGATCATATTATGTAGCATAGCACATACCATGACAATTTGGGTACATGTAGTTGGTGAGTACTGCAAGGCTCCACCAAATGTGTCCAAGCACCGGAACCATGACTTGAGCAGCCCAAACACACGCTCGATTACATTACGTGTTTGTGCATGTGCCTCATTGTGGCATTCCTGTTCAGGTGTGTGTGCGTTTCTGATGGGTGTCATCAGCCACGGCTCCAGTGCATAGCCAGCATCCCCCACTAGGTGACCATGTGGGATGTCCCCATTGGCAAATGTCTGGTACAGCTGCATCAGATGCCAGATATGGGAATCATGGTAGCTTCCAGGGCAGCCAGCACACACATTCAGTATTATGCCCCAGACATCACACATGACCTGGCAGTTGATGGAGGGGAAGCCCTTGCAGTTGAAGTAGACCCTACCCCGCTCGCCGGCTGGTGCTTTGATGCGTATGTGCGTGCAGTCTATTGCACCCACTACCTCAGGGTATTCCGCTATTTGCTGGAAGAGATGCATATTACTGGCCAATGCCTCACGGGAATTGGGGAAATATACATGGTCACCGACATGTGCTGACATGGCATCCAGGAACTGGTGCAGTACCCTGGATGCTGATGCCTGTGATATCCCCATCATATCACCGATTGGTCTCTGGAAGGTACCTGTTGCTAATATTCTTAGGCCAACACATACCTTGGTTTTCACTGGGATGGGTTCCCCTCTGTTGGTTCTGTGTGTGAGGCGTGGCCTGCACAGCTCAACAATTTGCTGCAGGAGGTCTCTGTCCACTCTATAGCGCTCCACTATCTCCAGCTCATGTTGCCCCTGGTAGGTTACCCTGGGCCTGTGCTCTCTTCTCTGTCTCCTCACCATGGGTTGTCCAGCAGCATTTCCATTATCACCACCCTCAGCATGTTGCATATGCCACCTTATAACAGCAATGGCAGCCCCTAACATTTCTTTGTCTCAGTAAAGCTTTTTCAGTTTTCACTTCTATTAGCTTACTACAGTGTCTGTTGTGAGAAACATAATGGACTGTTGTTTGCAGAGTTTTAAGTGCTAGGCTGGGCTGGGCTAGTGTACTGCCTGTGTAATTGCCTGATTCTGATTGTTTTCACCTGCTAGCTCTGCTAGTACTTCCTGGTAACTTCCTACTATTTGTTGTGCTTCCTTTTTCCTTTCTGTTTCCTCGGGGGGGGGGGGGGCAGCACCATGCACACAAATGCAAACACGCTCACACCAGCTCACACGCACACACATACATGCTTACACGGACTAAAACTTGCTTATTCGGGTTAAAACGCGTGCACACCAGCGCAAACGCGCTTACAACTCTTTCAACAGCCTTATACATGCTTACTCCGATTTAAACGCGCACACTCACACTTACACACGCGCACTCTGTCTTACTCGGGTTTACAGGTGCGCACACACATGCATACCCACTCAGCAAGAAACTTTGGTGTTATCCATGGCATACACATTCCATTTCTTGCCTTTACCTAGTCTACCTGTTGACACACCTCTTTCCATGATGTGTAAATGACAGCTGACACATGTCACTCTGCTCCAATGAGCTTCACTTCTTTCATACATACCCCACTCATGATGTCACCTGTCTTCTACTCTGTTACTCCCCTTATCCTACTCCTACACTCCACTGACTGTGCTCATTTGCTATGTAAACTCGTGATTCACTATCCTAACCCTCCTTTGCATAGGATTGCCTACTAATGCTTGGTTACATCTCTTAGACTGAACTTCCCCCCTTAGCAACCTCTACTCAGTGGCCATGTTGTCTTCAGCCTGCCATTCCCTTGCATTGTACATTAACAATTTAAATAAGATCCACATTTGTGGGTTTTAATTTTTAGTTTTCTGGTTTTTTAGAGCGCAGCCTGTTTGTGCGGCGCTGCGCTATGCTTAAACATTGGAAATCGGAGAAAAAAATTATTATTATTTTTCATATTGCATCAGGAAACATTGCCAATGGCCATATATTTGGCCATTGGCATGCTTCCTGCACTGGATGCAACCTTTATTTGGAGCTGTCACGGCTCTGTTTTGCTATTTGCAGAACGGTACTCAGTTGTCAACTGAGTACATTTCTGCAAATAACACTGCTCTTACTCGGACAGGTTCGGGTTTCCTGAATCACAAATCTACCTCATTTGCATGCCTTTCACCTGCAATGGAAGTAATTTGCATATTCCAGCCCTGTCCGTGTAAGAGCCATTTTAGGAGCTCTCTTGCACACCCCTGCAGGTTGTTCCTGGATCGCTCGTCGGACATGATGGCTGCATGGAGTCTTACTCTACTCTTAGACTCTGTGCAAGCCATCGTGAATCCAGCCCAGTATCTATTCCAAATAATGTATATAAATCACTTATTAGTCTTTGATTAAAAGTAATTTAAAACAACTTACTTTCTTTACCCTCAGCCTGATGTATCCTTCAACTCTCTCTCTTTCTGTATCTCTATGCCATCTCCAAGTACTTGCTTGTTACCACTGTGACTGTCTCATCTGACAAGTTTATATTGCTTACATGGGTGACAACATCTGTTCACCTACCCCGTCTCCCTCTTGGTGATCACCTTAGTCATGCTTTTTGTGTTTTTTGAGGTTTAAGCCCAGAAGGAGAGTTCAATGAAATTAAGACGATTCCCTTCTAGCTGAAACATCAATCAACAAAACTTTGTTCTTTGTTCACAGTTTATTTCTCATTCAATTTCACTTTCTGCTCCATGCTACTATCCTGTCATCTGTATACTTTTATCATTCACTTCACCATTCCCAGCTTTTTTCATTGGGTTCTGGCTTCCTCTCCTATGCTGCATCTACCATTTTCTCATCCTTCCTGTGCTGCATTTAATCACTTCCATGTTCACCATGTGCAAATATAATCACTTCCTCATCCTTCTTGTATTTATTCTAATCACTTCCCCATGTCTCCTGTACTTCATCTAATCACATCCTCATTCCTCATGTGCTTCATCTAATATCTCATCTATTCCTGCTGTATGAATCTAATCCCTTCTCCATACCTCCTGTCCCGCATCAAATCCCTTTCCCATCACTCCTGTGCTTCATCTAATCCCATTCCCATCCCTCCTGTGCTTCATGTAGTCATATCCCCACCCCCCCGGTCCTACATCTAATCCCTTTCCCATCCCCCCTGTGCTTCATCTAATCAGGTTCACATCCCTCTCAGCTGAATTTGTTCCAACATCCTTCCTTTTCTATTCCTGCCACACTTTTACTGCTCTTTTTCTTCTGCTTTCTGCTGTGTGGCTGAGCATGCCTCCCTGTATGCTTCCTTCATTCCTGCTGTCTTTGTGGTGCTGGAAGATGTATGGTCATCCCTGATTTTACCTTACATTCAGTATTTGTCTCTGCTAATTACATTGGCCGTTTCACCTTGGCTTCCTGCTTCTTATCCTCCCTTCTGTGGCTACTTCTTCAAGCTTTTTCACTGCACCTTACTCAGTGTACTACACTACTTACCTGTGCCTCTCTAATGGCTTGTGGCATTGTTTGCCTGGCCTCTGACTTTTTCCCATCTGTTTGTACCCAAGCCTCTCTGATAAGCCGTGAAATGCCTCCTCCTAGTCCCACTCTGCCCTATTTCAATCCACTAGACAGTTGACTGCCATCTCTACATTCCCTTTTTCTCCCCTGAACCTTCTCCTGCAGACAGCACATCTTCAGTCACTCCAAAGATCCCAGAGCTAAATAGCTGTTACATATTCTGAGTACCTCACTAATCTATGTTCTTGTCTACTCCTATGATAATATTTTTTGACCCATTCTTGATTCACTTGGTTTTCTTTTCATTATAATTTTCCTTCTAGATGCATCTTTTTTGTTTAGACCTGTCTAAGCCTTTCTGCTTCAGGTTTTATCACTAACCCCCTATAAAATGTGAAGCAAGTGGCAAACTGAAAAGTAGTCATGAATAGGGCAGAGACAGTCATCACATAACTTACTTTATGATTACTTACTCAGAGACAAAAGAAAGATTTTGGCAGGCATCCCTTTCTCATAATGAAATTTTACAACCTTTTCAGATGTAGACAATCAGTGTTCACATAGTTTTTATTAGGTACCAGACAGAAAGATTGTTCTTTCTGACTCTAGAAAATGCAAGACTTAAATAATATGTTTTTCTTAAATGGTTTGCACTAGTTATAAATCAGAAAATATTTGAAGGTTACAAACTTAAATGACTGTATTGTGAACTGTTCTGTAGGAAATTGTATATGTACTTACACACACACACACACACAAATATATATATATATATATATATATATATATATATATATATATATATATATATATATATATATACATACATACAATGTGTGCATGTGTGTGTGTATTTTTTACTTATTTTCTTGATCGGGATGGAGAACCGATCCACATGGACCATTTTTGGGCTCAGCCCACTGATTACATAGCACAAAACAAGTCAAAAACATGCAACACATTTTGAAATAGAAAACAGTAAAGTATACAAAAGAAAGGGCACCTCTTTCTTTTGAGGTTGGTTGCTAAATTTACATTTTGTTAAAAACTCTGTATTCTAGCAGTTGTAAATCTGTAACCTAAACTAAGCTACATACCAGGTAATGCTTTATACATGCTTGAAACAGCTGTTAAACAAATGAAAAACCAAGCTAGTCTTGTAATGGTTTACTATCACATAGTCGATCGCACATATGTGCAAAACCACATTTGCATATCCAAAAACGTGAGCACCACAGTGTTGAACCTTGTAATAGCAAACGTTCACTATTACAAGGTTCGACATTGTGGTGCAGATTGCACTAACGTGAGGACTTATAAATGTACTCTTTCCTTCACTGTAGTGTGATCTTGGAGTTTGTATATATATGTAGGGGGGTGTGGGGGGCACAGCCCCCCTGCAAAAAGTGTGCTTTAATGCTGAGCGGACATGAGCATTTCAGTAAAGTTGACATGTTTGACATTCGACTTTACTGAAATGCTTAGTTCAGAATTTGATGTGTTTGGTGTTCTGATTTTCAAACATATTGTTCAGAAATCTGAACATTTGAACGCAGTGAATCCAAACATATAATAGTAAACCTCTTGTAACATTATGCCTTAAATCAGTCTTCAGATTTTATACAGCAACTATATGACAATTGTAAAATCTGCAGACAAAATTAATTCACTTTAGACTTGTACCAGTCTGCTAGATATTAAGAGAATTGCACAGAGTTGATAGCAAAATAACATGTTATTCATAGAGTCTACAAACAAATTCTTAGAAAGTAAACAGTCAACAAGCTTAGCTCACTAAGTATGAAAAACTCACACAGGACAACTGATAGATATTCATTGCTCTGTTCTGTTTTTTCCTAACAAAACAGGAAGGTACAAACTTTTATGCTGGACAGAAAGATTACGGTAAGCCTCGGGTCAGATATTCTGCAGTTATAAGCAATGGGGAAGAGGCAATAGACTGTGACACAGTATCTAACTATATTATAGCTCAGGCTACTAACCATTGATAGACAATACACATCTCTTATGGCTTTTAAAAAATCATCAGATGATCTAATAGTTGATCAGAAATTAATACATGGGGTTAATGGTGTTATGCCACTCAAGCTTCTAAGGGGTCACCTGATCACAAGCACGGTATTTAAAATTATGAAGCTATATTTATAACCAAGTAAAGAAAGTGATATATGTAGGCTGAAATTCTGTAAAAGAAAAGATAACAGTTTCAAGGCAGTATGACAAAAGGCTTAATCAATGGGATATTTTTTGCTGACTGGAAGTAAAGGCATGAAGTATTTTCTAGAAGTGAAAAAAATAAATCTATTGGGTTTTTACAGTGAAAATTAAAAAACAAAAATGGGACAACGACTGATGGTATATACTCAAGAAAGTATAGGATAATATGAGATAAGCCTAAATAAGTCTGTTGTGGGACTATGAAAATTAAGATACTCATGTACCATACAATAAGCTGGTCTGCAACAATGAAATGAAAAGCGACAAACTACATGTATTTTTATAATTGTCTTTTACTCTTTAATAAAACCAAACCTCTGTAGGCTTTTCTGTCAGCATAGCACAAAAGTGTCCTCACCTAGACTGCAGAAATTTCATCATAATATGATTTTTCTAAAACAATACCATCTCTGTATACTTCTGTAGTGCAATTTCAAGCCATGTTGATGTTTTGTACTAGTTTAATATCTTTCTGTTCCTTAGGCAATTAGCAACAGGTTACATTGCTGAAAACTTTTCTGCTATTACTAAGCAAATGCTATACATTCATTCTTACATATCCATTCATTTTACAAACCGTATGATGGCATTAAATGTAACTACTCTTGGGACATTTTGTAGCCTTTAGTCTATGTCATAAAGTAATTTCATAACTAACTGCATATTGTGGTCAAGTTTCAGTTGTGCTTTTATGCCACTTTCAACACAGGATATTGCAATTTCATAGTACTTGGCTGATAATAATGTTTTAGAAGATCTGAAAATAGGAACTTTGTAACAAGTCAGCACTGCTCAGTGTCATGTAATATGTACGAGTACCATTTAGTACGTACTAGTGAAATATCTGCAGTTTATGATGGTAAGTGTATTTAGGATGAAATGGGAATGTTTGGGGTAAATATAAGCATTTAAGTATGAAATGGAAATGAATGACAAAAGTATATATTATAAAGGAAGAGTTTGATGTTAAAGGTAAGTACAGAATGTTTCATCAGATAACAGCTGTGTACACTTGCCATATCCAAATAACTTTTTCTCTGATTCAGCTACCTTTTAAGTTTCCACTACCATCAAGTAAGCATTTTCGCCTTTGGTAAGACTTTTTCAGACTGACTGAAGGAAATAAAACACCATACTACATGCACCATCAAATAAACTCAAAACCAATCAGAATAATTAAACAATTAACCAATTACTGCCTGCATCAATGTCTAAGACTATTCCTCTTTAAATATATGTTAAAATTCTCCATCATTTATTCCTGTAGGGTTACTGGCATCTAATTTTAATTGCCAGAAATACTACTTCCAATCTAATTCATCTTCAGCATCTATTCGATTAGCAAATTCTAAAAGAAAGAAACAAAAATTACATGGTAGTAAAACAGAAGCCATGGTGGTTTTTGTACACAAGCAGCTACAAAAAATAGTAGAAAAAAGTGAATCATTTATTAGAGATACATTTGCATATCTGCTATATCAACCAAATAAAATACCTGCACTTGGTCTGCTCACCTTCCATAATACTGAGCATCAACTAACATCTTCCGATACTGCCTCATTGACTGTTACCAATTGCTTACATAGCTCAGGCCAATCTCTTTATTCCTATGCAGTTGTTAAGGCATGGAACTCTCTACCCCCTGACATTAGATGCTTAAATAGTAAACATACTTTCAAATTCCTACTAAAAGATCTCCTATTCAGAACTTGGATATGTTCCTGTAAAGAACCAGACTAATTTCACCTGTTTCTGACTTTCAACATCCCTAGATCACAGGTGCACTGTGTAGTTTCACTTAGTGCATAGTACTGTGAACCAAGTGTTTAGGCCACCTTTATAGTTATGATTTCTAGTTTATGACCCTGTTTGTCTATGGAAACTTATTTTTGAATTTCTGTTCTAGCAGTTCTATGGCTGTTGTATAATATTTTGTTTAATTGTTTCTCAATATTCTAACCACTGTATGCTGCATCAATTGTAAAACTCTGATTTTTCCTTTTATATATTATATGCTCTTTGCACAAAATAGCTGTGTTTATATATATATTTTTTATTATTTTTATTATTTTTTTTATAATTTTTACTATGTATTTGGAGATTTTCTCCTTAGGCCTCCGCTGAAAATGGTCACCTTGTGTTCAGTCGGACTAACCCAGTAAAGAAATGGAAAATAAATAAATAAATAAATTTGCTTTCAGAGAAGCTGTTAAGTTAAATATATATATGGTGATAATCATTTAGTGACTATGGATATACAGTCATTGTACACCATGATTCCTAATGATGTTGGGACTGAATATGTGAGAACTGAATTATTACGCTCTGGTCTTTTCAGTGAAAATATGCATTTGCTTATTATGGAAATGTTGTACATTATTTTTTGGTATAATTTTTTTGAATTCAATGGCTCCTTCTTCCAGCAGACAAATGAGGTGGCTATGAGGGCAGCTATGGCCCCCAGTTATGTGAATGATTTTATGAAAGGTTGGGAGAAGGAGTTTATTATAAATAGTAGGTTTTATGAAAATATTTTATATTATGGTCATTTTACTGATGATCTTTTTTAGTGTGGAGAGGTAGTTTAAATAGTTTGTTATTGTTTATTCAATGTTTAAATTCTGCCTGTGATTATTTAAATTTGTCTTCTAGTTATAGTTTTAAATATGTGCATTATTTAGATGTTGACGTTTTTAAAGAGGATAAACAGATTACAAACTAAGATTTATAAGAAAGAAGTACAAAATAATTCATATTCTGTGTGATGAAAGGAGGTACTGCCAGAACAGCTAACTGGAATTAATTTTGTAAAAAAAGTATATGTCATTTGTGAATACCAAACTGATTCATAGAAGATGCTGGTGTTACAAATGTATTAGAAATGTATGTCATGTTTATATCAAACTGATTTGTAAAGAAGCATATGTTGAAAAGATATTTATAAAGTGCTTGTGTTTGAAATACATGCACAGTGTGCTTTACTAGAGAGAACATAAATGTACTGTAACTGTTTAAATGTATATAACAGAGGAAAATGAAGGGTGAATCTCAGTCCAGCAAAGTTTAGAAAATATCTGAAAGTAAATCACTTTATAGGATCGGCCATAAATATGCTATCTCATAGGTTTTAAGGCAGTCAGAGACTCAAAGTCAGTACTAGGAAGCTTTCTGTATTGTCTTTGGGTAAGTTAATTACTAGTCTTGAAGTGTGGTGGAATGCAATTGTTTTATGACTTCCATCACCTGTCAAAGATCTGAGCAAAAGCCCTTGTGTGTGTATTTTTATGGGTAGGTGCTATGTCCTATGACTCCTGCCAGCTTCCAGCAGTGGGGGGTTTGCATGGGAACTAGAAGTCAGATGACCAGAAATGATGTCATTCTGCAAGCTCTCCCAGCAGTAATATTTTAGATATTATTTTGAGAAGTCTCTTAGTGTAAGACAGAGCATTCTGTATTCTGTCTTGGACCTGACAACAATAAAAACCATTCACCATGTCATAGCCTTGCTCTAATTAAGTAAGGTATTAGGGAACAATAACTCTCCTAGATATAGTCAGGAATATAGTGAAGCTTTGTTTAGATATTGCTTTTCTATATTTGTTTGAGACTGTCCTTCAATGTTGTTTTAAATATTTCCTGTGGTTTTGGACTCTGATGTCACTGTGTATATATACTTAGTATTTTCTTGTTTTTTATTATTTATTATTAAATATATTTGAATCGCTCACTGTGGCTGATCTTTGTAGAGATATTTAAGTTTTGAGAATACTTCCATATTTATTTGGTGACACTGTGTGGGCCACTCCTAATAGCCTTGCTCTTGGTCAAACTACCATTTGTATTAATATTAATATTACACAAAAAATGGACACTTTTTGTTAAGGGCCTTAATGGAGTTGGCAAGGAGTTCTGGTGGTAGTGATAACTAGCTTATAGTCTGGGCAGAAGGGAACATAGCTAGTAAACATGTGCCAGCCTTTCTCAGGTATATGTGTGTGTGTGTGTGTGTGTGTGTGTGTGTGTGTGTGTGTGTGTGTGTGTGTGTGTGTGTGTGTGTGTGTGTGTGTGTGTGTGTGTGTGTGCGTGTGTGCGTGCGTGTGTGTGTGTGTATGTGTAAAACAAATCTCAAAGAGTGTGTGTGTCAGCTATGTGGGCAGGGACAGGAAGCACTACTTGGACAGAAAGAGTGTTGGAGGACTTGGCTTGGAACCCTGACTAAGGAATCAACTCTATAGCTGTGCAGTGGAGAGTCATATTGGGGATCTGGAGAAAGAGAGAGGAACTAGCCCCAGACTGATTGTAGTCTCTGTGTGCATTTAAGGGAAATTGCACTTGATGCAGAGAGCTGCATCAGGAAATACTGTGTGTGCACTTGTTATCATCCCAATGAACATTCCGCACAGGTGCCAGTGGTGAGGATTGAGTCTCCTTGATTACTGGTCCAGTGGTGGGTCATCACATTTTAATTTTGGTAACTTGCATTCCATAAGCATAAAGACCAATATTGTTAAAGGACAGTTGTGAGGGATAAGTAGCTTAACTGATAGTAATGAATTATTTAAGAAGGAAAGGGTATTTTTATGTTCAAAGTTAATGGCCAGGGGTTATCTAACAGTGATAGCTAAAGCAAAGGTTTAAGGGGTTAGCAAACTTCAAAAAAATGAGTAGTAATACTACTGTTAAAATAACTAAGAAAAGAAATTATGAAAATTATAAAATGCTTATATTTTTGCAATATTACCCGATGGAAAGTTAATAAAAGGAATTATGAGGGAGAGTTGGAAAATTTTAAGTATGTAGTTTGCCTGATGAAAAAGAAGTTGTTGGAGATGCCCCTGTATTTATAAATAAGAGAGGTAAAAATCTTAAAAATATTTTTCAGGCTAAGCTTAATAATAATAATTGTAAGGAGTATAAAAAAGGAATGTTTAAATGCTTTAGTTGTAAGTATTTCCATTTTTTGAAAACAAATACTCATACCCCGGGATTCATGAAGCTCGGCGCAAGGCATCCTCACTACAGATGGTGCAGCAGCGCCATATGAATATGTATGAGGGCATGCCGCCGCACCCTCGACATTCACAGGAAATGTGTGTGAGTGCAGGGGGTGTGTACAAGTGCTCTACGGAGGCGTAAATATGCCCCGACAGTTGCACAACCTATTATGCCTACTAGTAGAGCCGGCCTCTAATAGTAAGTCAGTAATTCAGTGTCCGTGGATACCGAAATGTATGCTAAGCATATAAGAGTGTCCAGTAACAGTGAAATAAAATCAAAGTAGTAAACACACAAGCATGTAGTGGAATGTTGAGCCCTGTCTCTAGAACTTTCACAATTAGATTCCCCGTGTCCCTATTATACATTTGAATTGCTGCAATATTGAAGATGTAAGCAAAGCACAGTGTGTTTGCACATTGCTGCCCTCCACTGAGCGTAGCTTACACATCAAATTCATTCAAATAGAGAAAAACTTGTGGAATCAACGTAAATGTCAATAGTGTAGTGTTTAGAGCATCCGACTAATGAATAGACATTTACGGTTCGAGCCCAACAATAGCACACATCATTTCCCATGTGGAATGAATGCCATTTTGCTGTAAAACTGACATAAGAGTATCGCATGAGATATTTAACTAAATGTCATTCAATCAAAGTGACACTGTCATAATGAATAAGGCACTAGTAAGCAGGTGTAAGTACAAATAAGCAGCAGTAAACATATATAAGAACCAGTAAGCAAGTCTGAGTGCACTTGTGCAGGGTCTAAGCAGTGCCCAGCATAGGAAATGTAAACAATAAAGCATACAAAAGGAATGTGAAGGGGAATCAACAGCAACCCCAGTATTATATAGCACTGTCAGCGTATGTCATATCAAGCTGGGCAGGAGTGAGCAAAGCACTGCTACTCACACTACAGGCAGGATATTACCAGTGGGAGTAACATTGTTGATCTGCTAAGTCTACTTTACACACAGAGGGTAGTCCCTGGTGGGATTACCCAAAAATTGATAGACTATTTGGCCATCCGACCATTACACAAGCAAGGGCAGGTATGTTCAAGGACTAAATGGTGGGAGAGCCTGATAATACATGGGATGGGACAACATACGTGTAGGGCCCCTAACGCTTGGGAGAGGGCAATGTGTGGAGGTGTGTCATGACTGCGATAGCAACTGCACAATGGATGGTATGCGTGTATGTTGAACTTGGGTGGGATGGAGGAACTATGGGTATGAAATTATGGATCCAGGCATGCCAGGGTATGATGGGCTGGTTCTAACTGGACCGCCCCGTGGAAGTCAGCGAGTTTGTTATAAGTATATATGCATACACACATGCAGACATCTATATGTAGAAGTACATTCTCAGTAACACATTCATTCCATTTGCAGACATAAATGACATGAATGTGCCCTTACAAAACTCGACAGTAGATAGAATAATAGGTTGTGCATAAGAGGGAAGGGACGATACTGCTAAAACGCAGAAGTGTGTACAATGTCTAAAGTCAGTGCTGTGCTGAAAAAAATCAAATGTGAGGACTTTCCCATACATGGAATCATTCCTGTGATTTGCATGCTATGGCAACGCCAATTACTAAAAGGGTCTATTTGTAAAAGAAATACGCCGAACACATACATAATTAGGCTCTCATGTAATGTGTGTGTTACCCCATAGTCATACTTAATAATTTATTGTAGTCCCATGTTAACAGGAGTAAGGATGTAATGAAGTATAGAGTCTAATCTTGACGTAAAGACATGCGTGTCCCATGTGGGACAACCCAAAAATTACGAATAGTGTCCTTTTGGTCGCTCATGTTACCATTGTTTTTGGACTAAAAGTTTGGGAGTTCTGAGGATACGTGGAGTGAGTCAACTAACGGGATGGGTCTACAGGAGTAGGGATTGGCCAATGTGTAGTGGTGTGGATGCACCGCAAATCCAACTGGAGAATGGATGACTGCAGTGTTAGGGAGGCGTTAGGGTGGGTGTTGAGGGAACCAGGGGCCATGGGTATATGGGTATAAATGCAAATGAAGCAGCACAGCAATAGTGTATTGGTTAGAGCAACCTCCTAATGAACAGACATTCCCATTCCGAATCCCACTACATCACATACCATTTACCATCGGTAATCTGTGCATGAACATATTGCGACATCTGTCCGCTGTATAACCTGCAAAATAACAATTAAAAGTGAACTGGAGTGAAGTGTCAGTGTCGTAATGAATAAGGCACTAGTAAGCAGGTTTTAGCATATGTAAACACCAGTAAGCATGTGTAAGTGTGTTTGTGTGGGGTATGCATTGCTTTACAGACACACACACATATAAATATATTATAAATATATATATATATATATATATATATATATATATATATATATATATATATATATATATATATATATATATATATATATATATATATATATATATATATATATATACATGCATACATATATATATATATATTAAAGTATACACACACATATATATATATATATATATATATATATATATATATATATATAAAAGTATACACATATATATATATATATATATAAAAGTATACACATATATATATATATATAAAAGTATACATATATATATATATATATATATATATATATATATATGTGTGTGTGTGCATAGATATACACAGACATACAGCTATGATAAGAAACAGCGCATAAGAATGACATATGTCCGCAGGCTATGTCAATGGAAGTGAGGATCCCAAGCAAGAAACATGAAACACGTAGCATGACCTTCCACCCCCCCCAGCTGGACACGGGAAACATACACACAAACCCGCAAACAATGTAAATAGTCCACTGCTCCCCAGACCACAGGCAGGATACAACCGGGGGGGGTACACAGTGCACCTGTGAAATCTAATCTTGGAACACAGACAGGAGCATCCCTTGCAGGACACCCCAAAAATTGACAAGACCAAAAGAAGGTGATACACCAACCATTCTGATTGGGGTGTATACATACCCAAAATACAAGGGTGGGAAAGCCTGATGACCCATGGGTCGAGACAATTGTATGACATGGGTCCCATGAAGTGGAGAGTGGGCAACGTGTAGTGGTGTGTTCAGAACCGACCAGGACCCAGAGTAAGGATGGGTGCTGTAGAGAAGGTGCGGGTGGGGGAACTATGGGTAGCTACTTATGGGTCTAGGTGTGCAGGTGTTGGCTGATTTGGGCCTATATGGACAGCCCCAGGGATGTGATCAAATGTGTTCATTGGGCAGAGGTGTCACCCAATGAGCAGCCAGACCCACAACGAGTCCCACTGCAGCAAAGTGTAATCTATATGCCAAGGAACAGAATAACCAGATGTAGATGTATATATGTAGAGGTATGTGTGTGTATATCTAGTGACATAGAGATAAACCTCTCCCTCTCCGTAGTACAAATGTATACATACAGAGACAGAGTACATATACATACCCACATATAGATATATACATATGCTGACACCCATAGACCCATATGCTGTTTTTTATATAGATATATATATATATATATATATATATATATATATATATATATATATATAGACAGCAATATATAAATATATACATGTATGCATACATGTACAGATATATCTGTATATAGTACTGTATATATATATATATATATATATATATATATATATATATATATATATATATAGATATGTATGTGACTGTAAATATACGCATGTATATAGCTAGGATATGATACAGCAGTTATGAATTACATATGTTCACAGGCCATGCATATGGGGGTGAGGGGTCCAATAAACAAACGTGTAGCACGTAGCATTAATCCCCCCACCCCCCCTCGGCTAGGCCGGTGAGACATACAGACACACAATAAAAGTAAGCACACCACTGCTTCCCAGACCACTGGCAGGACACTACCAGTGGGAGAGACCTGCCAGGTCTAATCTTGAAACATACACTTCGATGTCCCTTGTAGGACACCCAAAAATTAATGATTATGGAGTCAGTCCCAGTAATGATTCATCAAACCAGGCTGTAGACGTATATGGACCAGTAGGTTGTGCAAGCCTGATAACCCATAGGTCGACACAATGTACGACATGTGTCCTGAGATGCGGAGAGTGGGCAGTGTGCAGTGGTGTGTTTATACCCCACCTGCACCCACAGTAAGGATGAGTGCTGTAGAGGAGAGGCAGGTGGGGGAACTATGGGTATGCAATTATGGGTCTAGGTGTGCAGGTGTTGGCTGGGGCAGTCATATTAGGACTGCCCCAGTGATGTAAGTAATATTCTGAAATGGGCATAGCTGATGCTCATACCTCTCAACCCCTAAGAGCAAATCCACTGGACAGGACATAAACCATTGGGGGAACAAATAGGGACCATACCTCTGAACTGTCCCCAATTTCCAGTGACGTCCCTGATTTCGACATAAATTCTAACTCTGTCCCACTTAATCCCTCCTAAAACTAGTAACTTTTGGGAGAAAGGTGGTGAATTACATGTAATGAATAATGACAACAATTAAGAGTTATAAACATTATTTACCTCAGAAAATGTGTATGAATTCATATGCCCTGAGTCTGAGGTTAATAGTACTAATAATTTAAATGTGTCCCTGATGCTGTTATGATGTGTCCCTGATTCAGTTGATACTTGTCCCCAATCGTTTGAGAGGTCTGATAGGGACAGAAAGCACATATTCCACTTACAGCCTTAGAAAGATGATAGAATATTAGGTATGCAGTAGCATGACTCGGCTGGAGGATGTGGGTTCCAAAACCCAATTACTTGTTTGTACTGAAGAGTGTCATTTCCCATGTATTAGCCAGATAGGTGCAGATTGTAAGAGGACCACACCAATAATATGAATCAAACTCTGGACAGGCTGCTGATTCTGTACAGTCGAACGGCATGCTTTCGCCTAATGGGCAGCCATTCCCGATACTGAAGGCATGTAATCCAATGTAATAGGCATCACAAGGTAATATCGTAGTCCTCACTCCCACCCAGGGGTGTGTGTCAGATGCAAACACCAAATGCAATGCATTTGCAAGTGAAGGAGCAAGCGGGTGTAAGCCTGTTTAGCTGCCAGTATGCAAGTATTACACTGGTGAAGCAATGTAGAGGCAAACTGAGTGTAAGAAACTGTAACCGGAGGTTAGCATTGCTTAGATCTGTGCAAACCCATGCACACCCGCTCACAACTGCTTTAATGTGCCTTAATCACTCTGTATACGATGGCCTTGTTCAGCCCAGCAACAAAATAAACGGCCTCTGCAAGGCTCGAAACCACGACCCTACACACACAGCTAATGTGATTTACCACTAAGCCATGGCAGATATACAGACATCAGATGTTATCACAAACATATCATCCAGCATAGTCATTCAACAGTATAGGAAATGTATTTCATCATGTAGATGTATGTGTGTGTGTTTATGTCTAGATATAGATACATACATATATATAGATATATCATGAACATCCCATGTGACAACAAAGCATTACAAAGGAATGAAAAGGGAAACACCAGCAATGCCTGCATTATGTAGTGGTGCTGTCCTATGTAATATCAAGACTCCCTCAGACAGACATGTCTCATTAATACACACAAACATTTGTACATTGGCCAAATACATCACTCTGTGCATTTTGTTTACATTAACACAACAGTTCCTGTCCAGTCATTATGTGAGAACAGTACTCTTGCAAGGTGCTGTATGCGACATCATCATCATGAAAAAGGTAAATGGGGTAACCATAGAGGGACCGGTAGTGTTGTGTGTACAATGGGGTCATCTGCATCACGTGTACCTGGAACCTTTAGGAGTCATGTGCATACCAGGATTGTGTGCCTGAGAGACAGGGATGAGGACAACTGGAGTATGTTGTGATGCATATTAAAAGGGTTACATGTGTCCAGTGGACACGTGTGTGAAATGGACAGCTATGTATGGGGCAAATGTTGTTCTAGGAACTGATTGGCCTTTTGTTTCCGTAGGGTGATAGTGGGATGTGGGGGAAGGAGGGTAGGTATGCTTGTGGTGGATAGGTTGGGTAGGATGACAGACAAGACAACATACAGGGTCAGTATATGACACATGGGGGGTACACCTTGGATGGGAGGGGTGTTCGGCAGTCACAAGCCCATGAGCCCCCAGATGGAAACAGTGGGATGGAGGTCCCCAGCCATGGGCAGCCACCACTTCACCAAAACAGCCGAAAAGGTGGCAGTGCTGGGGGCTGTCTAGGAGGGGCAGGCTCACCCTGTAAATGTGCCACTCTGCCCTCAAGCTGGTGTATATGGCCTCAAAACCCATTATTGAGCACCCTACGCACCACATCCAGGACTGTATGACAGTGGACAAGTTCCTGTATGGACCTGCTCCCAGGTGGGACAAGCCCCATCCACAGTGGTGGTTCCACCAGAAGGTGGTGCAGAGCCAACAGAGGTGGAGGTCCAAGGCTGGGCCCCAGATGTGCTGGTGCCCGGTGCCATGGCCAGCTGAAGTGGGACAGGAGGTTCTGCCAGGACCTCCAAACCCATACAGCCTATGGTGTTGCAGTTTTACCACAGATATTGCTTAGTAATAGTCAACAGCATTCAGGATTACTTATAACAGCATGCATAGATATGACCATCAACCCAACACAACAGATGGCATACATTTATAGAGGGAGTACAACACATGCATATATACTGCATGACATCTGTGCAAAATGTAGAAGACTTGTGACTGCAGCTATGAACAGTGGCCCATTATTGGCATGTCACTGAGAACCCCAGACAGTGACTGTCATACCACTGTTTCATGAGACATATGTCCAATCAGGGATGCGATGGCAGTAACTCTCGTCACTATCACCATATACTGACTGCAATCCTCACACTTTGCTTCTGCAGTTCACAGATGTGTGTTCAGTGAGTAACACAGGAAACAAATGGTTCCACACACTGACCAGTCCACAGATGGCCCTACAGATGGGGGTTCCCTCACAAACAGAGCACTGTCTTGTCAGTTTTACAACATGCAGAATAGTCATTACCACACACAACTTGTTAAACTGGCAGTAGTCTCAATGAAGCATAGCTACACTTACATGCTGTAGTCATGTCTGACACATCACCCTCCTGTCTTTAGGCTATTTTCCACCATGTATGTTGTTTGAGGAACATCCAGATATCATCCGTGATGCTGTTTACCAAACACCAGAGCCAGGTTCCACTCACAGCGACTGTCATGGGCAAACACCAACATGATGTTCCTAGATATTGTACTGTGTTTCCATGCTATTGGCTATGGGAACATCACCACAGCTATTCCACATGCAATCAGCTAGAGGAGGACTGCAATAGGTGCAGAGGCCATCACCTGATCATGACCATCACTTACAAAACACAAGCTGCTGCTGAGCAGGTGTACAACTCCACATCCACCAGAGAGTGTGTGGGAGGGACAGACAGAGGCAAAGTACATCAGAGAAGGGCTTGAAGACTAAAACCTAAGCACCATCTGTCACACACCTACCAGTACAGGGGTTCAAACCCCTGACTGACTAGTCATTACTATTACAAGTGCATGCAGTTACTCCATATGCCACAAAGCTGACATGTTGGTGTGCTATACGAACATATATGTGGGCTGGTGAGTGACATCTGCAACAGAGATATAGTAGATATTCATTAGGTGTAGCACACATGGCTGTCCACATGAACGGATGTCATTGTCAACACAACCACACTCTCTAATGGACTCATATTGCCACACTTTGCCAGGCCTACAAATACACCTCCTAACTACTTAGTTTGCCACACTGCAGTAAAGCACAGGTACTACATGCACCACAGGGGATATCCAGAGGTTCTATGGGCTAGGGCATGTGAATGTGTCTGACATCAGTTGGTATGCCAATGGGAGTTATACTGGGTGTGACTGTGGTTGGGAGCATCATACCCCACATGCAGACACAAGGTGCCAGTACTAATGACATGAATGTGTGCATTGTTTCATGGGTGTGTAGTGGTTGGCTGTGCAAGATGGCTGTACAAGGGTGGGTGAGGGGTAATCCTTGGCATCACTCCACCCAACAATGGTGTGCAGTGTGGTACAGGGGTGTAGTGTCTGCAATGTCCCACACAGATGGGCATTGTATGAACTGTCCTGACATCCTGGTTACTGTTGTGTATGGCCATTGCTTTGCAATGCATGCCATGTCTGTGTTTGATAGTTCTTGACATGGACATTGCCTGGATGTACACTTCCCACAATAATGTACAGTGACATCTAGGTTTGGCTGGCAAATGTGTACACAGACTGTTATTCTCAGATATGCCAATACTGGCCTGGTGTGGCAGGACCTGCTTATAGACAGCAGGTTGACCCTGCACCTGCATTGATAGCATGATTCAGGTATTCCCTGGTGTCGGTGGCATCAGTCCATACAGGGCACATGTGTAAGGCATTGTATGGTCTCTGTGGATCACATTTGATGGCACCACATATGTTGCAGGCATCCAGTGGGGAACATAGTGAAGGCACATTGTCCACAACTATGTGCCTATTGTACTGCTGTACAGGGTGCCGTGCCCTCTGCAGCCCACTGCAATCACACCATGCCTACTATCTGTCATCAATGTGCAGGGTACTAGCAACATAGCGGGATATTCTAGGCAAGTGCGTTTGTGTATGACACATGGGTTCAGAATGTATTCCGGGTAATAGTAGGGTTGCATACTTTGTTCACCAGGCCTTTTGCCAGATGTAGGGGTATGGCTTGCCAACACAGTCCTTTGGCTGATTGACATCTGTACTCCTTTTGAGATGGACATTATGACATATAATACGGACACCATAAAGGAACTCCTCGAGAGGTGGACATTGTGACATATAATACAGATACCATATAGGAAAACTACAAAATCTGCTCCCCAACATGTCCAGTGGTTAGACATTCACAGCCACCTCCACACAGGCTCGGACTGTCAAACATACACACACCTGCCATGTCTTGGAATAGCACCTCTAACTAATAAGCTTATTACACTACAGCATTACGCAGTTACAGCATGCGCTATGGAGATTACTGGGTTACAGCACTCCCAGAGGTGTATTACTCGGTGGGTGACAACAGCAGGATTGCCAAAGGTGGTTATGTGAATTGTAAAGAGTGTGCATACTCTAAAATGCATTGTTCTTTTCTTAGGTCGACACACACACAGTTGGCCTGTCTTGGAAGAGAACCCCTACCTAACTAGTTTATCACACTACAGCAATATGCAGTTACAGCACATGCTACAGAGAATACTGGGTTACAACAGTCCCAGATGTGTATTTATAGGTGGGTGAGATCAGCAGGATTGCTAAAGGTGAGTATGTGAATTGTAAACAGTGCGTATACTCTAAAAGCATAATTTTTTGTCAGGCAGGCAGACACACACAGTTGGCCTGTCTGGGATTAGAACACCTACCAAACTAGTTTAACACACTACAGCATTATGTGGTTACAGCACATGCCATGGAAATTATTGGGTTACAGCAGTCCCAGAGGTGTATTCGTAGGGGGGTGATATCAGCAGGATTGCCAAAGAAGGGCATTTCATGCGTACTGCGAGTTGTACATGTCTGTTACCTGCTGCTTACTGTCATGAAAACACATTTACACCTGCTTATAACTATCTTATGCAGTCCTAATTTACAGTATCAGCAAGGTTTGCAGGTCTTGAACCCTGGACCATGCACACTGAAATCACTGGGCGAACCACTAAGCCATCTGGGTTCTATACATGTTGCATGGAGTTTATGATGCACATCTTACTACAGGTATTCCACAGTACTGAAAACAAATGGGACAGTCACTTTGTGTGCATATGTACAATACCGTTGAATGTACTGTACTCTGTGAAACAACAAAGACAAGTCTACAGCTGTACAACTGTTATAACTATATATATATATATATATATATATATATATATATATATATATATATATATATATATATATAAAACAAACCAGAGGCACTCTTGTGTTATAACATTTAAATCTTAAACAGTTCACCAGAGAAGGGATGGTTGTTGTGTATGTGGAGTTTGAGAAGGGGAATGATGGCTAATGTAATCTACCTTGGGGATTGTGGAGTTAGAGTGGGGGAATGATGGGTATGGACTTACACCCCGGCAACCACTTCTGCGTCACTGCTGACAGTGGCACAGGAAAATAATATACCCAACTGTAGTCATGCTTGACTGTGAATTCTTTACCATTCCTAACTATGTAATACTTTGTAGACACAGATGGCTACCATGGTGTGCTAAAAGACATTACACATGTGTATATGCATGCCTGACTACAGGGTAGTCACACACAAACACAAACACACTTGCCAGTATTGTGCATACACGTCTTGCCTATGTAAAGGTAACTAGTACAGTGGTATGCAGTTGGGGTATGTGCCACAGAACACATACAATTACACTTACTCTGATTCCACTTCTGAGCTGGGTGACATGACAGGACTGATTACTTGCAGTGGGGAGGGGGGAAGAGAGAGGTTTAGCAGTTGACAAGGATAAAGGCCAGTGCAAAAGGTGGTATCTCTTTAGAATGCAGCAAAACCCACTGTCGTGACAGGATGCAGACACAAATACACACATACAACCACACTAAGCCATTTTCTGATACACACACTCAGGCATCTGCTGAGATACACACACACAAACACACACAGTTGCCAGTGGTGGGATCAGAACTCCTGCCTATCTATAGGTCACTATTACAGTACTACACAGTTACGAGATGTGCCACAGAGATTACACATTCCAAGGCAGTCAGAATGCCCTTCTAAGATTGAGGACAACAACAGGGAGACTGAAAATCATGAGGTACATAGCTGTAAACCTGTGTGTTTAAAGCAGGTGTCCATTACAACCTGTATGCACAAACAAGACACATCATCTGCAGGTAGTACATAGGTAGGCCTAAGAGGTATAGTTGTAGCACAACAGGAACCTGAAGTGGAGTATGCCCATCTGTGGAATGGACAACTACTATCACTATACAGGGTTACAGTGGGCATGCTCATACACTTAGTAGCACAGGGCCATTTGGGATGCACTATGACTACAGCTACACAAGGTTATACTGGGCATAATTATACACTTAGTAATAAAGGGCTTGTTGGATGCACTGACTCAAATTACACAAGGTGGCAGTGGGTATGCTCATACACTTAGTAGCACAGGGCTGTTTGGAATGCCCTCCAATTCTAAACACAGAAGGCCACAGTGTGCATGCTCATACACTTACATGTACAGAACACATTGTAATGGACTCCTATTGTAAACACACAGGTTTACAGCTATGTACATCTTAACTGTCAGTATATATGCACATCGTACTGGTTTACTACCTGATACCTGTATGTGGCCCATAAACAACATATCTGTGTCTGTGCTGTGTGATACACATGAATACAACATCCATTATGGTGTAATGCTCGGCTATGTTTCACAAATGGCGTGGGCAAGGTGTGGAATGTATCCTCTTGACCTGCTAGTGCACTTACTGATGTCGACTGCATACGTGTACATGTATTGATGTTTGTGTAGATTCCATGTGTGTGCAGTGTCTGATGTCTGAAGGTGACTGCTGTCTTAGTACATCATGCTGTTGCAATATAGCCTCAACATTGCCAACTGTATATGGTGATATGCTCTAAGTACAGTAAGCCATACATGAGGTATGGACAGATGTTTGGACATGACTACTAAGTGATGGGGCTTTTTTGCAGATGAATGATTACTGAGGACAGCTCACTGGTGTTTTACAACCATTCCTACAATAACCTGTGTAACTGCTAAGGTCAAGTTTTGTTAATTGAAGTGGAAGATAGATGATGCAGAATGCAGTAAGGGTGACACTGAAGGCAAACCTCATGACACCTGTAACAGTAATACCTCCCCTGTGCATATATTGTGCATATATCAGCACAGTTGGGAAAGGAAAGAGTCAGTAAGCTTTGTAGCAAATACGATAGTGCTGTACTTCTGTAATACCTATAATGAGATTGGCAGGTGTTTGATTCACAGTACTGGCACGTGTGGGTGTGTGTGTGTGTGTGTCCATATATGTCACGTATGGTTGGGAATACATCCCACATGTTTTCACTCTCCTGAACACTGTTGTTGACACCAGTACAGAGTGAAGTGTAGAAAGAAAGGCATAGGCAGGTGGTTGAACCTCACACATGTAAAGTGTCGATATGTGTGTGACATAGGTGCATATCTTTGTGAAATCCACAATGTGTGTGTGTGTGTGTGTGTGTGTGTGTGTGTGTGTGTGTTTGTGTGTGTATATGGCTGTCCATGTGTATAGCTGCCCGGTCCCTGAAGTGAGGCTGTATTTTACCATAGTGAAATGTTAATGCCCCTCCCCCATCCACTCAATGCAATCTAGTATCCCTGTTTATATCATCAATCGTAGATGGGCATTCTAACCGCCTGTTAACATGCACACCCTGGAGTATGACCTGTTATTACATAGCCTACTGATGGACCCCCCTCCCCACATACACTCATTGCACTGTAGTATCCTTGTCGATGTCCTCGATCTTAGGCCATTCTGACTACCTGTACATGTGTAATCTCTGTGGCGCATCTTGTAATTGTATAGTACTATAATGATGATGTGTACATAGGCAGGGGTTATCATCTGAACACTGGCAACTGTGTGTGTGTGTGTCAGAGTGTGTGTTACTGTGTCTGTGAATCCTTGAGTGTGTGGGTGTATCTGTGTTTGCATGCTGTCATGGCAGTGGGTATTACTCCATCCCAATGAGAAGCCACTATTTCCACTGGCCATTACCCTTGTCATCCGCCATACCACTTTTTTACCTCTTCCCCACTCCAGGTAACTATACCTGTGATGTCACCCACTATGGATGTGACTGCTCTGAACACAGTAGCTTACTACACAGCTATCATGCTCTTGGATCATTAGAACAGTAAACATAATTGAAACATGGGATAATATAACTGTGATTTGGAAGTGACAAAGTACACGCAGGTATTGTCATACTGACCTGTGGGTAGTCAACATGTATATATGGGACACTAACCACAAACACGGACATCCCCCGGCACATGGAACTACACCTGAAAGAGGAAGGCAGAATGTCAAGCTCAACATGCTGTTAGTGTTGTTACACATGATACATACTGTCAAACATACAAAATGCATTCTAAAACTGTAATACATGGTATGTCTGTTGCCTGTCAACACTACCCAACAATATTAATCTACAATTGTCTACCTAGTATGTTTACCCTGTGCATCACACCATATGAGAATGTCCCTGCACTGATGGTGTGGATGACAGGGATGCGGCACAGGCATCATCATATGCACAGGGTGATAATGTTTGCCAGAGGCCTAGGCTGCACTAGTGGATGACATCCTGCATGTGTGTTAGGGCCTGCGATATCATTGGGCATGTGTGGATGTTATGCGCGTGTTTGTTGAGGTGCCCTACATTTGTTTCCGGTGTGTGTGTGTGTGTATGCATGCACACAGGTCTGGCTTGTGTCTGACCTACACAGGGGTATTATTGACAGCTGCAGACTGTACAAGGCAAGTTTCACAGTTCACAGTCTCCGGCCATAGCCACATGACCTGCTCCTGCCAGGGGTTGCATGGGCACTACCAGGCAGAGGTCCAGATTGGGTACTGTCTTATAACACATGTCCACTGGAATCATGTCCCTGGTGGGACCATCCAGGACCACATGAATATGGCCTGCTGTGTCCTGGTGTGGACTGCACAGCACCAGCTGCACAGCTGCTGCTACCACCACTATGGAAGCGGGCATGTGCAGTAGCATGTTCACATAGACCTTCAACAGGTGATGTAGCTGACCTACGTCCATGTGCCAGATGCGTCACTCCCACCAGATGTTCCAGCACAGACATTCCATGCTTGAGGATTGACATGACATGGTCAAGGACTCCCACCATGTCACCCAATCATCTATCCAAAACATCTGCAAGATGATGGTGAGCATTTGTGAGTGCCTGGATGTTGTCAGTTAATGAATGGACAGCAGCCCTCTGAAGTTTCAGACCTTCCCTGTTGTGCCATTCAGCACATGCCTGTGCCTCCATTACAGCCCAAAACATGTGTCTGGTGACTCTAGCTGTTGTGCTTTGTCTCACAGGGGCATGTTGGCCAGTGTCCTTTTACGAGCAGTGCTGGGCACATGCCTGTGTGGGACATCACCAGTCAGTTGACTGGGATCATGGTGTGCAGGCACACCTTCCATAGTCTCCACACTTCCCTGTTCCATGCTACCACCCACCAACTGTCCTTCCTCTATGGCCAGTGGTGATGGGGTATGTGTAGGCAGGGAAACTGTGTGCAAGGATGAGGGAGATACAGGTGGGATGGCAACCAATGGCACAGATTCAGACCCTGACAACCCTGCCTGCGCCTCAATCATACTATCATCATCACTGCTAGAGTCTGTGGGGACACTAACATCAGGTGGACTGCAGGGGGGCAACGCACCTACATCAACACCTGTGAGAGGAAGACAGGAAGAACTGTACATTACAAGTTATACCAGACACACACAGACACAGACTGACAGACAGACACACAGACACTCAGACACACCGATAGACACACAGAGACAAATGCAAACAGAGGCACACAGACCGAGACACAGACAGACAGACACACAGACACACATGCTACATGCAGTTGATATGGCAGATGGCATTTAGCTTAGACAATTATAGTTCAGCTTAGACAATTATAGTGGTAGTTATCATTCATCCCTGAGTTGCACACAACAGCATGCATGTGTTATAGCAGATGGTATGCACCTTAAATAATTATAGTGGTGATTAGCAACATACCTGTATTGCACCATTTGTGTTAGTAGCCTATGCCCCATACCTGCAACACAATGTATGCACTTTGCACCATTGCACCACATTGCCATGGTGTGTGCAACATGCACCACATGTTAACAGACCACCACTGACCTTTGTACATCTGCTACTGATGCTTTGTGTTTGCCACCGATCCTATGTGTGAGGACATGAGCAGAAGGGTATGTCGACTGCATACTATGTTTGCCTGAGCCCAAGCATGCATATCTCTCCCAAAGCAGTGCATGTCTGTTCAACATTATTCTGCCTACCCCTGAGCTGAGTCTAGACATTGTGCATGTGGCTGTACACACATTTGACATGGCTGTCCCTACTTTGCAATGGTGCCACAGACCAGCACAGGTTTGCAGTAGCCTGCTGTGTGGCGTATGACCTTGCCAGTCACATGTAGTATGACATATGTTCTGCTGACATGTTGAATGACATGCATACATACATGTGTAACACAATGGTGTCCTTTCCAACTACAGTATGGTAATGGTTTCCCAATGCAGGGACATGTTATACTAACATGGGCCTTCAGCTGATGCAATGTTGTCTGTCCGCCCTACAGATATGCAGTGACATACTGCACATTGAGCTGATGTGCATAGCCATTGCAGGACATTATGTGGCTTCACAATTGCTATGCAGTGTGAGCTACTGACACAGTTCATAGCCATGACTATGTTCACATACAATACATATCTAATGTAGTGTGTGACCCACGTCACTGAGGTGTATACACACTAAACCCTAATGTGGAATGTGCGACACATGTCACAGAAGGGTATATGGACAACACCTCTGCATATCTGCAACCATATTACTGATGCCTGGCAACTATGCCCACACATGGCTAACTTAGCAGTACTCTATGTCCCACATGCCATCTGTGTACCTCACACACATGAGGAGCAGGCATGACAATGATGTCTGACACCAGCAAAGTGAATGTACTGTATCTGTGGCCTGATGTGGTTGTATGTGTATGTTGTGCAACACATGTATATATATGGATACTGTATAGGTGACTGCGTTCATGTCATGACACACTCAGGATGTTCAAGACATGTTATGTGGTGGTTTTATGTTATGCCTACACAAGCTGTGCACAGGCCTACATGATGTTTAGTGTTTCACGTCTGCAATATCACCATTACACAAAGGCCCATTGTTGTATTGTGTCGAGCCAATGTACAACAGGGTGTACACACATGTACATCACTTCTACTGTGTGTCTTCATGTCTCTGGCAATCCTCCATGGCCATGTGTACACATGTTCTGTCCAATGGTTGTGATGGCCATCTTATTTCACATGTCAGTGCTATCCCATATGACATACACCCATAGATGTCATATGCTCCACTGAGGACAGGGTTATGCAGACAAAGGGTGGCATGTATGGGATGTGAGACATCATGTTTTGCAGGATAGTTGAGTAGTGTTGCAGTCAGCCACTACATGTCATGGACATGTCAGATAGCAAGGGTATAATCCACAAGGGTGTATCCTGTGGGCCGGTCATACTCCAGCTCCAACACATTTAGAGTGTGTGCACACATATGCTCTCTGTACAGTACAGTTTGCATTCCCAACATGTGTAATGCTGATATGTAGTAACTGTCCCTACAGTGAAACACACCTCCACCATTGTATTCATTGTTGTCCACACATCTGGCAATGACAGTTTGGAAGGTTTAGTGTAGGTGTTTCATATAGTTTTCAATTATTTCACATGGGTAACCACTGTGATGCATTGCAGGTCTGACCAGTGTCTATTAACAGGACCACCATACATTATGTGTACGTGTGTTATGGCAGATAGCATGCAATTAATATGATCTGTGCATTAGCAAGCCTGGTAAATAATAACAATCTCACCTGACTCATGCTGCTGTTGCTGCATAATGCCAGAGGTACCTAAAAAGGAGTGTCACAGCAGTAAGATCATTATCCACACCTGTGTGATAGCTACAGGGTGCAATGTCCAGATTAGCACATAAGCCAGTACAATACACTATACTATGGAGTATGCACATTCGTGCATACATAGAGTAGCAGACTATAGTATGTGGCATGTGTGCATACATGCCTTGCATATGATGTTACATTATATATTGTACAGTAACACATGTAACTATGTAAGATATAGTTGTGTTATATGTGCAGTACTGACTTACCAGGCAACTGCAGGCTCGGTGGTTGAGAGACACCCTTCTCCACAATACCAGCTAAAGCTTGTAGATGGAGGTCTGCAGGAGTCCCAAGGTTGGCCAGTAGCTCCTCGGTACGTGTGAATGGGGGCTGGGTGAGTGGCCCCATACCTGTTGTACCTTGTTACCTGGCGATTGCATTAGCACACTGTTTCACCCATCTTATGAGGTCAGTGCATTGTCGGCACACCTGCTGATAGATGTGATTGTGACTGCCAACATCATTTACCCTCCTGCAGAGTTCCTCCCACAGGGCATCCCGCTGCTGTGCATCCTGTGGCACATGGCTGAAGAGAGTTGTATGGTTGTCAAGAAGGTATGGGACGAGGACCTCATCCTCCAAGTGGCTGTACACTGGAAGCCTGCTACGTGGCATACCTGGAAGACATAATGATGGAGACAGGTCACAGTAATTCACAAAGAAGTACAGAAGTACAGCTGAACATACATGTGTATTACATTTATTAAGATTACAAATAAGTCTTTGCAAATCTACATGACACTAACGCCACTGACATGTATAAGGCACACACATTTGACACTTACTGGTGATGTGATGTTATCCCCATATATGTGTGTGTGTCATGTGATGACATTGCTCATACTCCATGTGGATGTTGTTTTGACGTGGGCATGTCTGTTTGCCTGTACTGGTGTCTTTACCTATCAACACATGCCTGGATATGTTCACATTAATGCAATCGACCTTAATGCTGTGTATATGTCGCATATATAATTATACATAGCTGTTAGGGACATGACCTGTGACCCTGCAGACTTGCAAGCATGAATGTGTTATGCCATATGCATCTACATGGCACTGTACAGCTGTGTAGCTTCCTGCCATGTATTGCCTGTGTTGCACATGTGTAACACATGGGACAATAGCTAGCCTGATGGTATTTGCAGGGTTGGATATCAACTATAGCATGTATGGTCATAGTGATCTAGTAGGTGATATGCCCTGGGCCATTTATGAGCCTAGGCAGACAGGTTACCTAATTGTAGGCAACAGACAGGTAAGTTTCAGTGGCCAGTTCAAGCAGTGCCACAGAACTGATCCACACGGTTACTGATATATTTGGCATGTGGTCATCACACCATATCACAGAGAGGGGCTGTGTGCAGCTTCACTGGACAGGGATGCATAGTATGGCAAGAGTATGTTAATTGTATGGGGCAGAGATCTGTCAGGCATGTTGTGATCCTTGTACTAGAATAATGGATGTCCATGAAGCATGTGTTTATTTGGGATCAGGATGTGTTAAGTGTAGCATGTCCAACACCTCTGGGTTGGACATGGATTTATTCAGAGTAGGCTGCATGCTATATAGTGCAGCTAGGGATTGGGAAGGGCAGTGTAGGCCATCTACATTCTTTCTTAAAGGAAATATGTGATCTATTATGGGTGACATGGGTGTTGAGTATGGCTGAGCAATTATCTCTATATTCCTGGATGGCACCCTTTCATGATTAGGGGTGCCACATACGACTACCTGTCTGGTGTGGTGAAGTAACTATCAAAGGAAAGAGTACTGTCCAGCTGCATCCCATACACACAGTTGCCATTATGTTGACCACTGCCTATGTGGTAGTTCATGGGTACAGGGTTTGTAACTTAGGGGATGACAATGCAATACCTAGCTGTTAGATTGTGGCCATACATCACACACCACACATTTGACATGCTAAGGCCCTTCTGTATGTTGAACGCAGCACGCATTGAGTCAACTATTGCTCCTAGTTCATAGTCATTTGCAATCATTAATAGGCTGGTGCCTTCTGTGTTAGTCTGTGTGGTATAAATAACAAATAGGGGGAATGAACCAGGAATGAACCCTGTATTACTGTGGCTGGAACTGGTTTGATGTGCGTGTATTAGTCAGACACCTTTTGTAGTATTGGTTCTGCCAGGAATCCAGCTGCCAACCACTCCTGTGACATAGGAATATATACCTAGTTTACTGAGTGTAGCTGGAATACAGTATGGGTGATGGTGTCCTTCGACCTGGCAAGGTCATGATATGCAGTTTGAATCAACCCTACTGTCATCTACATCTGTACTGAGTACATCAAATACGTTGACCACGGTCCATGGCCTTACAGACCAGACTCAGCAGGGCAGTTGTGCACTATTTCCAATTATCAATGGTGTCTCCCACTTTGTGGGATGTGATAACTGTTGCTGTGCACCATTCGGTGTGTACACAGCCTGACATGGAGCTATGATTGAACATGATGTGTATGTGGTTAGCTAATTGTGCTTACATTTGTATAGGATATACCCTGGGATGTTGACAGGTCCCATGAAAGCTGTATGTATGGCTTTAGAGAGTGCAGCTTGTATCTGCATAGTCATTATTACAGGGGCCCTGTAGTGTACATGGATATATTACTAAGGGTACCTGTTGGGGAGTGGGAGTGGGTTTAGGTTGTCCAGGACCCTATCTGGATGAACAGGTGCTATTTCTGTAGGTGTAGTACTTCCCATGCCATAGTGCTGTCAGCACAGCAGGTCTTGTCCATTGCCATTATGATTAATAACACAGCTGTAGAATGCTCTGTGCTTGGCCTCATAATATGTGGCTGGTTAGTTTCACAGTAGCTTTGTGTGGTTTTATATTGTATACCTGCATCTTACTGAGGCTGACCAGGGATCACCTACACTCATGTGTATTCACTCTTGCAACAGTTACTACCTTCTGTGGTACAGTTTAAAGCAAGGTACCACCAGTTTGCCTTCTTGTTTGTGTTTGGTTGAATCCTGGTTTTGTTTCAATGGCACAATCACTGCATGTATGTGACTGCTTAAGGTTCATTTGTGTAGGAGTCAGCATTTGCACATGCATTGTCCGTCTGCATGGGTGCCATGACAGTCACCACTCTGCTCTTAGGAAACATAACATTGGCATTGGAGACTGACTATGTGTAGCATACTGTTAGCCCTGTTTGTGCGACTACTGTGAACCAGGTCATTGGGATCGATGGAATCCAACATGCATTGAGTGCAGGTGTTGGTACATTAGGGGTTTTCCCAGTTCATAATGGAATAGTTGATATCAGCCATTATTATGGTTCTGCATCAGACCTAATCTTCCCCATTACAGTGCATTATGACAATTAGGAAATCCGCTGCATGGTGGCTGATCTGTCGCATGCAAGTGCAACTAGCGTGGGGGTGTACATAATGGGCAAGAGGTTAGGTATGTGTTGTAACATAATCATGCAGGTGTGCTCTCCGGAGCATTGAAACATGTCTCAGCCACTGCACAGATACGTTCTCCATGTTTGGGATTGACATATGTGTGCCCATATAGTGTTTCTGACATGTAACATTGTGTAGCGAGACCTGCAGTTTTTTTGCTTGGCTGTCCCTGTAACAGCAGTGGACCTTCACTTGAACTGTGCATGATGAAGGCACTATAGGGGAAGCATGAGCCCTAGGCAGCATCCAGATTCCTATGGGGTGACAGGTGGCAGGCCCTGTCTGGCAGAGCATCATGGTCTGTCAACTATGTTATCCCAAGCAGACAGATACTGGATACCCTTTGACTTGCAACACTACACTAGACAATTGTAGAATACAATCCCTTTGTCCCTGTACTGCAGTATCATTCTGGCCAATGGCAGAATGTTACCCAGGTCTTGGGACATACCTGCATGGGCTGCAAGACCTGACAGTTCCTACATGTGTTTCCATGCAGTCCAGGCTACTGCATCACAGGTCCTGCACAACAACATGGAATATGTCAGAGCCATGTGTATAGTTCAAAAGGTGGTCTGAGTGTATGGGTATGTGGCTAATCATGGCAGACAGGCAGCTGACAGTATGTATGCCCTCATATAAGTTGGTATGTAACATAGTGCTAGAGTTTGCATTCACAAATGAGTATTGTTGGGCATGTTTCCAGCCATGTGTTCTGAGGTGTGGCACAATTATGCAAACTATGTCATACAAATTGTGTATTTCAGTGTCTGTCTCTTCCAGCTTGAGAGGGGGGGGGGGTCACTTGTTTGGCCAGATACTTAGAAGCGTCTGTGAATGTGTGTGATTTCTGGTAGTATGTGTGGGTGTCCTTACTGTGATCTGTAATGGTTTGTGTTTTGTTGTGTTGATGAGATGCATGTGTTTACCTACACCTCATGACTGTCAAGTCCAGTCATGGCTGTAGACTGGGCTGCCTTCCAGTTTACCCCTGTAGCTGCATCGCAAACAATGTGTGGGGCATGGTGTTAGGTGGGTTTGGCAGTGTACATGGCATAGAGATTACATTCCCCCAGGATGGCCACACACACAAAGCTGACATTAGTAAACACCAGTAGCTGACTAGTGGACATGCCTGGTATTTAGTTTACATATTGCTTATGAAGATGTTTTAGACAGTGATGCTCACATGTAAATATCTGTGTTATGGACGTAACAACATTGGCTATTACGGAAACATTGTAGCTACCTTTAGCAGCAATCCTCTTCTGAGAAGCACATCACATCATGTTAGTTGATTACAAATGATGCAAGTGTCAACAGGTCTGTTTCCTTCTCTGGGTATATACTCACATATCCACCAGGACCAAGAGCACTGTTGGGCACAGACACCCACTCTCCAAACAGAGTCATGTATCAATGCAATCTGTTGCCACTATCAACATGATCAGGATATAATCAGATAGTGTAAACCATCACCTATGAAGCGGCTATTACACATGGGCAGCTGTCTCC
>NC_056741.1:1684095515-1684243200 GCF_019279795.1 Protopterus annectens
CCATTTTGCGACGGCAGGCATTCGACTGTACGGACTCGGCGGCCTGTCCAGTGACATAATCATATTATATGCGTGTTCCCATACGATCTGCTCCCATCTGCCTGATACATGGGAACCGATACTCTGCAATGCTGACATGTGACTTGAGTTTGTTAACGCAGCTGTCTGCCAAGTCATGCTACCGCATACCTACTGCACGTTGACCACCTTTCAGATTGCACGACGGGAGGCTGTAGGAGTGACACCTTTCCCACTTTGCATGGGACAGTCCCTCATCACACACATCTCATGTGACAATACCAGAACTCTCCACCAATCGGGGACACATTTCGGCAGAATCAGGGACAGGTCAAGAAAAATCAGGGACACTTTTACAAAAGTAGTGCTATTAACTTGAAACATTGACAGAATCAGAGCATATGACTTAATACACATATTCTGAAGTAACAGTTGTTTATAACTCTTACTTGTCATTAGTCAGTAAGTGTAATTCACTACCTTTCCTTCAACAGCCACTAATTTTAGGAGGGATTAAGAAGGACAGAGTTAGACTTTCAGTCAAACTCAGGGATGTACCTGACATTCAGGGACAGTTGAGTGATATGGACAATACTCTAGCCATTGCAACTGTCCTGATTATGGGGACATTCTCATGTTTTAGGTGTCTGTACTGGTTGCTTGTTACAGGTCTTGTATACCTGACACGTCGATATGTCATATGTAGTAGCATAAGCAACTATACTGCTGCTAGACTATGCTTTGATTTGTTCTGATATGTATATTTTTGTACTATGCATGGCTGTAGGTATGTTCTGCCCTGGTACATCTGACAGTTCTACAGACCAGGTTCCACTTTGGCCATTCAGAATGGTGGCGGCCCTATAGACTCTATATGTAGAGCTATCACATGTGTCAAGGCAACACATACCCACAGCCAGTAGTAAACAGATGACTTCCACGGTTTGCATACGTTAAGGTTATTCATGTAGCATTATAATTGATAATACTGTTTCCTATTACATGTAGCTGTTACTGATACAACAAATTGATGTCTGACACCACTACACACACTATATAGCCTCCATTCCCGAACTCACAGGCCATGTGCCATAACTGTCATTTTGCAGGACACAAAACAAAATATATATGTCAGTGTAGATATATACATGTACATAAATAGGTTACTTCACAGCAATTAGGGGTAACAACTGCCCAGACGGGTGTGTCCCTCGCAGGCGTATGGCTGTTGAACCTCTTATATTATGCTATCATCTACCTGAGGTGGTCAGCAAATTATGCACTTTCCGTCAGTAGCAGAACTCACATACCAATGGGTGTGAATGAACACTGTATAAGGAACAATGCATAACACCCTATGTGACACATTTAGATGATTGGTTCTATTAACCAGACACATTCACAGTCACAGAGCATATGTATTCATTCACGTTTGTCGAGGTACATGCTGCTTATGACTCATACATGTTGTCATCTGTCATTACCTGTATTCTGCCACCTGTTCATCTAATATCACTAGTTCTGGAAGTGTTTAGTTGGACTTTGTTACATTCTGATACATAACTATGGATGTCCATGCTAATCGGGTACACGGCACTGATTAGGTCTCTATGTATTCCCCCAATGGTTTACAGACTATCCGGTAGATGTGCTCTTCAGGTTTGGGAGGTGTAGGCATATGCTATGCCCACATAGGAATATTAATGACTTTCACTGGGCGGGCCTACTACATCTCTGCCAACCAGCACCTGCACACTTAAGCCCATTAATGCATACCCATGGACCACCTACCTGGCACCCCTCTACAACAGTCCTGACAAATACTTACTGCGAGCGCAGCTGGGGTATGAACACACCCCTACACATTGCCCACTCTCCCCGTCTCGGGACACATGTCGTACGTTTTATAAACCCATGTATTATCACACTTGCACAACCTACTGTTTTATGTACACCTACATCCTGCTCATAATAATGTCAGCAGATTCACACGTACCCTGAATTTTTGGGGTCCCGCAAGGGACACCGTTATCCATGTTTAAAGTGTAGACCTTGCAGAACTCTCCCACTGGTCCTTTCCTACCGGTGTTTTGGACAGCGGCAGTGTATTGATCTGTATTGCCTGTCTGTATGTCTGTCCGGCCTAGCTGGGCGATGTGGGGGGTACAACGTTTATTTATTGGACCTCCCAGTCACATATGCCCGGGCTGTAAATATGTTACCCCTAATTGCTGTGAAGTAACCTATTTATGTACATGTGTATATCTACACTGACATATATATTTTGTTTTGTGTGTATGTGTATATATCACTACCTGTTGTTTGTGTATATATATCTATGTATATCTATGTATATATATATATATATATATATATATATATATATATATATATATATATCCGTAGTATATCCTTGTGTGTGTGTATATATATATATATATATATATATATATATATATCCGTATGAATATATATATGTGTATGTAAATTAATATAGATATATGTATATATACGTTTTTATCTATATATACATCTGTGTGTCCATTAACCTATACATTTCCGGGACATGGACACTGACACATGCATATTGGTTTTATCTCTGCTTCAACAGCATACTATTGCCTTAGTCATTCTGACACCGACACTTCACTCCGGTGAACTTGTGCTCAGTATATTGCACGTTATGCAGCGGACAGATGTCGCACGTTTTTCATGTCTGGGGTGCCACTGCTAACTGTGATGTGATACAGTGTCATTCGACCTATTACTCGTATGTGCAGCCTATTATTCCTGCTACTGCATTTGTTTCTGTGCGCATTCATATTATTACTGTTGATAGGATGTGTGTTTGTGTTACTGTGACTGTACGTCAACATATTGTTGTCTTCATGTAGTTGTGTCTTTCTGCTTTTCCCGGTTTGGGGTTGTCACTGCAGAACTCCATTCTGCTCATGGGTGGCATATAGGTTTTATGTGCCGAGGTGCCAGACCTGACGCAGAACATCCGACAACGATATGCCCATTCACACATGTCTCTATGCAGACGACGCACTATCTGGGAATCGCACCAACTTACTAGCTGACCTCCACGGGCCACTCCATTGCACCCGGCGCAGCATACCCTAGCACTCTTGTGTCCATAATCACGTATCCATAGTTTCTCCTGCACACTCGTGTTGAGTTTCCCCGCATAACAGCCATTATACACCTGATATCGCAGCCATGACACACCTTTACACATTGCCCTCTCATGAGCACTGGGGCCCTACACACATTTTGTACTGTCTCATGTATTCACAGGCTCACCATCCATTCATATTTGCACATACATGCCTTTCCTGGTGTTATGGATTACGAACGATTTGCGGGTTACAAGTGTAGGTTGTCGCAACATGTACTACATTCCATCTGTTTACAATGTTGACGTAGCACTTCAACGATGTTATGGCCACTGGTATAGCCCTGCCTCAGGTGTGAAGAGCAGTGCTCTACTCACACTTGTGCAGCTTTATGTGATATACGCTGCAAGCACTTCATTCATAATTCCTTACTTGCTCTGGATTCCCTCGACAACCCTTATGTTTGCTTTCGTCTTTCAGCGTTCCTTACATATCTCTCTCTCTCTCTCTCCATATATATATATATATATATATATATATATATATATATATATATATATATATATATATATATATATATATATATTTATATATATATATATATATATATATATATATATATATATATATATATATATATATATATATATATATATATATATATATATATATATATATATATATATATATATATATATATATATATATATATCTGTATATATATATATATATATATATATATATATCTACGTTTATATATATGTGTATATATAGATAAATATGTAGATATATAATTGCATATTTCTGTTTTTCTGTGGATATTTATCTATACACACATCTATCTACCTATATATATAAAAGTTACAGCTGTACAAGACAACAGACATTTGCTATGCTAATAGCTGCGTACACCAGCGCAGGCCCACTTGCATCTACTTGAGTTACATATGTTTACAGGCACTTCTTTGGGATTACATGTGCCTTATTCCTTATGACAGTACCACTTGGATGGAATCTGGTTAATGGACCCATGCGAATGCGGTCAACTTTACATGTATAAATGTTGGCTTTACAGCACAGAGGCATTCATTACACAATTAATATGTGCTATAGTCGTACTTGAACCGGGAATGCCTTTACGTTGGGCGGATGCTGTAACCACTACACTATTGGTGTTCTGGCTCATTTATATGTATACACATGGTTCATAGCTACTCTGACATACGCCTCACCGCTTCCCTTATACAGCAGGCATCCATTCTCCTTCTGGGAAAACCACAGTACTACAATTAGGACATTCCCTGTTTCCTACTGCTCTGGACCCATGCTGCAATTCTACTAACTCCAAGGATATTCAGAACTCCTACACTTATAGTCCTCACAAATACGCATGTTTGATTGTCAGGGTGTTCATGTGCTGGTCCGGGTTTAGGCTCGGCCGACTGGTGACTAGAACTGCCCTGGCACTGTTCAAAGATCAGACGTAGCACATGGACAGAGTTAGTCCAGAGTTTAACATTCTACCTGTGTTTACAGACGCAGGTGTTTGGGCACCTCTGACCACATTATTGGGTCGGCACTACATAATTTAGGGCGGGGAGTGATTCCACTACATAATGCAGGTTGGGGGGGTGGTTTCCATGTGTTTCCCTTCCCATTTGACTATTTCATTCATTTATAGATACAATGAATATTATTCTGGACATCTGTTATAAATTCACTACAGGTATGCAATAGTCCTGTCAACAGATGTGACAGTTGGTTGGTGTAATTATGTGTATGGACCTCTGTGATACTTGGGGACTCATTTCTACAGTGACAGGGACAAGGATATGACAACTCAGGGACAATCACGGACACTTCTACCATATTAGTACTATTAATTTGGAACGTGTTGACAGATTCGTAATACTACTAATTTTCTGCAGTTAAATGTGTCTTTTATTCTTCATTGTTGTAAGTTGTCATTCTCATTCAACACCTTTCCCCCAAAGGTCACTGGATTTGTGAGTGGTTAAGGGGCTGGCCAGTTATTGTGTGAATGCTCTGACCATTGGTAGTGTTGACATTGTCATATGTACAGGTTGGGATGTATTCTGTGGACTAGGGTTGCCACCTTTTCAAATGGCCAAGATGGGGCATTTTCGGAACACACATCAGATTTTACAAGCTGACACATACCCACAGTCAGTACAATGGATAGAACTTTACTTATCTGCCTACATAAAATTCTATTGTTGTAGTGGTTTAGTTGCTTATTCTGTTTCTTGTAACATTTAGGTATTTTAGATACTGCAATAATTATTTTCTGCAACTATTACATAACATATGGGACATAATTATGTCCTACAATCCCAGGACATTTGCCATTTGTAATGTATTTTGTCAGGACACAACTGTCCAAAGAGGGGCTGTCCCTCACAAAGCGGGACAGATGGTAACCCTACTGCGGACACCAGATTGTTTGGGCCAACACATAGCCATGGTCAGTGCAGGTTTAGAACATCCATTTGTTTCCTAGCTGAGAGCCTTATACCTTTGGCACTTTTGTCGTTTGCCTGTTTCTTGTATGAATTACGTTTATTCTATCCTGACGTGACCGCTTTAGGCAACTGTTACATGCAGTATGGTACATAGTTATTTCCTACGATCACAGGACATTTGGCATTGTATCATTGTTGGTTAGGTCACACCTGCATGCACACATTAATTGTCTCTCACACAGTGGATCAGGGGGTATCCTGTTTATGTCAGTGCCTTCATCACCCTTATACCATGTGCCACTATGCGAATGTGTGCAATATATTCTCTCGCTTATTCATGTTGGGACACATGCATCACGGGCAGGTGTTTGATCCTGGGTAGTAGGTTCTGCATGACCATCTAAGGCTGGACAGTCTCGTGCACCACTACTGCACATTCAAACTCGTGTCCAGATATCTACAGGACTGGACTTCGTGTCTTCCATTCTAATGTTTACACAGGTTACTTATCCCATGAGGGATATCCCAAAAATTGAACAAGACCAAAACAAGACAAATACCGAACATTCTTCTCGCGTTATGAAAATGTGCTGGGGGTTTTACATGCAAGGGATACATAGTTTGCAATCCTGAAAGTGCCTAGGGTGACACTACCTACTGCGTAGTGGTCACTATGTGTAGACGTGGCTGCACCAAACCAGTAGGCCAAGTATGGCTGGATTTGGTGGGTGTTCAGGTATGGGAGCGGGTTGTGTGCTGTGGAGGGGATGCTGGGTAGTCCATTATGCATCCAGGTGTGTTGCATTTGATATGGCCAGTTCCATCAGGACCAATCTGTGGGTATGTGCCGGTGACATGCCTATACATTTGTATCGCACATTTTAATATTCATATGTTTGTGGGATTGTGTTCTACAGTATGGCCTGTCTGGTTGTATTGCAGATGTTTATACATGTTTTTGTGTTTCTTTCTGCTTCACCCGCTGCTCCCTCATACACCTCCAGTTCACCTATTCTGCATACGACACAGTATCGCCTTGGAGGATTGTACCATTTCCCATCCCCACACACACACATATTCCTGACACTCCATCCATCACTGCTTTGGTTGTTGGCCCATGACACGGTCAGAGTAACACATTGCATACGCTACATATGTCAGGTACCTGTATGGTTGTGTGGACTACCCTGCCATGTTTGCTTTCCACATGCTATACCTCACGCACATAGGTACATGCCCATACTTAACTTTCATTTCATGGCTGGTATACACAGGTAATACCCTTTCAACTGTGACACATCCTGACAAGTTCGGATTGTACCGCTGATGTGCGGATTTTGGCAGACTGTTCTAATCATGGGTAGGATGCCACCTTTTTCTATGTCCAGGATGGGATATATTATGGACACATATCCAAATGTACTGGACAACACGTACCCACAGTCAACGGTACAGATAATACTGTTCCTTTCAGCCTACATGTTGCCTTATTGTTGTAGCAGTTTATATGCTCCTTCTGTTTCGTTTACATGCTTATTCTATTTCCTGTCACATTTGGTATGTGAAATATGGACATACCTTTTGTATGTGACTATTACATGCCTTGTGGGATATGATTTGGTCATACAGTCGCTCGATATGTACATTTATCATGTATTTTGTTATGGACACATCTGCCCAGCTGTGTACCCTCCTTCACAATATGGGTCAGCTGGTGACCCTAACCATTGGGCTGGACGTACCTATTGGTGGCACACTAACATATGATGCATTTCACTTCCACTTGGTATAGCTATCTACACTGCGTTGGACTACGGGCACATGGTTTTCCATGTCATTTGTTCGCGGGATAGGGACCCGTTATTCCCTACCATGCATTTGTGTTTGCTTCTTCATTTTGTGCTCGCAGGAACTATCTTGCATGCTTTGCATACGTTTCAGTATCCATGGACACTGACAGATGTGATTACTATCTTTCAAGTTGTTATATGCAAGCATTTTAGGTTGCACATTGACAGCTGGCATTTCCACGCCTCCGTGCGGCACTTCGACACGCCCTATGCACTTGCACTCCTTTCCTATGCACGTGGCTGTGGCAGCAGCTCACCTTCATTAATATGCATTTGGCGCTACTGCACCATCTTCACGCCGCACTGACGGCACAAGCCTACCACCGGCCTTACGCCGAGCTTCATGAATTCCGGGGATTGACTATAGTGTGTGTGTGCACGCGCGCGCGTGTGTATATAGACATATATATATTCTTTTGATAGCTCAGCTGGTACAATGAAGGACTCTAATGATTTCCATAGGTATCCTTAGATTGCTGGTTCTGTTCTGGCTCGAAGAAGTTTGATTTTGCCACTGGTCTGGAAGTTTACACACAGTGTTAAAGCTATGAGTTAAAGTTCTTATGGTACAGGGTTTGATTCCCTCAACCCTCATTTGCTATGGTTAATGTCTTCTCTATATAGACACAAAGTACAGAGCTTGAATCTGACTAAGTTATTAGCTAGACTTAAAGTGGCCCTTCAGGCAATTAGCCTAGGATTCACCTATGAACCTACTCATGGTTAATTTTATGCCTTGGTAATATAGGTGAAGGATGAACAGAATACGCTGGAGGGACAGGTTCATAACCAAGAGACTACCTATGCTATGGAATAGACTTCCCATACATGTCAAACAGAGCACCTCACTGGCCCCCTTCAAGAGAAATCTTGATGAGTGGATGGGAAATAGAAAATTCACCCTGGGGATCACTCCAGTGGCTCTATTCGACAGAGGTACTGGGAACTAAGGTCAGGTGGCATGATGCCAGGGTAATCCTATGGGCTAGGCTTGTAACAGCTCCAGGGATATTAGCCTACTACAGACCTATGAACCTATGACTTAATGGTTAGTAGACAGAAAGGGGAGAAGTACCAAAAAATGATGCCATCGTTATGCTAAGTATTATTTAATTGGCTCCCATGTTTAGTTGAGCTGCAGGAAAGCTACTTCAGCAACACTGCAGAATTCCTGGGAGGGAGGGTTTAAGAAGTTTCCATAATCTTAGAAATTGAATTAGTATATTTAGAGAGGGTCTATATTATAACATCGAAGTTACGGAACATCGAATACAATATGGTCAACACCATATTGTCGAAGTTCCGTAACTTTGAAAATGAAAAAAAATCAAAACTTTAAATTTTTACCCTAATGGGTTTAAGCAGGGGGACAAGCCCCTTTCCGCTCCCCACACCCCCTGCTACTTAAATATACCAACTCTGAGACCGCACTACATTGTAGTAAATGGAAATCTCCCATTACAGCGATTTCCATTTACACGTTCCAGATTCTGAGCATTTGATATTCTCATGCCAACAATGTCAGATTCTACATTGTCAGCTTTCGAGAATATAATATATTTTCCAGGCAGTCTTAGCAATGTGTTCGCTGGAGATGTATAGAACTCCATTTGTGGACATAGATTTTGTCTAGCTGTTTAGAGGCCTACTGAATAAAATAATGACATGTCATATACGCATTTTTTTGTTAAAATAAATAAATAAAAAATATATACTTTATACACACTTAAGATTTCTAATTATCCAGTAAACTATTCTGTTTGAAATTTCCAAACTTTTTTTACATTTTTAATTATCATACCAAGACTAAAACATCTTTAATGTAGCACAAAACACTTGGATGAAAACAAGACAGTAGCTATTCTTTCCAGCATCCATTTTCAGTAACAACTTTATCAACCTCATGTTTGTAGAGAGCTGAAGTCTGACCTAGAAAGTAATGTCTGCATGTATAGCATATCCACAAGCCATGTACTGGCACTAAATTAACATTTCATAACATTTAAGCATTTCTGCTGTAAATGATAAGGCATAAGGTTAATAATTAACAACACTTTAGCAATTAAAATGATGCATCTCATCTGGGCACTTAACTTGTGGCTTTAACCGTTTTGCTGAAACCTTAGGTTCTTACAATACACAGGAGGTTATGCACTGCTAAGAAGCTTCATCCTGTATTTGAGTGTTTTCCTCCCTCAGCCACTGTTTGATTATTGTGTGATTAAGAGTAAGTCATATAACTGGACAGTACACAGAGATTACTCCTGAAAAAAAAACATGTAATGGTCAAACCAGTTAAAAATGAATAAAAATATGTAAATGTTCAATGGGATGAAACTAAGTACAGATAAGACAGTGGTAATGACAGCAAATTGCCAAAATCAAAATAGGTTGATAATTGAGAAAGAAGGGAAGCTACTGAAACAGGTTAACAGATTCAAGTGTATCTGGGAGGGGTAGTTGAGGAGAAGGGAAGTCTGAATGAGGTCTGAATCAAAGGTAAAATCAGAGGGGCTGCAGCCAACTGGCATGGAGTCTCAGGTGTATTGTATGACAGAAGAATGCCAAAGAAGCTAAAAAGTAAGGTGTAAAAAACAGTGGTGTGACCCGTACTACTGTATGGTACAGAAACCGGGTTCCTATTACGTGATCAAAACTATAAAACTTCAAACACCACAAGATCAATCTAGGATGCAGTCTTGTATGTTTGACGTTTTATAATTTCAAACACGCACAAAAAAAAAAAAAAAACAACAGACAGAAAGTAACTGTCGTAAGCAGGGGGCAAGCTCCCCTGCACCCCCTACTCTTTAAATATACCAACTCCGGGATTGCACTACAGTGTGGAAAGGTTGCACTGTAGTGCGATCTCGGAGTTGGTATATTTAAAGAGCGGTGGGTATGGGGGCACGGCCCCCACATGGAGGCTGCTGGGGGGCTTGACCCCTGCTTACAACAGTTATTGAGCTGTTTTATTTATTTATTTATTTATTTTTTATTCAAATTTCTGAAACTTCGAACACTTGTGTTTGATGTTTTCAGGTTCAAAGTTTCAGCAATTCAATAATGCAATAGGAACCCTAGAAACCTGGGCAGTAAGGGCAGAGCAGATAAGGAAGCTAGATGTGATGGAAATGAAGTGCCAAAGATGGGTGGTAGGATGCAGTCTGTGGGACAGATGAAGAAATTAGGAAATAATAGCAGAAGCCAAAGTAGTTCAAATTGCAGAAAAGATCAAAGAACAGATTATGGTAATTCAGGCAAATGGGCAGAAAAGCAGAAGATATTCTGGTGAAGAAGATTTGGCACAGACAGGAAGAAGGTAAGAGGAAATGAAGACATCCAACAAAGACATGGATGGATTGTGTGAGAGAAGATCTGCGTCAGTCAGGTATGAGTGTTGAAGAAGGCAGGGGTATGGCACTGAACTGAGAGTCAAAGATGGTGTAGTTAACATGACACCCTAACCCCCATGTAGAAAATGGGAAGAAGGGGGTAGATGATGATGATGAGAATGTTGATGATGATGAAATGTTCAAGATCTAATTGAAATTATTCACTGAGATGCAGAGACCTGTGACCTTGCATAGGCTACCTTGAAGATGCTGTGAGACACATCATGACTCACACATAATTATCAAGGTGGAATTGAGTTGCACAAGCAGTAACTAACTGAGAAATCCCCAATTATGGAAATAGAATGATTGGTAAATAAATATCTCTGTTAATGATTGCACCTAGGAATTACTATTACGCAGGTAGTAAATATGTATAATGCACAAAATAATGTTTGTACACAAGCATTGCTTGTCAACACTGCAAGAATGGCTGAAAGCCACAAAGATTGACTCCCAACAATCTTCACTGGGAAGGAGATGGGATCATGGATAAGTCAGAAAAGTGGTAATAGCAAGCAAAATAACATATAAAAGGAATCAAGGAGGGTAAGAGTGGAAGTTGGCAAGGTGAGGAAGGGTATACCTTTTTGTAGGGCAGGTGCCCCTTTTTAACAAGGTTAGATGGAGCAGGATATAAGAGGTAGGTACCGGTATAAAAGCAGAGGTACAAGAACAAACATAAAACACAAAAAACAAAACAAGAAAAGCACTGACACAAAGGGAAAGTTGACAATCGATATATTGCTATACAGGCAGAAAAAGGCCAAATGATAATGAGTGTGATTGGACAATAAACATGGAGGACAGGTCACATACAAGGAACTGGAAAATCACAGTGAGTTATAGGTGGGTATCCACTCCTGCCCTAACATTCTAGTCTAGACTGAGAAAAAGACAGTCATGAATGTGACTATCCACCCCATTTGGCCTTGCCTCAGATGGTGGGGGAAGCAGTGATGTGAATTTGGAAGCCAAACAAGGACCATCTTCATGTGACTAGTACAGACCTTCAAGCTGCTTGCCCACAAATTATTTCCCCATCATATGCTCCAACTCCTGCTGGGTAATAAATTGTGACTCCCTACACATAGCACCACTATTCAGGTGAGCAACCAGCAGAAACCAACAGGGGGCCCTGCATGTCACTCTATGCTGCAATATATATTTATATATATATATATATATATATATATATATATATATATATATATATATATATATATATATATGGGTCTACTTTACATGGTCGACATTTCATAAAGTCGAAGACCATATGGCTGAAACCATATGATCGACTTTCGAAATGTCGATCATGTAAAAAAAAAAGCACAACTATCACTTACCTTCACATTGCTAGCAGGGGGGCAAGCCCCCATGCATACCCCATGGGGGGCTCTGCTCCCCACTCACACCAGAACTTAAATATACCAACTCCGAGATCGCACTACAGTGCATAAGATGGAAATTTTTTCATTTCACACTGTATGGAGATGCCTGTTCCAGATGGTCAACATTTTGAAAGTCGATTATATGCTCTCAGCTCAGCCATATGGTCTTCAATGTTATGAAATGTCGACCATGTGAAGGGGACCCATATACATATATATATATATATATATATATATATATATATATATATATATATATATATATATATATATATATATATATATATATATATATATATATAAAATAGTGAGAAAGAGAGGATGAAAATATTACAGATGACTGCTGGTGTAATGCACAGCTGCTAGGTATGCCACTCATATTGCTGGCTAAATATATAAACTCAAATGTCTGTAGTGAATGATATGCATGCAGGAGTGCAGTGGCAGCATGGACATGGCCAAAATCTAGGAGTGTGGTTACACCAGCAGGATAATGATGTTGGACATATTAGGCCATGGAAGGTTTGTTTGGGAGTGGTCTTGTAGGCATGTTGTATTGAACAAGGTCAAAGAACTACCTTGTGGTCTTTGATAGTGTTAAAATTTATGCATCACAACCTGCCTGTTGTGCCATTGTGGTGAACCAAGGCAGAAAAGCAATAGCTGCCAAGAAAGGCAGCTATCAGCAGGTGCTTGGAAACCTCTGAAGTATATTTTGCTATTCACAAGCAGACATACCAGTGGTTCATAAGGTCATACATAGTTACTAGGCATGCAGTCCAGGATACCATTAAGAAGCTTAACCTAAATTCTCAGTTGCCCTGGTTGTCTGGTTAGCTGACTTGATCAAGGTCACACAGTAAGCAAATGAGGTTGGAAAGATACAGCATTAGCACAGAAAGTAGCTCATTAGCAAGTCATAGTTTTAGTAGTCTGCACCATCTGCCATGAAGTGCAAATGCTAGCATTATGCGAAGTGCAGATAATGCTAGCATGAGCATACAGTTGAAGGATACATGGTCAAGACAAATCAAGCAGTCAGTCCCATTATGTTCAACTGACCAGTGGCAGTACCTACAGAGCACCACTGTGACAACATTCCTTATGTCAGACACTGTGAGGCAGGTTGTATACTGTCCACAGAGATGGATACTCCATACATCCAACAAGCATGCATAAGTGAGTGAACATCTCAACCAGTTCATCCATGACGCCTATGTCCACACAGTAGTGGTCCACTATTTTTGTGCCATGGGAGGAAGGATGTATTAGACATGGATTGATTAAACATGATTGCATTACTGCTGACAGAGATAACAGCATCTTTCTGCACAAATATCAACATTTCTAAATCTGTGTCGTGTTATTTACTCATTTACCTTTGACATTGTCCTCATTTTAATAATGCTGCTCATTTCATTGTCAATATACTGCAATTTGCATGTTTCTCAGATTGTCATTATTATGCTGAATGTGTTTCTGAACCACTCCTCACCCTACCTGTTACATTGCTGCTCTTCATACAAATCAGCATTTGCAGCATGAAAAGGTTTCTGAATCTTCTTCTTATAGCTTTTGAATCAGGAATTTTGGAAAGTCAAAACATAATATAGAGACATTAAAAATATTAATATGTTATTATGTTATGATTGCTTAGAAAAAGACATACTAATGCCAAGAGAAGAAATTCTGTGAAAGTATAATTTAAATATATATCATATATTGTTAATGCAGTCTACTAGAGAGAAAATTAATATTTCCTTGATTGTTTTAAATAAAGATGAACAAATGCAGTACAAAAAAGTGTATGAATATATAATTTATGCTATTAAAGGTGAAACTGCACCAAAACAGAGTCCTTCTAAATTATATAGATAATTATGAATAATAATAATAAATTAGGAGGAGGTTACTGGAAACTTTTAGAAACTAATAGTATGCAAGATCTGGTAGAGGAAACATTAAGACATTTCTATTAATGTCAATTGATTCAATATTTTCTACCTTGTCCTGGAAAATGTTTATCTGGAAATATATGCATAGAGTTTTCATCACACCATTTAGGGTTTCTAAATTCAGTAAAACAAATGTCTCAAAATGTTAGAGATGTAATAAGGTAATTATTTATTTAACATTTGTTTACAAGGAAAGTCTGACTTGGAACAAAGTCAATTTTCAGCATAGGCCTGGGGAAGAACTCTCGAGACGCATGTCTTTGCAACATGGGAGGAAACCGGACCACCCAGAGGAAACCCACATGAATGCAGGGAGGACATGCAGACTCCACACAGAAGGCACTCCAGCCAGGAATCGAACTGGAGAACCTCTTGCTGTGAGGTTTCAATGCAACTGCTGCACCACTTTGTCTGATAAAAGCTAACTGGACACGTTTATGGAGTAGGATAAAATTAGTAAATATGTGGAAGATATTAGCAATTTTAAAGGTTTGTGGCCAGATAACTGTATTCTAATGAGAGTAATAGTCTTAATAAAAGTTCCCATTCCACTGGTCATAAGTAGAAAGCAATATACGATGCTTTAGAGTCTTCTAGTGGTATCAAGAAAAGTCATTACAGAAAGATGAAGAAATCTGAATCAGTACCTTCATTAAAAGATTTTTTTGAGTACATCCACAATTTTATGCAATAACAAAAAGGATACAATAACCGTGTTTTTATTTTATTTTGCTTTCATTTGCTGAGTTATTCCAGCTAGGTTCAGCCAAAAAAAAAAACTGTTTCAGTGGAGGCCCAGAGAGAAATGCTTCAGCATATTGCAAGCATTAGAAACAAGAGAAGATGTTTAATGCAATATCACTTATTGTATTAAATATTATCTTATTACCAAGGCTGATCCCAATGTTTTTAGTGATTTTTATCCACTTGTAGTTTTTTTTTTCTTTTTGTATATTGTAAACATTTTTTAAACAGACTTTCAGTAATATATCTATACATGTAAATATATGAAATGAAGACAACTATTAGAATATCAAAAACACTTGTGCATTAGTAGATGTTGAATGCTGAGCATTTGAAGAGGTATTTTAGTGAGTTTGTGAAATAGATAATAGAGCATGTGATTAGTTCTTAGAAATTCAAATAAATGGAGGTGAGGGAAAGAAACAGAGCAGAAAATGTTAATGTTGTAGATAAGAGGTAGGGTATAAAGTAGGTCCATAGATAAGTCTGTTTGTGTGTGCGAGTGTGTGTGTGTGTGTGTGTGTGTGTGTGTTATATATATATATATATATATATATATATATATATATATATATATATAGTTATTATAAGGTTTATATTAGATGTATAGAAGTGGGGGTGAGGTGTCTCACAAAACTGCACATGGCTGGGAGATGCTAGTAAAACTATTTAGATATTGGTGGAGACTGGCTGTGAGAAATAGGATTCTGAATGAAGATAAATAGTAAAATATAAGGGGATTTAAGTTGAAGACATGATTAAATTAAGGTAATATATATGAATGTTATTACTTGTATTTGTTTCTTTGTATATGATGTATATATCTTATAATTAATCAAAATTAGGAAAAATGTTTCTGAATCACAGGGATTGCTACTAAATGTATGAAAAAATTAAGAATACCTTGTTATATTATTTTGACTTCCCGAAGCAGTTAAAATAATATAACAAGGCATTCTGACCTCTTAACATCAGCAGTGCAGCAAGACAGAGTACAAAATAGGAGTTTGTATGATTTGACTTACATATCTAGTATATGTTTTGACTTCGAGCCTCAATTGTTTTCTGTCTGGACCTTTGTTTTTATTTTCTTTCTGTTACATTACATTGTAATAGCCTAGTCATCAGAAGTTAACTAGATGAAAAAAGAAAGTTGTGCTTTAAACTCATTTTATAAAAGTATATGTACAAGGCAGCACTGATGAGGTGAGCTGAGGCTCTATATAGGGGAACACTTTGTCACTGTGGGTGAGGCTGTGTGTAGGGGAGTGTACTACAGTAATTTGAGTTATGAATCTAAGATTTATTTGAAAAATGTGTATGAGCTATTTCTGATTTCATAGGTATCCCTTTATTAAAAGCTTTTCCTTAAAGCCTTCTTGAAGTGTGATCATAAACATTTAAAGTAGCCAGATTGCTTGTAGCCAAAAAAGGTTAATTTGAAGCCCATATGTTTGGCAAGGCCAAGAAAATGTATTTTCATTAAATGATGGACTGTTATTAGTTGTGTCATTGATTAGTGTTAGAGCATTTGCAGATACAGAAGTTACTTGCTTGGTGAGAAGACATCTGTTATAGTATTAAGTAGTAACTAGCATATATGCATAGTACAAAAAGATCCTGATCTTGGATGTTTTTGCAATTCATTTACCTTTGATGATCTCTACCTTATTCTGGCAATTTGCACAACCTTGAGTCATGTTTTTATAAAAAAAAGTTCAGTCTCACTAGGGTGTTTATTCTGTTTGCCTCTTTTAAAGTCTCATGTGACACAAGTCCTTTTCTTTCCTTTCTTTGTAAAAACAGTGTTATTTTTAACATCAATCTTCTCAGTATGAAATACACATCACTAGACACCCCTCTTTTATTGACAACACAGTTCCTGAAGCTATCATCATTCTTTGTGTTATCTCAGTTTGTCCCATGTGTTGTATGGACAAATCTCTTAAACTCTCTTAAACTTGCTTAAACAACAAATTTTTGTGTGTCTCTATCTCCATTTCTACTGAAGTTTATGATTTGGAAACTGTCTTATATTCATTACATTTAATATATTGTTCAACTACCTAAACCTGTCTGTTTGTTACATGAGCAAAGTTCATCTGATGACTTCCCCTGAAGTGTGCTGTATTTTCTTTCCTTTTTTGTATGCTTTTAGAATATAGTTAAAATAATTTATTTAGTTTGAGTTTATTGCATGTCAGATGATAATGCCATTCTTAAAGCAGATTCTAGATTAATTGCATAAACCAGATTACCCATTTGGTGTTCAAAATTTTCTTAAAAACCTGTAATGAGTTGCCTTTTTGTTTCTTACAATGGATTGGGTAATTTATTTCATACTAAGTGTAGTTATACAATTATCCAGTAAATACACAAAACACTACTTCTAGATATATAACTATGTAAGAGTTTAATATTCACTAATATCATTAGTCCAATAATAATATATCACTCTTACAATAAGTACAAAATAGTGAACTATATTCCAGTGTTCATCTTAAGTACATTATAAAAAGTAGTAAGTAGAGGGGCATGGCCAAAGTGACAGGTTGAGAACAGCGGCTCTCAGGTCTGTAACTTTATTTTAAGTTCTGACAGCATCCGTTTTAAGTAATACTTTTTTCACTGTATTATAATCTCTAAAGAAAAGCAAGAAAAATAAATAAGTTAAAATGTCACCAAATTCAATTAATTTCTTGCCAGAACATTAAAAAAATCTCCAGCAACAAATCAGCAGTATAGAAGAAACCCTAAATAACTATGAAGGAAGCATTTCAGAAGGTAAGTTTCTCATAGATATTTTATTGAAGCAAAATAACTGGCTAATTGAGAAAGTGCATGACTTGGAAAACATACTTAGGAAGAATATTATGTGGCATTCCAAAAACATATGAAAGAGGTAACATGATTATTTTCTACAACTCGGCTACATAACAATTAGACTTGTCAGAAGCTCTTAACATTTGGCAGTGAAAAACCACACAGATCTCTAGTTTCTATTATAATGAATAAAAATGCACCTCCATGTTCCATCATTGTAAACTTTGTGTCTAGTATGGAAAAGACTCAATTCTAAAAACTACCTGGTCTAGCGTTGCTATTAAAATAAGGGATGATATGGTCAGATTTGATAATAATCACTCCACAAAACTAATAGGTAAAGGAAAACATGCCTCCATTTAATCAAAGAAGTGAAGAGAAGTAGTATTAAAGCCAACCTATTATTTCCTGCCAGAATTAAAATATCACTGACTGAAACAGTAAATGTTTTTGACACCTTAGAAGAAGCACCATCATTCATTCAAACTAACAAAATACTTAACATCTTTAGGTAGGAACTAGAATGTTTCATCTCTTAAAATTTATGGTAAAAAAGTATCTAGAAAGTCAATTAAAGTAAAAGAATTGAAAAATAGATTACTTTTCTGAACTACATATCTTAATTATTTTATTTAACATAGATTCATAGGTAAGTACTAGGCTAGCTGCCCTTGTGAGCCATTTTATGTTTACTCCGTTTCTCTTTTGTGCTCAAATTCACCTATCACATTTGGTTAAAGATTAGCCTTACCCATTCCTTGGTCAATAATTATATATTACCCCTAATAATAATAACTGGGATCATACTATAAATAATTTGAGGGGTCCAATGCATAGGATAAAGCATTTATGAGCTGCCTCAGTCCTTTATTAGTACAGGGTCAGTCCTGTTTTAAATTTTCTCCTTCCCAGCCATAGTTACAAGATAGGCTTGAATATGGACAGTGATGGGTTTTGTTTTATATGGATGGAGAGTCTGTTTTCTGATGCCATCTGACTTGCTAATGTGGAGTAAATCCATTATTGTTTTCATTTATTTGGGAATCAAGAATAAACCAAGTGAAAAGGGGTATTTTGTATGTAAATCAGGAAGAAAGGGATTTGGGGTTGGGGTCCCTCCTTATCTAGTACCTCTGAACCCTTAGCCTCACAGTTCAGCTTTCACTTTATTACCTCTATCACCACCCTCCTAGGTAATAAAGAAAACGTAACACTCACAGTCCCCTCACTGACAACTGAACTCGCTAGCTCTTTCTCCTTTCATTCTATTCAAACTGCATGCATAAAAAACTCCTAAGCAAACTGTCTTGCTGCTGACAAACTACCTAATAAATTTTTAAAATTAGCTGCTCCATCCATCCATCCCTTACCCCATATTAATCCTAGTTAATTGCTCTATCTCTGAATACTATGTACCTCTCCTCTGAAAACCTCCCATATCATATCCCCCCACAAGGATGGCCTTTCTAGAGATATTTCCAGCTATCAACCCGTAGCTTTCCTCTCTCCAATAGCCAAAGTCCTGGAAAAATGCATACATCAAAAACTGATGAATCACCTCACCACTAACAACCTACTATCCAAATCACAGCATGGCTTTAGCCCTAAACATAGCACTAACACAGCAGTAATAGCCGTTACTGATAGTATTTGTTGCCTTAAAAATGAAGGGCGGCTAGTCTCAGAAATTTTTCTGGATATGTCACACCATGTCCCATCGACTGCTACTTTATAAACTCGCAACTTATAATCTCAACCCAAACAAAATACCAAAAACTAAATACTGTAAACGTAAAAACAACAGGCAGGAATCCACACAATCTTTAATTGACCTCTAGCACTTCGGCAAATGCCTTCAAGGAGTATAAAACATTACAAACTCATCTCAGTTTAAATACACTGACAAATCAATCAATTTACCAATAAACATTCAATTAAATTAACTAATAACCATTAAACACATTCTAAATTAAAAACCTCCAGTTACACTTAACATTAAGACCCCAAGAAGACAAAGTATCATACTTCAAAATAAAAATACTTTCTTTATATAACAATTTTTTCTTATACAGTTGATCAGAATGCACACCTTTTTGCACTTGTTCCAAAATCATGGCTTGTAAACCATCAGGATTAGAATCATGAATCTGCATAAAGTGCTTGACCACGGGACTATCTTCTTTTTTATTAATAATGTTCTTAATATGCTCCTGGAGTCTTGTTTTAAACTTCCTTTTACTTTCTCCTATATATACAAGACCACAGGGGCATCTTAGGGCATAAATGATTCCTTCAGTTTCACAATTGTATATGTCATTAACACAAAATACATAGCCATTTATATATTCAAAAGTTCACACAACATACTGACATACATTACAATGACCACACAACATGGTGCCTTTGACATTCATAGTTCTAACATTCCATGCACAAATTGAGTATTTAAATCTATTGTGTACTAAAATGTCTTTGAGGTTTCTTCCTCTCCTGAATGAAATACCTATAGAAGGGGAAATTAGCTTTGCCAAATCAGCAGATTTAAATAAAAAAAAAACAATAGTATTTGACCAACTCACTCAAAATACTGCTGAAAGCACCATAAATAGACACAAATGTAATAATTATTTTATCATTATCAATAGTATATCTTGTATTTCCACTTATTATATCATGTCCTGTGCTAATTTTACAATAATCATTATCAACCGCTACTTGAATTATTTGCATATTATACCCCCTTGAAATAAACATATCAATCATAGTGTTAACTTCCCTAAGAAAGTCTACATTATTGTTACATTACTGTCTTAACCTCAAACACTCACTATAAGGTAAAGAGCCTATTGTATGAGCCGGATGGCAACTAGTACCCATCAAATACTGATTGCCATCTGAAAAATTTCTATGTACAGATGTCTGTAAAACATTATTCTCTTCCACAAATCGATCTAAATCAAAAAATGTAATGTGTCTACCCACCTGTATGCCATCAAAAGACAACCCATACCTATTATTTTGCATTGCTTCCATAAACTGATTAACATCCGATAAACCTCCTTTACAAATAAAAATGAGATCATTGATAAAACGAAAATATTGAACGACATGTTCTTTAAAGAAGCTAATATGGTATAAATGTTCCAACTCATACAATCCCATCATTAAATTGGCATACATGGGGGTGAAAGATGCCCCCATGGCAGTGCCCCGTATCTGTTTATATATGTTCATTAAACATAAAATTGTTATTTAAACAAAAATCTAACATTTCCATTATATAATATGATTCAGGACTTTCACCTAAAGAGTACTTCATTATCTCCAGTCCATACTGGCATTGGATGCTAGTATAAAGACTGACGACATCAACACTAATAAAAAACATATCATCACACCATTGAAATCCTGTCCATTTGTCCAAAAAAATCAAAACAATCTCTAATATAACTAGATAATTTAACCACATGTGGCAGCATATATTCATGTAAAAGTATACCAATAGCTGACAAAAAATATTTCTGAGCAGACACAATCGGCCTACCTGGCGGGTTGACATCATTTTTATGAATTTTGGGCAAACAAAATAGTGCTAACTCACTGTCCTCTGAATTGAATTTCTTATCTTTATCCATCTGTAAAAAATACGTCAACCTCATACCCTTTTGGATAAGTAATTCAGATTCTTTTATTGCCTTATTATACTCATTTATATTACTTTTCTTGTAAGTATTATGATCATTTAAATGTAGCGTGCACATGTTGTAATATTGTTCAGCATTCATGACAACTATTTTGACGCCTTTATCCAAAGGTTTAATGACTACTTGTTCATTCCTAACCAACAACTGAACTTTCTTCCATTCTTTCATGCTTAAATTATATACCACTTTATTTTTATGTTACATAAAATTATAAAAATAATCTTTGTAAACTTAATATGTTGAAAAAATTATATAGCATAATTTAACATCTGTGAAAAACATTTAATATGTTAATGCTGATATGGAGGAATAAAATTGTTTTTATATTTGATCTTATTAGTATCAAGTAAACTGTAAGCATTAGTTATAATTCCATATTCAAAGCACTCCTCAGAGTCAGATGTGCAAGAATAAAAACTATCATCCATACTGTCTTGTTCATAAAAATGGTCATTACCCTGCTTATTAGCAAAGAAATATGCCAAATGAATTTTACGACACAATTTAAAAACATCTCACTTAAGTTCATACAAACAAGGCATAACTGTAGGTATATATTTCAAACCATAATTAAGAACTTTAAGCTTTTCATTAGATAATGACACACCAGATATATTATGTACAACTGAAATAACAGTCAATTCAGTATCATTTACTTTTTTGTTGTTAAAGCCTGTTCTGTCATGGTTATTGATGTTCCCAGATTGAAATTGTCCTCTTTTCTGCTCATTGAATCCCTCATTGGGTTATTGATTCCCTTTCTGGAAGTCATTGTCTAATCTAGAGGGATTCTGAGCTGCTGGTAAAGCTGGAAACTGTTCTGCCTCTCCATTGCCTTCAAAGGAAATGCAAGAAATGTCTGACGCAAATGACACACTCCTAGAAGAGGCAAACAACTTCTTAAAGGAACCAGAACCCTTATTTTGACTAGGGCGTGTAGGCTTATGCCATAAATAAGCACGATTATTCTCATAGTCCTTTAAATCTCTTTTGAGTTTGGTCCTCTTACAGTCAATGAGTTCTTTTTCATGCTTTCCCAGCCCAATATTAATATCAGATAAATATTTATCTAGTTGACCAGAGGAAAGCCGCTTCAACAAGTCATTATGGATGGTTTTAATTTCCTCTTTAAGTCTGTTATGCTTAATGGGATCATGGTCTAATTGAATAGAAATCCATTCTAAAGTGCAGTGATGAGCTGCCGCTAACCATTTCTTAGAAAACTGTACTTCTGTTTCATCAGACATATCAAAAGGAGTAGAAGGGCTTTTGAATGCTCTTAGCCCCCTTGGTGTTATATCAAGATCAATATATCTTTGTAAACTTAATATATTGAAATATGTAGCCATTTCTCTATGTAACAGATGTTCCAATCTTTCTACCAGAACACCGACTCACCTAGAAGACTCGAAGAGGAACTAGATTGACCATCTGCTGCAAATGGATTATCCACTCTGCACCTTCTCGCTTGTTCAAACTTCTTAATAAAATGGCAAGAACCAGAGGTAATATTGGAGGCAGAAGTGCTTGCACTTACCACCCTGCTGCAAGTCCAACATCAGGATGTGTAATAAAATTGTCCAGTGTTCTTTGATTACCATCCAGTGTGTCTTCTCTAAAAATCCGTGGAATATTGAATGAAGATTCATTCACCATAACAAAAGGAGAAACAAACAAAATACCAAAAACTAAATACTGTAAACGTAAAAACAACAGGCAGGAATCCACACAATCTTTAATTGACCTCTAGTGCTTTGGCAAAGGAGTATAAAACATTACAAACTCATCTCAGTTTAAATACACTGACAAATCAATCAATTTACCAATAAACACTTAGTTAAATTAACTAATAACCATTAAACACATTCTAAATTAAAATCCTCCAGTTACACTCATAATTAAGACCCCGATGAGACAAAGTATCTTACTTCAAAATAAAAATACTTTCTTTATATAACAATATATAACTTTATAATCTCAACCCATCTTCTCTTGCATTGTTCCTCAGCTATCTGACTAACCGGCAACAAGCTACAAAATGGGATAACATACTCTCACCACTCCTACCTATCACCACTGAGGTATGCCAATGTTCCATACTTGGTCCCCTCCTCTTTTCCATATTTACCAACAACTTAAATTCAGCTACCCAACTTGCCACTCTCATCCAGTATGCCAATGATTCCTCTCTTATCTACTCAGCTCTCTCTCCACAGCTCCAGCACAAAACACAATCAGCCTTTCAAGACATTGAGAATCATCTTTCCAGCCATTAACTCATCCTTAACCCAAACAAGACCAAGTTAATGATCTTCACAAACAAATCATCCATGCATAGCTTACAACATTTTACTATTCGCTCCTGTAATGGCATGAAAATAGAACCTACTGACCAAACCAAGTTCTAGGTGTCACAATAGATGACAGACTAAAGTTCTATAAACACATCTCCCTAACAATCAAAAATGTCTACTCCAAACTTGGTGCCCTCTATAGAGCCAAACCATACTTTACACACCAAGCCAGAGCCACAGCTAGATCTCACTTGTTATCTTCCCTCCTTTATTGCTCACCTATCTTCACCAACCTTTGTAAGTCTGACATTAATAATCTAGAGTCATGCTGTAACAGGATAGCTAAGTTTACCACCAATCAGCCACATAAAACATATCACTGCTTCATTCTCCAACAGCTTAACTGGCTAGAACTGCCCAACCTCTTATCACAAAACCACCTTACCTTTGCTCACAAAGTCATTCACAACCCCAGTAAATGCCCTTCTCTTTCAAACCTGATACAAGCTAACTTTACCTGTAGAATCCTTAGGTCACCCAACAAACTTATGATATAAGTTACCTAGTTTCACAACTACTATGGTGACTCCCTCTACTCCTACAAAATAGCTAAGGACTGGAACACTCTTCCTCAGCACATCCAAAATAACCCAAACTTGTCCTCATTTAAAAAAGCCTGAAAAGATTATCTCAATAGTAGCTGACTTTGCAGCTGTATGGCTCCTAGCTAGTTCCATCTCCTATTTACTTCACTAACCTCCTTCTCATGTACCTTTTTAAGTACCTTTAAAAAGTTAGGGCTTATTACCTCATGCTCCATCAAACTATCTAGCTTATGCCTTAACAATTCTGAATTGACTTTGTATGTTTTGCACATTGCTCTCTTGATAATTTACATATTATTATCATTTAACTTTGTTTATATTTTTACACCATTACTTGTACTTCTCATGTAACTGTATAAAATACATTTTTTCCTATTTATGTACATAACTATTAGTTTCATTCTATTGTCACTGTACTGGAGCTTTTCTCCCTGGGTCTCTGCTGAAAACAGGCTACTATCCCAGTTAGATACCACCGACTAACAAATGTAAATAAATAAATCCAACAGTGTATACAGCATCTTTAGAGTTGTATAAAATATTAAAACGTTTAATGGAAAATGATGATTCATTATTAACATAGATATTAAAATTTAAGTATAAATAAAATGAACAAATTATTTGATCTTTAAAAGAAAGCGATGATGCCTTAATAATGAAATAAATAATTATCAGGATAAAACTTTACTTTGGAAAATAAAAATTAATGATATTGAAAATGAGTGGAAACAACTGCATAATAATATTATGGATAACTATTTTCATATATATGCATGGAAAGAAATGTGTAAAGACAAAAAGAATTGCTGTTCAAGCAAGAATGGAAAGATTTAGAAATATTTTGGTGTGCCAAGACTTCTTATGGAGACTAAGTATACAGAAACTACCAGTGAAAATGAATATGCCATACAAAAGTAAAAATAATAATAATTGTACTGTAATTCGAAAATAGTGAACATGTCTTCTTAGGATGCAAAAGAGTTAAGTCATTATGGAAAAAGATTGTTGAATTTAAATATTTAGAAAGTTTTACAGATGTAAATAATGTTAGTATGGATATGACTGAATACGGATATTAAAAGGGCAGAAGTAAAATTTATGTTAAAAAATTTGATAGAGAAATATTTTGTCTAATGTGGCTGATATGGAATCAAAGAGTGAAGGAAATTCTGTTTAATGAAAAATGAGAATTAGCTTAAATGTTAAAAAATAAGATTTTGGCTATGGAAAGTAGAGTGGGGGGTCATACAATGTAAACTGATTATTGACCTTTAAGAGAAGGAAATTTGATGTTTTTTCTTTTGTTCATGTAAAACTTGTAAATAGTGAATATATTGTAGATAAGGTAAATTGTATATATGTAATGCAAATAAGTGTTGATTTATTTAAACTAAGAACCCCTACTCTTTCTGAAAGTGCCATGGGATATTGTACATCCACGTGAGGTTCCACCAACTCAAGCAGATAGGACCTCAGTTTAAAATCTCATTGAAATGATTTTCTTTTCTCACTTTAACTTTCTTTAAGAAACTCAGAGGCGATCTCTGCCTAACATACAAAGCTATGTCAAACTTAGAGCTGTAGGACATGCTTCACTTAAAGAAATCCCAATCCCTCCGAGTTACACGCTGTAGGGACCTAAACCTTGTCACCACAATAAACAGAACATGCTGGAGGGATATACTTCCTATACTCTGGAACAAACTACCTATGTCAGAGTTCCTCATTAGCACTCTTCAAGAAAAATCTTGATGATTGGATGGAAAATAGGAAATTCACCCCGGGGATCACTTCTGTGGCTCTGCTCGACAGGGGCACAGGAAAATAATTTTCTTGGGTGGCAAAAGCCAGGGTACCTTTTTGGCTAGGCTTATATAGACCCTAGGGCCAATAGCCTAGTACCTATCTATGAACCTATATAGATTTATTGTGGTGGAAAAAAGAGATAAAGAGAAAAAATGAACTGGGGAAGCTGTTTTGAATTTGTCTGTTTATTGCCTTTGCATTTTATGTCTACTAGAAGGTTAGTGAAGATGGTCTGTTTAATTATGAAAGTAATATCTAATCCCACCCTGTCCAATATGTCATTGATTGTTTTTGCATTTGTTTCTTTATTATTATTCCATTTGTTACATGTTAGATAATGCTCAGTGAAATCCTATTTTGTCACTAAAATAATCTGCATAAGTGTGTATGCACTTATTTTTTTTTTCTTTTTTTCTTTTAGCATCCTGTTTGTTTATCTCCGGACCATGGTGATAATATGCTTGAACCTGCCAGAAAAAAATAAAGCACTTACATGAGTTTTGTAGAATGCCAGCATCTTGTTCATAAGGAGAAGATATTTCCAATGGGTTTGTGTCAGGTTTGCCTTCAAGTCATTGTGCATACAATTTCAGAGATGAACAAATTTATCAAAGTGCTTAAAGGGGAAGAATCTTGGATTGACTCATTTCTTTAGTATTATGAACTTGAGTATAATTAGCTCACAATGTGCTATTATTTTTTAAAGAAGAAATTACTGTAGTATTCAAGGCTATGTACATTAATTCTAAATATTACAGCTTGACTCACCCTTCTAATGTATAACATGCAGCTTATCTTGGTAGGAAATTTATACAATAAGCTATGATTATCAATTATGGGTATATGCATTATGTGAGTTAAAGCTGGTGTTATTATTTCAAATAAGAAAATTTAACTTTAGAGTATCTGCAATAGATAATGTAAATAACACTTCAAATAATTTTAGAATAATACATTTACGTGCTTATTGGTAGAACTGAAATAAATTAGACTGTAAACATAAATTATATATTTTAACTTAAACCTAATACAATTTGTCCATGTGACTTCAGAAGTGGTGAGATGGAATCTAAGATGCATTAACTTAGGGACTGTCAGAATTAAAATGCAGCTTTGGAACCTTTTAAGAAAGGGGAAAAAGAAAAGGGGAGGAAAATCATCAACTGAGTGACTCTAATATGACTGAAAACAACATAAAGTAAAACTTTTTTTTTTGCAGGGGCTGCCTGCAAAAGCTCCATTCAGATGAAAGCTCACTCATATCAGTACTCATTCTTATAAACTTGCAAAAAGCATTTGCTCATATGAGCATTTGATATTTTAACCTGCAGTCTATTAGACTTATAGCCAAAGATAGTGACAATAGGATTATTTAGATCTTATGTTTTTAAAATAACAATTAAAATAATAATTGTGGTTATAGCATTCAGTTACATAGGTTTAGTTAAAATTTTGAACTTAAATTATTTTATTAGAAATTTTAGAGTTTTATATTTCTAATTCACCATTTTTGCAGCTATATTGGCTACATTATAATAGGATTAGTACTGGTGAATGTACTGGTAAATAGATTTATTACATACAGGTTCCCCTTCACATACTTCGTATGATCTAATTATAGGTAAGTACAACAAGCTGGTTATGCAAATCTTAACATTGTTTTTAGATTGACTTAGTATTAGCTTTTTATTAAGAAAAATAGCCAATAAAAAGGCTTAATAATAAGGGGGCAGAACCTAGATGGCTAACTGGTAACAGCAACCTTTATGAGCTCCACAATCTAGTACCAGAATTCAGGAAAAGAATCATTTTTTTATTTTTCAAAAGTAGTAAATTCTTATTAAGAAACCTCAGTTCTATAAGAATACTAAATTGTATGCATTTTTATTGAAATGTTCCTGTCAAATAAACTGGAGATAACTTCTTCAATACAGAAATGAGCAACTCTAAGTCTTCACACTCTGAAACTTCACTGAAAAAGGAAATTCAACTGATGTCAGCCACACTACTTGTACTATCTGTCAAAATGGACTGATTTACAGACAACCTTGAAAATCTAAAAATCAACTGTCAGAAATAGACTGAAGTCCTTAACGAAATCTTGCAGCAGCGACAATCAAAAATATTGGATATGGAAACTTCTCTAAGTGACATAGATGAGAGACTTAAGAAAGATGAAACTCACTGTGAATCTCTTTTAAAGCAGAATACCTGGCTAATCAGAAAAATATATGATTTAGAGAACAGAGAAAGGAGAAATAACATTAGAATTTTTGGTCTTCCAGAAAAAACAGAAGGTGAGGACATTATTTTATTTCTTAACTCTTGGCTTCCAGACATATTAGACCTAAAGGAAGGTCTATCAAATGGTATAGAAAGGGCACACAGAGCTACAGAGAAACTTCTTCTTTCTTCTTCCAATATGCCTCCTAGATCTATTATTGTGAAATTCTTGTCTTATTTAGACAAATAACTTGTTCTCAAATCTGCCTGGAGAAGTCATCCATTGACATATAATAAGAGTCAAATTAGACTTGACAATGACTATTCTTCAAGTGTCTTAGAACTAAGGAAAAAACCTGGCCTTTTGTGAGATTTTTGAAACAAAATAAAATAAAGGCACAACTTGCTTTCCCTGCAAGAATCAGAATCATTTATTCAAATGACATAAGAACATTCAACAATGCTGAAGAAGCTATAACTTTCATCAAAAACAACATAACTGCAATTCCAGAAGACATGGATTGGTCATCTTCCACCACTTTAAAAAGAACCTCTGAGAAAAATAACTGGACTGATATGAGAAAGAAGAAACTGAAAACTGATCCTAGAAACTCTGGAGTCACTACTTCTCTCAAAGCATCAACTAGGACTTGGTTTCACTTCTAATCATTCAAAGAAGTATGTATTTTTACCTAACATACACCTATAAGAATGTTTTCTTACATTTTCTGATTGAACCTTACTAAGATTACATTTTATATTTCATGTGTTTAGACTTCTCTAATGGTCCTTAATATAGCTACTTACTAAGAACCCAAATAACAATAACAGCTTGTTCAAGTGACACCCTTGATTTTTACTTCATTAGCAGCAATTAAAGGTGTGCTGTATGCATTCATACTTTATACAATTCTTAATTTGAAATGGTTTTTGATTTTTAAATACATTTATTACAATATTTTATAATTTAGACTTTAGTTACTACTCTACTCAATTTTAGCATTCTAACATTCCATTATGACTGTTTACTGTCACTCTTGTTTAAATAGCCTAAAGCTAACAAATTCTGTCTTTCCTCTAAAATAGGATCTACATAATTAACAAGGAAGCTCTCATCCTAAAATATAGGAATATGAAGAATTAAATGCTTTTACACACAGTTATAGGTAGATTAAACTAAATTAACCGCACCTATTATCAAAATAACTCATGTACTATCTATCCCACACATTTATGCTGCATAAGTATATACAGCTTTATAGTTGTTACTGATGAGAGCTTCTGTCTCACATTCTCTGACTTCACTTGTCTATTCTGATTGATTAATTAGTCTGATTAGTTGAGATATTTTTTCTTTCATATTATTTATTTACTAAATATTAATGTCTTCTATGGTTAGAAAATGTTTCAGTTTTTAGGAAGGCGCCTGTCTAGATCAGTTTGTGTTATACATCAGTGAGTACACTGTACGGATTTACACTGTCGCTTTACTGTTGAGTTGTGCACTGTTTAGTTTAAGGATGTATGGCTGGCCAGGCTAGTTTGCAAACTTAGAGATACAATAATGAAGGTTCTGTATATTTGCTGATGAGGATGGACTCTATGTTGTGCTATGCATGTTTTTACAGTTATTTCTGTCAACTGCACGATTGATGCTGTGGGGAGGGCTGAAGCTCCTTGAAGATTGGGGGTGAACAGTGCCCGTTATGGGATTTGACAGGTTAGTATACTGTGTTGTTGTGTTTCCTGATTGCCTGGGATGGTGAAATATGTGAACAGGTTTGTTCCTTGTTGGGCCTTGGGAGAACTCTCAATGTAGTTGTGGATCTGTTGTCACATGGTCTATTACATTGTTGACACTTATTTTGGGTGCTTTTCTGTTGCCGGGCAACAGATCCAAAACACTAGCGAGTGCTTGTGGTGATCGCATGGCGGTTGCATGGGGAGGTTGTTTTGAGGGGGAGAGACATTGGTGTGCTGCAGAGTTTGGTTTCTGTGGGAATGTGGACAGTTGAGGAGCATGCAGCTAGAGTAAGTTAGTAAATTACCCCTTTTATTCATTTTCTGAGAACAGTAGTCAGGGTGGATGTCTGATACGGGGTCTGTGTCCCTCCATTTTGTTTAGATTTCCCAGATCTCCTGTGGTTGTGGGATGGCAGATATACATTATGTGTTGTGTAGTGGCTTGCTATGAGTGAATGCGGATGTGTGTGGTGCTCACAGGTAGGTTGTTAGTGGTTCTTGGGGTACTCGATCCTAGAGCTTCTTCCGTTTAAACAGCCACTGTCCTTTATCTTGGAGATAGAAGCTTTAGAGCTAGAAATCTGCTCAAATTGGTGTACATGAGTGCAAAAAATTGGGTAGCTGGTCTCTGTTCTGGTGTTTTATTACTTTATAGTTGTGCGGTTCAACTCTTGTGTGGATGTCCATTCAAAATAGTTGATCTGCTCCTACCTATACCTCTCAACTAATGCAGATTTTGTTTTGGATTTTAGTTGAGCCTCTTAACTTGTCATGATAGTAGTGGCTTAAGATGAATGTCATTCTATATTTGAAAGCTATAAACTGGTATCATTCAGAACACGTATGTTAACTCAGTCCCCCATCCTGTCAGGTTAATAGATGAAGTGTCTCCGATTATTTTTAAATTTGCACTCAATTTTTTTGGGCTATGTTTAAAGCTGCTAATTCCTACTAAGTTATTGCAATGCTGCTAGTTTCTAGTACCCTGCATGCAGCTGTTTTCACAACAGATTTATGTTCTCACTTTACATCAGTTATACACCTCAAGTATCGTCTCTATATATAGATTTTATGTCATCAGTTTAGGTACTCTATAGCCAGTACTATTTGCCTAATTTGTAAGTAAGTGAGGCTGGTTAGTCTTTAATGTTGGCTGAGGTTTTACCCAGTATCTTAATGTAGTAGAAAAGAAGTGTGTGTGTGGTATTCACATCACCAGTAGCGATCACAGTTTTTCTTACAGTAGACATCCTATGAAATAGCAATGCATTTAGTGTAGGAAGTGACAGGAGTTAGTATAAATTAACTATAGCAGATGATTAATGGGTAAATTAGTATTTTACTTTTTATTTATTTAAAACTATAGACAAGATTAAATGCATAGTAGGCATAAATTAACTTGCAAGTATTGATTCTTAGTTTTAATCTGCAAACATATAATATAAGCTATCTGTTTAGTTAAATTTCTGATCCAGATTTCTCTATGGGTTGTGTTTAGCAAATTTGAAATGGGTTTTAAGAATATTTACCTTTTAGATGACAATAAATAATAAAGATATGCATAACAGTAGAAATATGAAACCCTAGAGAATATAAATTGCCATATTTTTGGAATACGATGCTTATACTTTCAATTATAAACAATACTTCATATCTTTTTCGATTTTGGTAAATTCATAACACTAGTATTGACTACATGTATTCAATAACTTAAGGCATTTTTTTTTTTTGTGTGTATACTACAATGGAACTAATACAGAATTTTGATTTGGGATTGACTATGCTGTTAATCACTACCCAAAAAGAATGTAAGTAATATTATTCATAACTTAGTGAACTAGTACATTACTAACTTTATTATCCTTGTATTAATGAATGTTGATATTGAGGAAATATGTGGCTGCTGATTTATAATAGTTCTTCAATTGTCCTATTGATAGTTAAAAATGAAACTATTTACTCAGTGGAAATAATGATGCTTTACATCTACTGTACTTTATTCTGTTATGCTTATCCACTAAACAATTTTATAATCTGAACATGCCAGAAAGGAAATTGGATAAATATTTGTATTTTAGTAAATGTGATGCTTCTTTATCTGGCATGCTTCATTGAGTCTGTTATGTGTAATTTGATTATATGCTATATTATTTAAATATTAAAAGTTTACAAGCTTAATTCCCACAATATGTTCAAAACTATAGTCTTTTTATAGTATAGTGGACTCAAAAGACAGAAGGGGTTTTCTTAGTCATCGTTAGATACTTAATTTCAACTCTAGTAAATGAACTTACTTACACTAACTTTGCTAATGACTAGTATATTCTTTAATTTGAAATAGTTAAGGCATTGACAAAGTAGATAAAATGGAAATTTATATATTTATGTTTATTTATGCATCTATTTATTTATTACTAAACTATGACTATTTTATTTTGTTACAGTATTTATCATTAAATAGGTTTCATCAATCATTATACCTAGACTTTCTTTCTACTTTGAATATTTTATAACTTAGCATTAATATTTTTATTATATGAAATCTTCCTTTGTTCTATACACTTACAATTATTTAAAATTGTATTTGCTCCCATTAACAATTGTTTTGAATAAGCCGCTTCTATTACATGAGTTTCAAATCTATTTCCTTTATGTATTACAAATTTCATCTATTCATTCAATTCTAACAACAAAAGTGGATATATAAATTAATTTTAGATCTCCTATTAACTCATACAGAAGCTCAGACATGTTATTGTCGTTAATCACTTTTTGTTTGTCATGAAGGTTAATCTGCTTGAACTTATATGTTCACTCAGATTAGAAGTGCATGTCACTTCATGCTGGTTAAAATTTTCAATAAACTCTTTGTTAATATGGTTACTCTTACTTATTTTTTATTCAGTATTTAAATCTTCATTTTTATTGGCCTATCTCTAATAAAACTTTATACAATTTGTTAGGGAGAACTAAACTAACTATGTCACACAATTTTTTTCTAGATAAAGTTACACTCTTTATTATCCAGTCAATACCAAACATGAAAACTTCAATTAACTCGCAAGAAAGTCATACTTGATGGATTTAACCTTACTCTCCTTAAATGTTAATGGATTAGACAATCCAAGGAAAAGATCCAATTTCCTTAGATACTTGAAACTAAATAAACTCTATTTAAAACTAGACTCAAACAACATTTGTCACTTAACTGGCTATGTCAATGTATCAAGCCTGGCTAACTCGAATGTGTAAAAATCTGTTAACCAGTTTACTGTGTAATTTAATTTAATCCTGACTTGTGCTCATGACTAACTTTAACCTGTGGAACTTGTTTAACATGCTTACTTATGTAATCTCTGTAAATAATCTGTTTGTAATATGTAATGCTGGTATTATGTAATGCTGTATCTGCTTACCCTTGGAGCTTTTCTCTCCGGGCCTCCACTGAAAATGGACATGCATCCAGTCGGACTATCCCGGTCAACAAATGTAAAATAAATAAATAAATAAATAAATAAAATAAAATTTAGGTTGTATTTATTCAAGAATCTCATCTAAAATCAGATGATAACTTTAATTGGAATCCATTGGAATATATAAATCTATCTTGCTCATCATACAAGAAAAAAACAAGAGGAGTTTTAATACTTTGGAGGAAAAACATCATCATTCCCCAAATTATTTATAAGTATGAAGACAAAGAAGGTCTTATTTCAGTTGTAATAATTAGATTTAATAATAAAATATGGACACTTGTTAACACCTATTGGTTTCCTGGTATAAGGATAGGAACTGTTAGGATACATTTAGAACTAATTATCAAAGTTTATAAGGGTATTTTGATTCTAGGGGGAGACATCAACTGTACTTTAGACATTTCTGAAACCTCAAATAAAAAGAACTTCCATCTTACTTCTCTAGGAAAAGCTCAAAGAAATTGGTGTGAGAACCTAAATCTAATTGATACCTATAGTTATAAAGACCCTAACTCACTATCCTTTTCTCATAGTGATTATAGATTTGGCACCCAAACCAGAATTGATAAATTTTATGTATCTCAAGATTTAATTATGAAAATAATTAACTTTTCTATAATCCCTTGCCCCTTTTCAGATCATAATTCACTTGTTTTAAAACTGGAAATTGATTTTAAAATGTTGGTCTTCACAACAAGGATACCAGCATACATCACCAAACTACCACAATTCAAGCCATGGTTAGAACACAAAATTCAAAACTTTCTTGACATTAATCAATCAAATTATATATGTTTGGCAATTCTCTGGGATACACTAAAAGCTTACTTATTTGGTAAAATTCTAGCTTGGTTTAAAAATAAGACTAAAGAATGGGAATCAGAACTTCATAATAATCAAAATAAGCTTATAATTATCAATAAAGATAATTCACAACATCCAAAAACAAAAATGAAAACAATTACAGACTTAAATAACAAATACAATGAAATATTAACTCATAAAACAAATTTGGCATTGGAAAAATTAAAAATCACCTCACACTCAATGTCACCCAAACATCTACATAATCTTTCAATGAGAGTTAAAAGACAAGCCTCAGATGACAATATTACAAAAATCATTCATGACGGTAGAAATAGTAAAATGGTATCAGACATTAGTGATATTCTTGAAGCCTTTAAATATAATTACTCTGACCACCAACTCAATAATTCAGCACAATTTCAAGATATCGATGTAGATAAAAGTTTACTTAAAATAAATAAAATTACAGATAAACTAAAATCTGAGATTTTAAAACAAATTTCTCTTAAAGAAGTAGTTGATAAAATTAAAGAAAGCAAAAATAATAAAGCCCCCGGGATAGATGGAATTATAATGGAACTATATAAGTTATTCCCTCCCTCAGCCATCTCAATTTTCCATAAAGCCTTAAATGTAATTCAGACCAATAATTTAAATCCTCCCTCTTGGAAATATTCCCTAATCACTCCTATTTTAAAAGAAAATAAAGATCCAAAACAATGTAGTTCCTATAGACCAATTTCCTTGCTAAATAATGACTGCAAGATATTTGTATCCATTCTTGTAAATAGAATTAAAAAATCCTTAACACATATTATAAATTTTGATCAGTCTGGTTTTATTTACAATAGGCACACTTACAATAATATTTTAACAATACTGTCCCTTATCGACATTTTAAATAGGGACAATTGAGAAGCTCTTCTAATAGACCTCGATATTGAAAAAGCTTTTGATACGCTGAAATGGGATTATCTCTTCAAAGCTTTAGAAATCTTTGATTTTCCATCTCATTTCATTTCATTACTTTGATAAAAAAATCTATATAAAAATAATCTTGCTTATGTAAAACTAGGCCCTTTTACTTCAGAACCCATTAAAATACTCAAAGGTACAAAGCAAGGCTGCCCTTTGTCGCCCATTTTATTCGCTCTTGCAATAGAATTATTTCCTATTACATCACGCCAAAACACAAAAATTAAAGGTATAGACATTTATGATTAATCTAATTCCAAAATCATGCTCTTTGCGGACGATACACTTTTAACTCTGAGTGTCTCACAAGAATCTCTTAAAGAGTTAGATCTTCAGACTAAAAGGTTCTCTGATAGCTCAGGTTTACGTATAACTGAATCTAAATCTAATTATATGCATTTAAATAAAAAACAAAATTCTTTCATAACTCCAGTCCATTTAATAGGAAAACAGGTCTCTTCTATAAATTACATAGGAATTATTATTGATGACAATATTAATAATAATCTAACTACAAACTATAAAAAAATCTTAAATACCATAAAACTACTCACTGACAAATGGAATAAATTATTCCTAAAGTTTGAGGATAGACTTTAATTAATGAAGATGATATTATTACCAAAACTAAACTATATAGCTCAAGCCATTCCAATGCTACCTAATAAAAAACTATTACAAGACACAAATAAATTTCTTTTACCTTTTCTCTGGTTCTCTAAATGAAACAGGATAGCCTATGCTCACCATATTGGACCCTGGGAAATGGGAGGAATTAATTTTCCAGACTTCGAGACATATATTAAGGTTTCTATATTCAAAATAATTTTCAACTGGATAGACCCAAAAATTTCATCCGCTTGGAAATCCCTTCATATTTCTATTTTTTAAATGAGAATAAACTCACAAAAATACTCTTCCAAAGGATCAAATAAATATATTTTGGAAAATATTATGTCTTAATTTACAATTTAACATTTCGAATCTCACCAACTCAGTCTTCATAAACTATGGGCAGGATTCACAAAGCCTCTGTGTAAGAGTTACAAGGCTTACACGGAGGCTGCAGTTAAACGGTGTGACATCAACATGTCATGCATATGCATGAGGGCATGCTGAATCACACCTAAGGCTTACACCGTCCATGGAAGACAGTAGGGGGCGTGTCCGTAGGCCGAGCCCTGCAAACGGATGCACCCCCAGAAGAGTAAAAGTCCCAAAAGTAAACCCCCATGACAGAGTCCATGGAAATGTGAATAAACACAACACAACACATGCCCCCACAGACTATGAACATAAAATATATAAATGAACATGTTATATATTTTTTTTAAATTGTAAAGATGTTTGCCCGTGAGTGCGCTCGTTTGCGTGGGTGTGCCCAGCACTTAGCCACAGTTAGCAGTCAGTGGAAAAGCATATAAGAACTAAATATGCAAAGTAAGCCAAAAAGCAATAACGTAGCGGTAGAGACGTCGGCTGAAGAGCAGGCAGTCATGGTTCGAGCCCCCACAACATCAATTTTTATCTTTAGTGAAATAAGCACGAAACAAGTCCCTGACATATATGTACACATATAAAATTATATTTTATGTAAAATGTAATGAAATGGGCCATTTATTTTGAAGAAATGTGAGATAACAAAATAATAAAAAATGCCAGATGTGCCTATAGCTGAGCTACAGTTTAACAAGTTGAGTGCATCTGCTCGTAGGTGAGCAGTGGTTTACGAGTGCCTGAAGGTGAGCAGTGGTTTAACAGTTGCAAAATGAGTGCCCGTAGGTGAGCAGTGGTTCAACAGATGCAAAATGACTGCCCGTGGGTGAGCAGTGGTTTAACACGCTGAATCTGTGTGCCCGTAGCTGAGCTGAGTGTAATATGCGTGCTGACAGCCAAATGACGGGTAAACCAGCGTACCCCATTTGCGCGGATCTGCGCACCGTGCCAACAAGCTAACCAACGGGCAACGTTGAGCAAACTGTAACAAAACTGCCTTTACACAGACACACCTCCTAGCCTGTGTAGACAGTCATAAAATATAAAAAGCAGTGGCCAGGTTAGAACCCAGGATACCATGCACCATAGTCAAGGTACTGAACCACTAAGCCATGGCAGCTGTACTTAGAAATGCAGTAATAGCAAATATATAGGAATGAATAGAAAGAGGAGCATGACAAAGCAGGTTTTGTGAAGCTGATACAATTCCAAAATGGCCAATCACAGATAAGTGCAGGAAAAACGGCATATATAAGCCTCATAGGCGGGAATACACAGCATAACCATTTGTAGAACCAACTTGCAGCCAGAATGTCAGGTGTAGGTGAGGGTAGTTGCTTTCGAGCACAGAGGTGGGGTGTTGTGGAGTCCAAATATATGGTTTGGCTCCTTGTCCACAATCATGAGGCCCAACTCATGCAGGGCCAGGTCCTGTGGGGAGCATATAGGGCTGAGGCATGGGACCGGTTGGCTCATGATCTTACCAGTGCCACAGGGATTCCAAGGACTGGTGAGCAGGTCCGTCACCACCATGCGGACCTGAAGAGACGGAAGCAGGACCAACTTAACCATTGGATGCAGGAGGCCCGGCAAATGCCCAACGCCCCCCTACTGAGTAAGTTACATCTAATTATTTATGTAAGAAATTAACCTAACTGATATTATGAAGATGTGTATTCCAATATTACTTTATTTATATTACAGCTGCAGGTGTCCGTTCTGCGAACCGTAGAGCCTATGGCGATAGGCTGGTGCGGTTGCACCACCAGGCAGGTCAGTAATCCTCTCCCTGTAACTGTAAATAAATATAAAAGTATGACAGTTAGCAAAAGAGTACAGTGTAGTCACTAAGTAATAAAATGTGCAAGTAACAGTGTAAGAGGGTTTGCAAGTATTGCTTGATTACAAAAGTGTGTTGCAGTCTGTAATCCAAACAGAAAAATGAAAATGTCCGAAATAAAGTCTGAAATAAAGATGTCCCACCTGTAATATAATAGTACACAACCTGCAGCAGGCTGAAAAGTACAGCTGCAGAAGCTGAGTAAAACACGTGTGAAATATATCCCTGTTGAAATACTGAAACATGACAGAAGTGAGACTCTTGGAAAGGATTGTAATAACTACAGGTAAAACATGTCAATAAAGCCTAGAAGTAAGTACCATCCTGAATTGTAAAATAAAACAAGTGAGAGAGTGTGAGAAAGAGTTATGAATCCACCAATAAAGTAGTAATAACTCCTGAATAAAGTATACTGCAGTCAGTACAGAATGAAATGAATGTGACAAGCAGAACCAAACTGTGAAATGTGTTCAAAATGTTCCTGCAGCTGGAATGTGTATCCCAAAATCTGGATATGTTGCTCTCAGTCTGCAATATGCAGATAGTATGGTTGTCTGAAATACCAAACATCCACAGTTGTCTATAGCTATATAAAGCAAATGTAGCAGGATGATGTAGCTGAACAGAGCCAGATATGAACGTGTATGAATAAAAATGAAAAGGTATATTGATGTAGCAGTAACATTCCTATCACCAACTTGAAGTAGTTATCACATAGGACACTGTAGGTAGAACTGTAGTGTGTATATATCTGAAGCTATTAGAAATGTACAGCATATGTATTGGTATTTGGAGGTTAATTAAATTTTCTTCACCCTACCCTATAACCACATATAGTCCATTCCACGTGAAATTGGTATGTGCAATCACAATTAACACCCCTGGACATTTGTCCTGTTGGGTCATACATATTTGCATGTACGTTGATGCATCTGCCCTGTTCATACATCCAAACCTGATGGCCTGTTGCCATCAATCAACCCTGCATGTTGTTGGACTGTGTATTGCTGTTCAAATTATGCATGTGTTATGCCTGCTGTTCAATGGTTTGAATATCTGGGTGTTTGGTTAATGGGAATACTAATGCATGCTGTTACAACTAATTGTGAATGGTATTGTATGTTACTAACCCAAGCTGTCATGACATAATGCAAAACATAGGACGACAGGGAAGGCGGGTTCCAGCGGACCCACCTCTCCCACCTCAGCTGGCGAGTGCACATGGCAGTAGTGCCCAGTCCGGACCCTCCTCCGGTGCCCTGTGCCACCTGCGGGTGGAAGCGCTGCAGGGGATGGGGCTCATTCCCGCCTCTGCAAGTGTGGCCGGAGGAGAACCACCACTTACCCTCCGTAGCATCCGGACTGTGGTGCGTAGGGAGATCCAGGAAGCTGTTCTTGGGCCTCTACGCCAGCTTGAGGCACAGGTGGCACAACTAACGGGCATGCCTGCTGCCCGCCCTACACAGCCCCCAGCACAGCCCCGTCCTGGGCAGTGAAGACACAGTGGCAACTGCCCATGGGTGGGGATATCAGTTCCACTGTTGCCATCTGTGGGCTCATGGGCTCTAGATATCCAAACATCCATCCCCGTCAATTGTGTAATCCCCCCCACACTTGTCATACACTACCCCTGTATGCATCTTGTTTGTCTTGTCTGTTGACCTACCCAACCGACCTCCCCAGCTATACCGACTTCCTTTACCTGACATACCACTCTCACCTGAAAAAAAAAAAAAAAAGGGCACTCTGTACCCACAAAAAAATTACGCCCCATACATAGCTGCCCATTTCACACACATGTCTGCTGGACATGGAAACTGTCAATTACAATTGGCTGTACAGGTATTATTGTTGTCCTTACACCTCTCTCAGGGGTGGAAGGTTTCAAATGTCACACCAAATTACAAACATATGCACAGCTGTTGCTGATGAAGAAATGGGCAGCTATGGGCCTTACCTACATCCCTCCTGCAAAACCCAAGCTTGCTACCCTACTGTCTTACCCTCTTTGTGACCCCTTTTTCACCACTTTCCTGTCTCCCCATTTTAATTTCTTTCAAAGAAAATAGCACGGGTGTGTGCAATAGTAAGCACTTTTAAGCGGTTGTAAGCGGGTGTGCGCTGAGCTGAATGCCAGTGCGCATGCGGGAGCTCTGCGCAAACCAGCGCTGACCCGGTTACAACTGCTTAAAAGTGCCTTAGTCACTCTGAATGACAGGTCCTGTAGTCTGTTCAAAAGGAAAATAAAATCCCACTGTCAGTCCCGAACCCAGGACCTTGGAAACAGTAGTCTGCATGACTTACCACTAAGCCATGACTGTTATATAAGAACATTGTGCTACAATAAATATATCATGTAATAGTAGGAATGAAAGTAAAGGGAATATAGGATGTGTAGTACACAAAGCATGTCATGTATATTTACTGTCAAATCTAGTGGATTTCTATAATAGTAGTGTGCGAACAGAAACAGCCATGCTAGTTGGTAGCTAGTAGGTAATAATGTCACTGTAGCACCTTGCAAGCCACACACATACTCACAGCAGGATAATCACATCCCATACCCCACAACCTCTTACAGGAACACATCCTGACCAAGTAATAAAATATGTGGAGCAAAGGGCCAAAAACAGGGACACATTCCAAATAATGTTACAACAAACTTAGACAGTTCAGAGAGTAACAGGTTCTGCATTTTGTTGGATGTTTGGAAGGGTATGAAGTCTGAAACTTAAATGTTTCTCACTATAGTCTGACTTGAGCCCACAGTGATTTGCCAGAAAGAGCTGTTCATGAGATATTGACCAAAATATGAGGCAGAAATGTGGACAACCTGCAAATATCTGTACACTTGAGAGGTCTGACACTGCCATATTTGAATAGTTAAGAGCCTAGACATAGCAACAGTGATTGAGTTACAGGGATGCCCCACAGACTCCATGTGAAATGTACAAACAGTAGGCAGAAAGGTGTTACAACACATGCAATGGTAACTATGAAGTCCTGAAAGTATGCACCACTTGCACGGCAGAAATAGTGTAGTAATACATATGCTCATGCTATCCCACAGTCACAACTGCAGAATACCAGACAATTTAATGGGTGTACACCACTGATATGTACCATTCCATGAGGCAGATAAAAGATGCACCTGAGAGTCTCTGGGGCCTGCGCAGCAGTGTACTCAAATACCCTAATGGATGTCAAGGCCCACACCATGGCCAGACCACAATGCATGCAGTAACACCCTAGCAGATATAGCAAGCATTCCAAGGTGTGAATGTACATGGAAAATAGGAAAGCCACAGCAACACACTACAGTCAAGACACCTAGCAGGCATACAAGTAGTGAATGTAAAGGGCAAATATTGAAGCCATAGCAACAAAGTGCAAGAGCCACTGCTATATACCAGTTACACCACATGTCCCACAGGAAAGCACACACACTCACATTAACAGTAGTAGTAGTCTTAGGTGTCAGTGTACATACACACTTAGTACAGGAAACTGGAGAAATGAATGGAGAAATGTTAACCTACAACACAGCCGGAAATATGAGAGAGATACTAACCTTTACACTCACAGAACAGTGTCCACAGCATACCAGCATGGTCCCTGCCCTTAAAATCTGAAAGGGCTACGACTATCTCACATACCTTTTTATAGCACTGTCCTGAAATCACAGTGAGAACTGCAATCAGTACACAACTGGCTGCATACAATTAGAAAATGCTGGCTAACAATTGGTGCAGAGGCCATCACATGGACATATGCAGATACCTACAAAAGCATGCTGTACTCCCAGTCCACACATGCAGTAATTTCATTGCACCCTGTAGAGGTAGGGAGAGACAGAGAGAGAGAGAGAGAGACAGAGTAAAAAAAAATGAAACATACACAAACAAAACCGGTCAGCAACAACCACTTGAAAGCTGACAACTGGCAAGTGGAGCAGCAGGACACAAAACCAGATGGCAACACAAGCAACTGTGACAAACACAGGTAATGTAAAGTAATACTATAAAAGTCTACATACTGTGAACCCTCCATATGTGCCATTGGTCTGTATCCATATGTATATGAAGATGTGCAAAGGGCAGGGGACATAAAGCAACTATCAGTGAAGGCTGTACATACATATGTATGTGAGAGCATCTATGTGCACATATCAATGTAGGTTGAATGTAGGTTGTAGTGCAATGTACAAAGTAGGTTTCACAGTTATGTATGTTTAGCAGTATGTTAGTGTGTGTATACAGTTTTGTAAACAAACATGTTGATATACCTATCTATCATATGGATACGTATGTATGTCAATATATGTATGTATGTGTATATATATATATATATATATATATATATATATATATATATATATATATATATAATATGCATATATGTATACATACATAGAGAGAGATGTAGGAATACATAGACAGATGTAGATAGAATATGTACAAACATATATATGTAATACACACATACAGATATAGATATATGTAGATACATATACATAGACAGACAGATCTGACTATCTACAGGTATGACTGTATATGACGATCTCACACTCCCCCTGTCCCACCCCCTCTGTCACTCTCACCCCCTCTCTGTCACACACACCCTCTCTCCATATCTATAGCAATATATGTACATCAATATATATATGTGTATATGTATACAGGCATATATATATATATATATATATATATATATATATATATATATATATATATATACATATACATATACATATAGATATATCTATACACGCACACATATATATATATATATATATATATATATATATATATATATATATATATATATATATATATGTAGAGAGAGAGAGAGAGATGTATATATATTCTGAGTGAGGCACATGTGTACAGATGTATTGCAACAGGTGCCTGGTGACAAAGGCATGGAGTGAACACCAGTGTCAAAACTGGAGTACCATACCCCATTTCAAATCACCTACACCAGTAACCACCAGATATGTGATTGGCTTCCCACCACTGCATGTGTCTGGGGTGAACAGGGTCATAAATGTGTACAATAGTCCTCCCAATGATATTCACAGTGGCACATTATTCCTGGAATGCCTGCACATGGTATGTGTCAGCAGACATGGTGTGTCAGCTATGGACATGTAGGTCAGTGTACCCCTCCACACCACATAATGGCTGCCACGGTATGTACCTCACATGACATCTACAGATATGGAGAAGGACACAGTGACATGTACAACACTGTGACAATGCACTCAAACACATTACCAATGCACAGTGACTGACAACACCACAGAATACACACATACTACCCACATAGAGGTTACAACTCCTGGATTTACATACTTAAGTCACACCCATGACAGATGTCCAACAACCATAGTAACACCTCACACCATCCGCAACCTAAATGACTGCTGTGTGTCATCTGTGACACTGCAATAGAGAGCACATGGTGGAGGTACAGGTTCCTACCCACAGATAAGACATACCCTGCAATAAACCACACAGCATTAAGAAGCAAGACTCCCCATGAGTACATGTCACACATACCCCTGCTGAATGTTAGTCAGATAAGTAATATGCCATATGAGTCACCCTGTGTAACTGTTTGACAGCAGCAGGTACCATCACATCACATGTGTAACAATGGTCAGGGTAGCAGAACAGTATGCTGCTGTAGTCCCAGGGGCAATAGCATATTGTATTGTATTGTATTGTAATGTATTGTATTGTGTTGTATTGTATTGGTATGTAGTGGTGCCTCCTTCGTGTAGTGGAACCACTGCTGCTGTGCGTCAGTGTACAGGTACATATCCTGTAGTCAGGCTAGTGTTACATAGCAGTTCTATATGTGTATTTAGCTCCTCTTAGAGTTCATGTAGCATGCAACCGGGGATACCATCAGGTCCCATTCATGTTGTGTATCCTACTTTCCTGAGGGCGGCTCTCACCTGGACATCTGTGATGAAAGGGAGGTTACAGTCAGCTGGGATAACAATGTCTTATTTGGGGGGAGAGGGAGGGGGGGAACCTGCACTGAACCTGTCTGCCACAATGTTGCCAATATCTGTGGGTTCAGGGAATTATTTGTTGTTGTGTACTAACTATGAGCATAGTGGAGGGTTTCTGACCAGGTTGCTAACATAACTGAAGAAGGTCTTGTGGTTATCTATAGTGTCCCTGTTGATTTCCCTCTCAAAGTTGCCCATGGATGTTTGTATGTGAGAACATAGCTCCTTACTAGTGCTGATCAGACATGCCTTCCCTTTATGGAATTATGCTCTGTCTTGCAGTAGCTTCCATCTTTTGTTATACAATCTGTCTATGGCTGGGGTCCACCAGACAGGATGCTGTCCCTTTGTGGAGAGTGTTTTGGTCTTATATGGGATTGCATGATCCATGCATTCTCGGAGATGTCCGTAGAAATAATGTGTGAAGGGGTCAGCATTGTGGGTTGTGTCTTCCACTGGCCCAGTGGGCTGAAAGGATACCATGTCACTGTTACAAAGTGTAAAGTTTGCATTTGAAATGTTATTCACTATAGTCGTTTGTGCTGGTGGTGGAGGTGGGATATGTATATCCAGGGCAATTAGTTTGTGGTCAGCTCACAGTAGTTGATGATGTACCCCATACAGTACCTCAATACAAACCCCCAGAGTGAGGATGTGCTTTGGACCTGAATCAGTGTTCTGACTGCTGGGGTTTGGTAGTATGTCGTATGGAGTGTGCCAGGTACTGTTGCACAGTTGTTGGCTGAGCACTGATACCTGGTCATTTACATGTGTATCCACCAATAGACAGACAGATGCTATATATGTGAGATATGTTGTATCACAACAGTCGAGTAGCGTGTGTAGTATGTGTGCCAAATTCTGCTGACATATTTTGCTCATATCATGTTATTTCCTTTTTCAGGACCATGGCTAACCAGCGCAATCCAGCTTACTCAGCAGCTGAGGATGAGGAGATACACCAGAGCCTGGCCGGGATTATGCAATACTCTTTTCCCGCACCAGCCAGAATCAGCAGGAGAGGGCTGCACTGTGGCAAGACCTGGTCCGTTGGGTAAATGACATAGGCACGCATAATAGGACATATGAGCAGGTACGACATCACTGCAGTGATTTCATCAGAAATGTCCGTCAGCGTGCGTCGGATATCCACAGGCAACAGGTTGCCACAGGTGGTGGGGTGGCTACACATCCCCCACTCACCAGACTGGAGGGACTACTCATAAGTGTTGTGGCTCCAGCCCACCAACAACAACAACAGCAGCAGACATGCATTATGATGGAGGCTGGAGCCACGCAGCAGCAAGACTACGAGCGTGCAGGTAATATGCCATATGTATAGTTGACTGTTGTGTACACTGGTAGTTAATGCATGTGTGAGGTGTGTCCTTGGTTTGTAGCTGTCATCATAGTATTTAATGTGCAAGTGTGATATTCTCAATATCAGCAGCTGACCTGTGAAAGGCGACTGTTGTACTACTGACCTGTATCATACTCAGTAACAGTGGCACAGTTGTGCTCACTGACATTAGTTTCCTCACTTCTGCAGGTCCATCCGGTGTACCAGCAATGCAGCCTATCCATGCTGGTGAGTGTGTATTAACAATACCTTTAATAGTCTTGATAGTAATAGTAATATTAGGCTCACTGAGTAGTGCTCTGTGTATGCATGCAGGTGTGTCTGTGTCTGTGTGTTGATATCTCGCATACTGAGTAGTGTGCAACTGTGTGCAACTGTGTGCAACTGTGTGCATGTGTGCATGTGTGCACGTGTGCATGTGTGCATGTGTGGATGTGTGCACGTGTGCATGTGTGCACATGTGCACATGTGCATGTGTGCACGTGTGCATGTGTGCATGTGTGGGCCTGTGCATGTGTGGATGTGTGCATCACTGGTAATAATGTGTAGACATTGTAAACTGTGTTTCCTGTTTCCCTCCCACAGGTTCTGGTGCTGCTCTGGTGTCATGCAGCAGGGAACCTGAAGCAGGTGCCATGGGTACTGATAATGATGACATCTGTGTAATGGCACAGGAAGGTATGCCAGGGTCCGTCATTGGTCAGCCAATTGACAGTACACAGCTGTCAACCCCATCAATGCGCACAGTTATCCTGCCAATACACCCTTTGTCACCAATGTCTCTAGGTGATGGACAGGATACAGTGGACATTGACCAGGGTAATGTGGTATCTGTGGCACATGTGTCCCCACACAGCAGCCATGGGCATGGCCCTGAGATGGTACCACACAGACAGATGTCCAGGGGTTCTTGTGGGAGCATCCGTGGGCGTACAGCCCCTGTCAGACGTGCCCACAGAGGTCTTACAACCTCAGCTATGATTCGGGCTGTCATGCAGGCACAGTCACGTATGGAACGGTAAACCAGACAGGGTCTGAGGGAGCTGAAAGCATGTTGCACAGCCATGACTGACAGTATGCGTGACATTGCGGCTGCCATCCGTAATTTCACCGATGTCATAGACAGACGTTGTGGGGACATATTAGACCGGTTCCACAACTACATGTCCATGAGCCAGGGCGATGGTGGACGGTTGAGGCGTCGATGTGGGCATATGCCAGCAACAGCAGCAGCTGGCAGTCGTCACGGACAACAAAAGGGCCGCGGCCACCCCCATATGCCAGCAGCAGCCCCAGCAATGCTGGGTCTGTGCTGTCATCAGACCGCCCCAGGAGACCACGTGCACGTGGCTCTGGCCAGGCCCAACAGGGATCTGTGTCCAGTCAACGAACACCTGCTTCTGATGACAGTACCCAGTCTGGGTTGGTACCGGATACAGTCCATAGCACCCCTGCAAGGCACAGGTACTGTGTCCATGGCCAGAGACACTGATCTGTATGACCTGGCAGGTACAGTCTGTGGCTGTCCACAAACACCAGCATATGGCAGCCATGAGGTGGAACTGTGTGCATCCATACACACATGCAAATTGACAACACCTAGGGCTACCGCATACACGCACACACTGCATCAACATTGCCTCACCTTGTACTGCTGTCCCTCACCAACACACATACACATACATGTCAGTTGGTGGTATCGGTGGCTGACTCAGGCATACCAAGTTCACACCCTGTGCATATGATGAAACTGTGCCACCTCCTGCAATCTGTAACATCAGTGCAGGTACAGGCTAACATGTTGCTGATGCACAGGGTGACTACATAGACATGTAGTAATAGTATCATGTTGTTAACAGTACTGTGTGCTGATATAATTGTGGGTATATCCCAGCATGCCTGATGCAGTAAGGGTATGATTGTCATGTACTGTTGTCTGCACCCATGGTAAGTACCATAGTGTATCACATGCACATGTTGGCATACTGGTGGTAAGGATGTCAACAGAAGGCTACATGCATAGGTAGCACAGGCGATAAGGTAATGAAAGTATTGATACGCAATGATGGACATGTAAACTGCAAGTGGCATGTTGCCCACACTGGACTCTGCAATGCGGATGTTTGAGGATGTTGATATGTGTGCAGTACTACATGACTGGTACAGGACACACAGGAGCACCCTAGCACTGCAAGCTCACATCTCATACCATGCTAGACAGCCCCAACACACAAAACTAACTGTCACAGGAGGGAGAGTCCCCATACATGTCAGGGATACTGTGGTGGCAGGCCAGGTAGCAAACATCCTACTAAGTATGGAACCACTGAGTGAAGGCTCAGTGTCTGTTATTTGACATGTGTATTACTGCAGGTACAAGCACCTGGGTTTCCATCCAGTTATTGTACATCCTGACGGTACATGGTCTGTACACTTGTGCGCGTTGAGACTGGACCCTAGCCATCTGACCTCTGTATTTCCATGTACATGTGTATAGTGCCTGCATATCTGCACTGTTACCTACTGGAAGTGGTACAGCTTGTTTGTTGTACAATGGACTACATGCATCCCTGCTTACTGTAGCTTTGTTTGCATGCATGTTTGCTTGCAGTTACCCTGGAACACTGATTCCACCTGCAATGCAGAGTTACAGAGCTTCTGTGGACTCCTAGTGACATCTGCATAGCTTACTATATGTATGTCCATGTCTCACTTGACAGAACGTCACTGTTTGTCCTATTCACATGTACGTTGCCTGTGACACATTGCATATGACTTACCTTGCATTTGTCCATGTGAGCAGTCATATATGCCAGTGCTAACTAATCACAGGCACTACACCCTCACATACTCACCTTCTGTTGAACCACCTGCTTCGCTAGGGACGGCTTGCACCTGTCACCCCTGGGCTTTCGGAAATTGGCAAAGACTCTTGCTACCCCCATAGTGGCTTTTTTAGGCAAGGCTCAAAGGACAAACCCACCTCCATAGGTATCACAAGGGATAAGAATAAGAGTAATGCTACTCAACGCCAGAAGTCTAAACCTCAAGATGCACGCACTCGAAACTCTCCTTAGCATGGAGAACATCGATATCTGTGCAGTAACAGATACCTGTTTCAGGGCTACCAAGAGCACCCCAGCACTACCAGGTTATACCTCATACCATGCTTCCCCCCCCCCAAAACTTGGACCGAACCACAAAATGAGGGGGAGTATCGATATTCATCAAAGATACCCACACCTCCGGGTTGGTGGCAAAGCACGAAGCATCAGAGACTATCCATGTGCAACTAACAGTGGGTAAAACTGCCTTCCAGGTTATAGCCTGCTACAGACCACCCTCCCAAACCCAGGAACCCCACTCGGCCTTCCTGAGAACACTGGAAAATATGAAGGTCTCTCCAAACACCATTATATTGGGCGACTTCAACTATCCAAACATAGACTGGAAGCATTACTCTAGCTCCAACACCCTAGCCCAAAGGTTCCTAGAATTTCTAAACTCAAATGCTATGGAACAACTAGTTACCACTCCCACAAGAGGGGAAAACATACTGGACATGATCATCACCAACATGGGGACTCTATGCTCCAGACCAGAAGTGTATCCCTCACTGGTAAGATCAGACCATAAACAAATCTCACTGGATATTCACATCCCAACCCCACCCCCTGCCCAGAAAACCACAGTGAAAACCTTCTCTAAAGCAAATTCACACTCCTCAAAACCAAGGTGGAATCCTTCAAAGCCCCCGGGCCTGTGGAAAATACGGCCCAGACCACAGAATCCTCTATAAACGCATTCTATGGACACCTTGGATCATGGATCATGCGATCCCAAATAAAACCAAGACCCAATCCTCCAAAGGCAGACGTCCTGTCTGGTGGACCCCAGCCATAAACAAACTATACAATAGAAGGAGGAAGCTACTAAATGATAGAGCAAAATCCCAAAAAGGGAAGGCATCACTGATCAGTATTAGCAAAAAAACTACGCACACTTATAAAATTGTCTAAGGCCAGCTTCGAGAGGAAATTGCACAGGACACTAAGGATAATCACAAGGCTTTCTTTAGTTATATTAGGAACCTGGGTGGTAATTCCCAGATATGCTCAGAATTAGTCCAAAATGACAAAAGAAACACCGAACCCACAGACATTGCCAACATCCTAGCTGACAGGTTCAGCGCAAACTTCTCCCCCGCTCCACACCAAAAGGGCAAATATCTATCCCAGCAGAGTGCTGCCCCCCTGACATCTCAGATGCTCAGGTAAGAGCCGCCCTCTCCAAAGCAAATAACAGAGCATCAATGGGACCAGACAGTGTCCCGGGCTGTGTCCTACATGAACTCCAAGAAGAGCTAAACCCAAACATAAAACTACTGTTCAATCTCAGCCTTACTACAGGATATGTGCCCAAAGATTGGCGTACAGCAACAGTGGTCCCTCTCCATAAAGGTGGTGCCTCAACGGATCCTGGAAACTATCGCCCCATAGGCCTGACTAGCTTGGTCTGCAAAGCTATGGAAAGGATCATCTTGAACCTCATAAATAAAGATATTGGGGACCTACAGACACTGGATTCTACCCAGTTTGGCTTTGTTAAGGGCAGATCCTGCCTCTTAAACCTATTTGATTTCTTTGAAACAGTCACCAAGGCCATTGACGAGGGGAAGGTGGTCTATACAGCCTACCTGGATCTCGCAAAAGCCAATACCCCTCTTGGGCGCTATAGAGAAGCTCACCAGCTTAAATATAAACCCCTATGTCACTACATGGATTGCAAAGTGGCTCAAGGACAGAACCCACATGGTTAGAATTGCTGGAGCCATGTCAGACTCCAAACCAGTTACAAGTGGTGTCCCACGAGGCTCAGTCCTGGGACCTCTCTTGTTCGGTATATATTTCTCGGAGGTACAGGCCAACACGGAAGGACTGCGGCTGACCAAGTTCGCAGATGACTGCAAACTGGCTGCCATAATCGACTCTCCAGCCGACACAAGCATCCTCCAAAAGGGCCTCATAGAAACAGACAACTGGTGCCAGAGCCATGGCCTCAAGCTAAATGCCGAAAAGTGTATAGTCATCCCCTTTGGTAAAAACAAAGTGCCCACAAATTACCACATAGGTGGTAATCCATTAAGTACAGAAGAAGTAATTAGGGACCTGGGGACCCAAGCTCATAGCAATCTCTCATTTGACAACCACATGGCCAAAGTGGTTAGAAAAACATTTTATATAGCCCACATCATCATGAAGGGATTCACATCTAGATCAAGGGAGGTCATTGTGCCTCTTTACTCATCCCTCAGCAGGCCCATAATTGAGTACAATGCCCCTGTTGGGATGTACCTTACCAGACACCTGCAGCAACTGGAAAGACTCCAAAAGTACCTCACCAAGAGGATCAAAGGGCTCAAACAGATGCCATATGCTGCCCGGTTAAAGAAACTCCAGCTCTACTCAGTGGCATACCGCCTGTTCAGAGGCGATCTGTGCCTGACGTATAAAGCCATGTCCAACCCGGAATTAATGGACATGCTGCACCTCAGAATATCCAAATCCCATTGAGCTACGCACTTGAGAGAGTTGAACCTCAGAACTGAAATAAATAGGACATGCTGGAGGGACAGATTCATAACCCAGAGGCTCCCTTCACTCTGGAACACAATCCCAGTCCAGGTTAGGCAGAGTCCCTCATTGACTCTCTTCAAGAGGAATCTTGATGAGTGGATGAGAGATCGTAGGTTTACCCCGGGTATCACTTCTGTGTCACTGTTAGACAGAGGCACAGTATACTAACCTCGGAAAAGGGCATAGCAAAATAAATTTAAAATGGGTGGTGAAAGCCAAACACATTCTGGCTAGGCTTATAAATGCCCTAGGGCAGATAGCCTAGTATGAATCTATGAACCTCTGTACCTATGTACCTTGTTCCCTATTGGCCCTATGTGCTGTTAATCACCATGGCAATCACAATACTATGGTAGCATGTGCAAAGGTCACTTGTCAGTCACCTCTATGGTACCGTTGAGGAATATGTGGGTCATGTGGCAATGTCACAGCTGCCACATGTACACAGTCAACCCTCTCCCCTACGCATGGACGTACAACACATGTATGAGATGCAACCACATAGCCAAACTGGGGACTAAGCACTCTGAATCCAGTACTGGCATAACCTGTCAGGTGGCATGAAATACTACAGTGACTACAATACCAGTCTGATGTAGACCTACATTGACAGCAATCCAAACACGTGAACACACTGGGCCATTCGTGGAGCCTCAGAATAGCATCCTGCCTAAGCAGACACCTCTGCAGCTGACACACAGGCATACGTTAAGCCAGAACACAGCACATGCAACACATAGCACACAAATCCTGTGTGCCAAACAGTCACAGCCTGTACGGCTAGACAACACACCTGCTACAGTTGTGTTAGGTACCTTTATTGTCCGGTACAGTGAGGTCCCGCTCACCAGGCTGGACAAGGTGAAGGTGACAGTGATATGCCCGTGGGGCACTATGGTCCACCACATAACACAAGCATACAGGTCAGTCAGATGCATGGACACATATGACTCAGTCATTGTCCATGCCACTATGGCTGGCCTGTGATGTACCTCCCTGGCCTACATGATCGGGAACATGGAAGGGCTCTCTGAGCATGTGGCACAGGTTGGTATGACCCTGACCTTGGTTGGCATCATACCCTCACCAGGAATGCTTACGTATTACTGAATGCTGATGAATTCCTGTAGCTACAACACCCTAGCTGAAAGGTTCCTAGCATGTAGTCACTGCATTGCTATGGAACAACTTGTTACCACTCCCACAACAGGTGAAAACATGCAGTACTTGTTCATCAACAACATGTAGACTATATGCCCCAGACCAGATGTGTATCCCTGGCTTCTAGGATGATACCATATACATCTCACACTGTATATACACATACCACATGCAGCACCCTCACAGAAGACCACAGTCATAATGTTATCCAGTGCAAATACCATGTATTCACATGTGGCAGGCGTCAGACATGGGAACTTTTGAAGGTCACAGGTACATATGTGTATTTGGCACACACATACATCATCTGTGTCCATTGCCATTGCTGGTTTAATCAATGTCATGCATTATTGTGAACAACAACCCACACACATGGGCATTCTGTGTGACAAAAACACACGTGGCATGTGTGGAATTCAAAGCCATAACTAATTGTGCTATGACAGTAGTGAGAGACGCAGTAGCAGAGCATGCTATTTGCATTACTGGGAGATTTGGCCTCTTCCGCTGTACTTGTAGGGTGCTGACATCATTTCTGTGTAGAGATTGGAATATGCAGCAGCTGGTGTGTTGTACTGGTTGGCAAAAGGGTCAGTTCTCTCACACATGTAATTGCACACACCCTTCTTCCACCCCCACCCCACACACACACACACACACACGCACACACACACTTACTATTTGCAGGATTCAAACCCCTATCTAACTATGTTATGGAACACAAGATGGACGCATTAGCAGAGCGTGCTATTCGCATTACTGGAAGGTTTCCTTTCTCCTGCTGTACTTATAGGGTGCTGACATCATCAGTGTTTAGAAAGGGGAATGTGCATCCTGTCGTGTGTTCTCCTAGTTGCCAAAAGGGACATTTCCCTCACACAGAATTGTACACACACTAACCCCCCTCACCCAAACACACATACTTGCAGGATTCAAACCCCTACCTAATTATGTTACGGAACACAAGATGGACACATTAGCAGAGCGCGCTATTCGCATTACTGGGAGGTTTCCCTTCTCCTGCTGTACTTATAGGGTGCTGACATCATCAGTGTTTAGAAAGAGGAATGTGCATCCTGTAGTGTGTTCTCCTAGTTGCCAAAAGGGACATTTTTTTCATACAGAATTGCACACACACTAACCCCCCTCCACACACACTGAGCATTTGCAGGATTCAAACCCCTACCTAACTATGTTATGACACTCAAAACGGATGCATTAGCAGGGTGCACTATTCGCATTATTGGGAGGTTTCCCTTCTCCTGCTGTACTTATAGGGTGCTGACATCATCAGCGTTTAGAAATGGGTATGTGCATCCTGTAGTGTGTTTTCCCAGTTGCCAAAAGGGACATTTCCCTCACACAGACTTGCACACACACCAACCCCGCTCACCCACACACACACACACACTGAGCAGTTGCAGGATTCAAACCCCTACCTAACTATATTATGACACTTGAGAGAGACGCATAAGCAGAATGCACTATCCGAATTACTGGGCATCTGTTCTGCACCTGCAGTATTTATAGGGTGCTGACATCATTATTTCTACAGAGGTATGTACATCTAGTACTACCTGTCAGGTGGGGGATAGCATATATATGCATTTGCAGCCACCTACTTCAGGGTCAGATATGCACATCGCACTGGCAGGTTATGTTCTATACCATGCTTCGTGACCACAGGACCTGTAACACACAACACAACCAGTTTGGACCACCCGTCCCACATCCAGGACACACACTTTGCTTCCCTGGGAACAGTGCCAAGATAAGCAGGTGTTCACATACACCATTCCAGTTGTTAACGTCAGGTACAGATATGTTGTGTGTGGGAACTACTCAGGCCTCTACAACATTACCCTACAGCCACTACAATTTGTGAGTCCATGTGCTATGGCAGAACCACTCACCACAGCCACAAGGGGGAATACATATTGCACCTGACCATCTGCAACATGGGTACTCACTGTTCCACACCAGAGGTAGACCACCATTGTTGATATCTGACCATACCCACCTTTCCCTGGACATCCATATGCCATCTCCACCCCCAGGCAAGGTTGTCACTGCAAACAAAGTGTATTTATCAAAAGCAGACTTTACACTTGTGAAGACTGGGGTGGAAGACTTCAAAGGACCCATGCTGGGGGAGTATACAGGCCACTCTGCATAATCCTTAACAATTGCATTCTATGAGCATGTGGAAGGTTTGCATTGATCATGCTATCCCAAATATACCCATGACTGCTCCACAACAGGACACCTGTCAGGTGTACACCAGCCATATATGAGCTGTCCAACAGACAGAGTGAGCTAATATATTGCAGAGCAGTAGCCCACAGAGGAAGGACATCTCTGAACAGTACTGGCATGACACTTCAATCCCTCATAATCATCACGACAAAGTGTTGACAGTGAAATTGTCCAGACAATGCAGATAAGGCTCCCCTCAGTCTGTTATTGATGCCCACTTACTGTTAGAGGTCCTCAGCAACCCTCTTCCAGCACACACCAACAACATGGATGTGGCTTAGCAAATTCAACCCCTGGGATCTCCACTGTGTCCCTGCTTGACAGAGGCACAGCACACTAGCCTCACACGGTGCCTTATGTGACCTACTTTACAGTGGCACAGTAGCCTACTGTACTGGGGAGGCAAACGCTAAGCACACTCTGGCTAAGCTGTCATTCCCTAGGGCAAACAGCCTAGTGTTGACCTCTACACCCATATGTTTAATTGTCAGATGCACAATATTTGTTGCTGATAGACTGTTTGCAGGTCTTTATTGCCATAGCATTCCCTGTTTCTATGAACAACTTGTGTATCTGTGGAATATGTTTGAATATGGGTGGGATCCACTATATCATGTATGTCTCTGTAGTCATTTAACTGCGTGCACTGGGAAGATTGCTGTAATGTGGTTGGTTCCTGGAATAACACATACAAATACCAGATATGTGTGGCCAACTGCTAAACTGAGATTTGGCCTAAGTGTGTGAGCATGCCCAGTTCAGGCTTCCCATGGCATGTTGTCTGACATATGTCTCATTTATAAGTGTGCGAGCATACCCAGTGCGAGCTTTCCATATGTTGAACTCTGCAGCCCACCACATTTGTGGATGAGTGTGAACTTCAACAATATCTCACATTTATGGTTGTGTGTTGTGTGTCATGTTGTGTAGTTACTGTCCAACTGCTTTGTGTCTGAACACAACAGGGATTATACTCTGCCTGCAGGGTTTGCATGGGATACTTTGCATACAGTTGTCAACATCCTTTCATACTGACCTAACAATGTAGTACTGTATAGTGTACTGGTTCAGTACTTTCACTGTGGTGGACAGTATCCTGGCCTTTAGTCCTATCACTGCTTTACATTTTCATAGTGAGCACAACAGCCTGGTTAGGGGCCAGTTGTGCACATCTGACCATGTTGCATTATGTTCAGATATGAACTACTTAAACCAGGCTTGTCCAACATTGGTAGTGTATTCCACAACATAGGTGTACATTGGCAAATACTAGCGATGTGCCCTAGGCCATTTCTAATGCTAGTCGGAGAGTGTGTTTGTCCTTCGACACACATTGTAAGTGGAGTTTGCCATGACATATGTCATAGTTAGTATACTGAGCCTCCGTCTACCCGTGACATAACAATGATACCCAGGGTAAACCTACCATCTCCCATCCACTCATCAAGATTCCTCTGGCTAACCTGTACTGGGTGTTTACTCATGAGTGGGGCTGGCTTCTGTGTTATGGATCATTCAGTACAGCTTGTCCTATGTATGTCAGTGCTGGGGTTCAGGTCTCTCATGTGCATAGCTCACTGCCATTCAGATTGTACAAGCTGCAGCATGTTCATTGATTCCAGCTTGGACATGGCTTTATACATCAGGCACAGCTTGCCTCTGGGTGGGCAGTATGTCAGTGTGTGGAGCTGCAGTTTGTTTAATCAGGCAACACATGGCATCTGTTCAAGCTCTTTGATACTCCTGGTGAGGTACTTTTGGGGACTTTACAGTTGATGGAGGTGCTGCTGAGGTACATCCCACAGAGGCTATTGTAGTAACGCTGATGAAGGATGACTGCAGAGCCACAATGACCTCCCCTTATCTAGATCTGACAACCTTCATGATAGGTGGGTATATGGTATGTTTCTGTAACCACTACAGACACATGTTTGTCCAATGCAGGATATCTATCATCTTGTGTCCCCAGGTCTCTCATTACATGTTAAGTACTTAATGGGTTAACACCTTTGTGGTAGTTGGTGGGCACTTACTGTATATCCACAGGGGTTGACTATACACTTTTCTGCAATTAGCTTGCTGACATGGCTATGAGACCAGTTGTCTGTTTCTATGTGGCCCTTTTGTGGGATGCTTGTGTCAGCTGGAGGGTCAGATATGGTGGCCAATTTGTAGTCCTCTGCAAACATGTTCAGACACAGTCCTTCCATGTTGGCCTGTACCTATGGGACATATATACTAAATGAGGGAGGTCCCAGGACCAAGCTTTGTGGGATGCCAGTTATATCTGGTTTGTAGTCTGACATGGCTGCAGCATGTCTGACCATGTCAGTTTTGTCCTTGGTCTGGTTTGCAACCCCTCTACTGACATAGAGGTTTATATTTAAGCTGGTGAGCCTATCTATAATGAACACGTGGGGTATTGTATGGAAGCCTTTGCAAGGTCCAGCTACGCTGTGTGGACCACATTGCCCTCATCAATGACCTTAATGACTATTTCAAATGAGTCAAACATGTTTAAGGGGCAGGATCTGCACTTAAGAAAGCCACACTGGGTAGGGTCCGGTGTCAGTAGGTCCCCAATATCTTTATGTCTGCAGTACATGCTGATCCTTTCCATAGCTGTGCAGACCAAGCTTGTCAGGATTCTGGGGTGGTAGTTTGCAGTATCCATTCAGGCAACACCTTTGTTGAGAAGGACCACTGTTGTTGTACACTGCTCTTTGGGTACATATCCTGTGGTAAGGCTGACATTGAGCAGTAGTGTGATTTGGCATTCCATTCTTCTTGGAGTCCATGTTGGACTCAGCCCAGGACACCATCTCATACCATTGCTGCTGTGTGTTTTGGTTTGTAGATGCTGGCTGTTACCTCAGCATCTGCAATGTCAGGGGGCCAGCAGTCTGCTGGGATAGATATTTTGCATTCTGGTGGGGGGGGAGGTTTGCACTGCACCTGTCAAGTTGTATGTTGGCAATATGTGTGTGTGTTTGGCATGTTGTTTGTAATATTTGAGTGACTCAGAGCATATCCGTGAATTCCCAACAAGGTTCCTACCATCAGTTGAGAAAAGCCTTGTGATTATCCTTAGTGTCCTGTACAATTTGTATCTTCATAGGTTCATAGGTTCATATTAGGCTATCCACCCTAAGGCATTTATAAGCCTAGCCAGAGTGTGTGTGGCTTTCACCACCCCTTGCTATGTGAATATTGTGGCCATTTATGATTTACTTTACTGTGCCTCTGTCTGGACATGACACAGTGAAGACCCCCAGTGTACATCTACGATCATCCATCCACTTGGCAAGATTCCTGTTGAAGAGTGTCAGTGAGGGGCTCTGCCTAACATGGAGTGAGATTCTGTTCCAGGGTGTAGGGAGCCTCTGGGTTATGTATCTGTCCCTCCAGCACATCCTATTTCATTATGTGTTGAGGTTGACATCTCTCACTCTCACAGCTCCAATGGCTTTGGGTTTCCTGGGGTAGAGCATGTCCATTACTCCTGTGTTGGACATGGCCTTGTACAACAGGCATACAACACCTCTGTGTAGGCAGTATGTGACTGCATTCAGCTGGGGTGTCTACAGCCAGGCAGCATATGACATATATTTGAGACCCTTTATCCTCTTGGTGAGGTACCTTTGAGGTCTTTCTAACTGCTGCAGGTGTCAGGTAAGGTACATCCCAGTTGAGGTATTGTACTAGATTTTGGGTCTGATAAGAGAACAGTATAGGGGCACAATGACCTCTGTTGACGTAGATGTGAATCCTTTCATGATACGGTGTCCAATACAGACAGTCTTCCTAGCCACATTGGCAATGTGAGTGTCACATAACAGGTTACTGTCCACTTGTGTCCCTAGGTCCCTGATTACTCCTTCCATACATAATGGTTTACCACCTATGTGGTAATTTGTGAGTACCTTGTTTGGTATTTGGTGGGACATTCATACTGTCCAGTGTCTTCAGGACGGCTGGGTGGGGTTCCTGTGTGTGAGAGTGTGGTCTGTAGCATGCTACAGACTGTACAGCAGTTTTGCCTACGGTTAGTTACACATGGGTGGTCTCCGATGCTTCGTGCATTGTCAGTTACCTGGACGTATGGGTGTCTGTGCTGAATATGGATACTCCCCCTCCTTTTATGTTTTGGTCCAGGTTTTGGGGCCATAACACATGATATGAGGTATAACCTGGTAGTGCTGGTGTGCTGTCAGGAGGCTTGCAGCAGGTTTCTGTCACTGCACGGACATCGATGTTCTCCATACTGGGGAGGGCCTCGGGAGCATGCATATTGTGGTTTACACGTCTGGCATTGGTCAGCATTACCCTTATGTTTCTTTTCACTTATGTTTCTAGGGTGGTGGGTTAGTCTTTTCAGCCTTGCCTACGAAAGGCTCTATGGAGGTGGCAAAAGCCTTATCCAATATCCAGACGCCCAGGGGTAACAGGTGCAAGCCATCCCTGGAACAGCAGCATGGCTTGTCAAGCATGACATCCCAAGCAGACAGACATTGGATCCCCTTGGAATGACACCAGTAATTGTGCCACTTGTTAAAGCTGATCATTCTGTGTTTGTACTGTGGCATCATTCTTGGTGAGGGTAGGATGCTGCAAACAGTCAGTGTCATATCGGCCTGGACTACATAATCGGAGAGCTCATCTATGTCTCTTTTCATGTAGTCCAGGGAGGTACATCTCAGGCCATTCACCCAAGCATGGACAATGACTGCATCATATTTCTACTTGCTTTGGGGTGACCTGCGTACTTGTGTTATGTGACGTATTGTAGCAGCCTACAGGCAGCTTACTGTACCCTTTCCCTTGTTCAGTCTGGTGAGTGGGACAGCATTGTGTCTGACTATGGAGTCACCTATTACAACTGTATCAGGCATGTTGTTTCTCCTTCTGGCCTGTGACTGTTTGGCACACCAGCTTTGTGTACTATGTCTTGCATGTGCTATGTTTGGAGGTTGTGGTTGCTTGGGTGTCTGCTTTGGAGGCCTCTGTTGGTGTGGTGTGTTTGTAATTAGGGCCTCCGGGAATGTTTTTCTGTGTTTATGTCTTTGGTTTGCAGTTGTGATAGGTCTATGTGGGACTGGGTTTGTGGTGTGTGTGGTTACCTTCTCCTCCTGACTAGTTTTGACAGTACTGAGTTGAGGGAACTCAGCCTCCGGTTTGGATAAATGGTTGCATCTCTCACATATATTTGTATTTCTTGGGGGGAGTTGAGGGTTGTCTGTGTACTTGGGGCAGGTGTAACATTGCCTCAGGATTCACAGATTCAACTTGTTGTAGCTGGCCTTAGTGGATTGTATGTGTGGACATATTTTATTGCCATACTACTGATCAGTGATTACTTCCCTTTTTATGTTTGCTCTATCATGTAGTAGCTTCCTCATTCTCTTGCATGGTTTGGTAATGGCTGGAGTCCAGCATGCCAGATGCCTGCGTGTATGGCATTGTGTCTTGTTTTTATTGGGATTGCATAATCCATGCATTCCTGGCAGTGTTCATGGAATGCCTGTATAACAGGTTCTGAGGTATGGCCCATATTTTTCACCTGCACAGGGCCTTTAATGGATTCCACATCAGTTTGGAGGAGTGCAACTTTTGCTTTACACATGTTTTTCACTGTGGTTTTCTGGCCAGGGACTGTGGTCAGGATGTGTATATCCAGTGTGATTACTCTATGGTCTGGTCTTACCAGTGAGGGATACACTTCTCATCTTGCCATCCAGTACCCATGTTGCTGATTATCACATCCAGTATGCTTACCCCTCTTGTGGGAGTGGTACATTGTTCCTGGGCATTTTGGTTTATGGATTCTAGGAACTTTTCTCCTACACTGTTGGAGCTAGTATAATGCTCCCAGTCTATGTCTGGGTATTTTCAGTCACCCAATATAATGTGGTTTGGAGGGCTTGATATATTCATGTATTCCAACATAGGCCAGGTGCAGTTCCTGGTGTTAGGATGGTAGTCTGTAGCAGGCTATAAACTGGGAGACAGTTTTAGCCACTGTTACTTGACCATGGCTAGTCCATGCTGCTTCTTGTTGTGGTACCAACATGGGGGTGTGGTTATCCTTGACAGTTATTGCTAGTCACCCTCCTTTTGTAGCTTGTTCCATGTTTTGAGGCTGTACAGCACAGTATGAGGTGTAACCTGGTAGTGTTAGGGTGCTGTTGTGAGCCTTGACCCAGTTTTCTGTTACAGGACAGATATCAACATTCTCCATACTGGGGGAGTTTAGACTGCATGCATCTTGCTGTTTAGACTTCTGGCATTGGGTAGCATTACATCTAGGTTCTTATCCCTTGTGATACCTATGGAGGTGGGTTTGTGTTTTGAGCCTTACCTATTCAGGGCACACTGTGGGTAACAACAGCCTTTGCCAGTATCCATAAGGCCTGGACTGATAGGTGCATGCCACCCCTAGCAGGTGGAGCATCATGTCATGCTCAGCATGTCATCCCAGGCTGGCACACATTGGATCCCCTTTGACTAACTGCAATACTTCAGCCAATTATTGCAATTGATCATCTCATCGTCATATTGTGGCATCATGCTTGGTGAGGGTAGGATGTTAGTCAGGGTCCTCAAGTGTGCATATACTACATGGTGTTACATTGTTAACACATGGCATTCATGCTTCAGGTGGTGCTGCAGGGCTGCCTCTGTCGGATGCACATATTACACTCCCTGTACATGTTTGAGAGCAGGTTATGTCATTTTAGGCATCCATGTTATTATATGAGTGAGTCAGAGAGGGGTATCATTCCCAGGGTTCCTACTGAGCCAGTGTATGTGCTATGCGTTGCCTCTTTGCCAAGGCCAGGGCATACTGGGCACGCCTCCTTCTGCCTACTGGGGCAGGCTCAGGTTGTTCCTCCTCTGAGTCATGCTCTGCCTGTGATGGCCTTAGCAATGGTGGGGGGCTGTTTGGCCTGGCCTTATGCTGATCCTGCTGCAGCTGTTTTTGCAGGATCATATTATGTAGCATAGCACATACCATGACAATTTGGGTACATGTAGTTGGTGAGTACTGCAAGGCTCCACCAGATGTGTCCAGACACCGGAACCGTGACTTGAGCAGCCCAAACACATGCTCTATTACATTACGTGTTTGTGCGTGTGCCTCATTATGGCATTCCTGTTCAGGTGTGTGTGCGTTTCTGATGGGTGTCATCAGCCACAGCTCCAGTGCATAACCTGCATCCCCCACTAGGTGCCCATGTGGGATGTCCCCATTGGCAAATATCTGGTACAGCTGCATCAAATGCCAGATATGGGAATCATGGTAGCTCCCAGGGCAGCCAGCACACACATTCATTATTATCCCCTGGGCATCACACATGACCTGGAAGTTGATGGAGGGGAAGCCCTTGTGGTTAATGTAGGCCCTACCCCGCTCACCGGCTGCTGCTTTGATGCGTATGTGCGTGCAGTCTATTGCACCCACTACCTCAGGGTATTCCGCTATTTTCTGGAAGAGACGCATATTGCTGGCCAATACCTCACGGGCATTGGGGAAATATACATGATCACCGACATGTGCTGACATGGCATCCAGGAACTGGTGCAGTACCCTGGAGGCTGATGCCTGTGATATCCCCATCATATCACCAGTTGGTCTCTGGAAGGTGCCTGTTGCTAGTATTCTTATGCCAACACATACCTTGGTTTCCACTGGGATGGGTTCCCCTCTGTTGGTTCTGTTTGTGAGGCGTGGCCTGCACAGCTCAACAATTTGTTGCAGGAGGTCTCTGTCCACTCTATAGCACTCTACTGTCTCCAGCTCATGTAACCCATGGTAGGTGACCCTGGGCCTGTACACTCTTCTCCGTCTCCTCACTGTGGGTTGTCTGGCACCATCTGCATTGTCACCACCCTCAGCAAGTAGCCTATGTCTCCTTATGACAGCTATGGCAGCCCCTAGCATTTCTGCTCTGAGTTCAGCTTTTTCAGTTTTCACTTCTAATAGCTTACTCCTGTCTTGCAGTGTCTCTTGAGAGAAACATCCTGCACTGCTGTTTGCAGAGTTTTAAGTGCTTGGCTGAGCTACTATTCTGCCTGTGTAATTGCCTGCTTCTAATTGTTTTCACCTGCTAGCTCCAGCAGTATTCCCTGCTAGCTTCCTACTAATTCTGTTGCTTCCTTTTTCCTTTCTGTTTCCTCAGGGGGGAGCAACGTGCATACCAGCAGAAACACGCTCACAGTAGCTTACACATGCGCACACATGCTTACATGGTTCAGAATCTGCTTATTCGGGTTAAAACACATGCACACCAGCACAAACAGTCTTACAAGTCTGCCAACAGGCTCCCACATGCTCAGTCTGCCCTACTCGTGCTTCATGGTGCGCACACATGTGCATGCACGCCCAACAAGAAACTTTGGTGTAAGCAACAGTGTACACCTTCCATTTCTTGACTTTCCCATGCTTATGTTGTGGCACTCCTCTTTCCATGATATGTGTCTGACATCTGTCATGTAACACTAACCTCCAATGAACTGCATTTCTTTCTACCATTCCCCCCTGTGATGTCACCTATCTCCTACTCTATTCCTCCCCCCTATGCATCTTTCACTACTCAGAATGTGCTCATTTGCTATGTGACAGTGGAATTCAGTATCCTGACACTCATTTACATCAGATTGCCTACTAATGCTTAGTTACATGTCTTAAACTCAGCTTCCCCCCTTAGCAACCACTAAACGGTGGTCATGTTGTTTTTGGTCTGCTGGTTCCTGCATTGTAAATCCATGTATTGCATAAAACCCACATTTGTGGGTTTATAACCTTCATTTTTATGTTTTATACAGTGCAGCCCGTTTGCGCGGGGCTGAGCTGCGTTTAAACAAAATTATTTATTTTTCATATTTGCATCAGGGTACCTTGCCAATGGCCACATATTTGGCCATTGGCATGCTGCCTGACACATATGCACCCTTTATTTGGAGCTGACATGGCTCTGTTGTGGTTTTTGTAGAAACATACTCAGTTGTCAACTGAGTACATTTCTGCAGCTAAAACAGCTCTTACATGGGCTGCTTTGGGCTTCGTGGATCGCTAATCTACCTCATTTGCATGCCTTTGGGCTGCAAGTGAGGTGATTAGCATATCCACACCCACTCCGTGTAAGAGACGTTTTAGCTGGTCTCTTACACGGACTTTAGGGCTGTTTCTGGATCGTGAAGGCTGCATGGAGTCTTACACTACTCTTAGACTCCGTGCAAGCCTTCGTGAATCCTGTCCTTTATCTACAACTCATTTAGATCTTTCATAAACTCAAACTTAGACATTAAATTATGGTGGGAACTCTTAATTCCTTTCAAAATAACTAAAAACTTTCCCAACAAATTGCATGACATTAAAAATAATTGGGAACTAAAAAATTTTATGGTACTTACGTATTATCGCAACCAGATTTTGCGATACAATATACTTTTTTGACATTTACTTAAATAACATCAATGAAGTGTATTAGGGAAGGGTAAACTGTTACAAAGTGTGCTGCGATATTGGTGGTACTGTTTTTAATGATTAACACTTACAATTATAGGATTTGTGGGTATTGTGCTGTAAATAGGTCGAGTGTTGAAATCAGTGAAAACAGTGGTTGCATATGTATGTTGGCCTGAAAGGAGTTTGGGAGTTAACGTATGATGTTAGGTGCTTTCATACTGTGAAAGGATTAGTTTTACTGCAGTTCTGCTAAATTAATCAGGAAGAGGAGATGGTTTACAAGAAGATTCTGATAGCAGTTTGAGGGTATATTAGCCCAGTAGAGTGACAGGTTTTAAAAGCATAACCTTGTAACAGGGTGCTGTGAGCAGTAAAAAAATATTTTACATATGCATAAATGGTAAACAAAGGAGAAAGTTCCTCCATGTAACTATCACAGAATGCAAAGACCAATGTGAAACCCTGAGTGTCCAAACCCTGAACAAACCAGTAAATGTGCATAACACATCCATTAGTATGAGGAGTACAACAGATGGTAATAGAGTTGGCCAAAGAATACTTTCAAAAAGGCATCACTTGCATTGCATACTCCTTAGAAATTGCACTGAAAGGCTGTCATACCACTGCCATTGCAATTGTTAAATACTGTCAGGTGTAAAACTTGGGATCAACCAAATACTCACAATGTCATGAGTACACATTGTACCAAGTTGCCCCATAGTCATAAATTCTGGGAATCTGACGTAGCATTACAAAGACTGTTATTCATCCCTCATGTTTATTTACTGTCACAGTGACTCCCATCAGAAAAGTATGTCCTGGAGAAAGACAAAATGTGACCATTATTCCTCTTCCTGACTCACTGAAGTTTGTGGTGGTTTTCAGTGGTTTTCAGACTTTCAGAAATAAAGTGATTTTACGCATGTGACAGATATCCACAATATAGAAAACCACATTAATCTGTGTGCAATGCCAAAGGGTGTGTTAAACATTAGCTGTACAGCATCCACTTTCGTGTGGCTTGTTTTCTGCCAGAGGACAGCGCATACGTGTTGCAGTTGTCCTGTCTCCAGCTGTTCAGCAATTTTAGTCAACCACCAGGAAACTCAGAAAAGCACCACACACTTCAGTGACTCACACACACACACACACACACACACACTTCAGAACACAGGCTGCCAACATTTTTCAACACAATAAATGATCGGAAAACAGACTCTCTTTCTGTTAAAAATCTGGTTGCGATAATATGTAAGTACCAGTTTTACTTGTTGGCAAGATTGTATTAGGAACTCATCAGTCTTAAACATACAGCAAATAATAAACACCTTTGATATTCCAAATTCAGATTGGCTTATACTTCAAAGCATTTTATTTCATGCTCAAGAGTTATGCAGAATAATCAATAATTCCTCCTTTAGTTTGGAACCAAAATGAATTTCCATTATCCAAGATGTGGTTTATAATAATCATAATTGGTCTAATTTAACCTCATTGCTCTATAAAAACTTAATAATTTACAAAGTTAATCCAAAACAAAACTTCTGCAACTTTATTACTAAAGGTCATTAGATTAACCTCTCCTCTGAAAATAAAATTAAGTTATTGCATTCTATTAAATTAACTTCCAGTCTACAAGCTTGGAAGATTTTTCCATGGAAATTTTTACATAGGGCGTTTTACACCCCGAATAGGATAGCTAAAATGGACTCTTCTAAACAATTGTTTTGTTGGAAATGTTCTCAGAATTGTAATACTGATTGGATTCATATATTTTTAAGTGTATCAAAATTAAAAAAAATTGGGAGGAGACTGGAAATTTCAAGCTATTTTTTCATATTCCGTCATACTAACTAAATCCATGATTTTTCTTAATGTAACTGAAACAAATGTTATGAGCAAAAATAATTTGTATCCACTATTGACTATACTAGCAATTGCTAGAAAATGTATTACAAGAAAATGGAAAACTTCATCTGAACCCAACTTTCAAGAATTTATGACTTTACTAGAAGAAACAATACATATGGAAACAAAGGTAAAAGAAACAAGAATCTTCCCTAATAAATGGATCAACAATCCTTGGAAGAAAGTTTTTCCTCTCATTGAGACTTTAAAGATCTCCACATCCTCTTAGTAGTTGGAGAAATTACACTGATTTTTTTTTTGTTATGTGTAACTACCTCTCTTTAACTCTAAGTCATTCCAATTTTTTCATATAGGCCATATGTACATATTGTATATAGTTTGTTTTTGTTTCATTTGTAGTCTAGTAGAAATTATGTTTTGTCTTTTTGAAAAATCAATAAAATATTTGAAAAAAAGGCTTAATAATGCAAATATTTTATTTTTAACAATTTACTTGGAAATTGTTTCTTGTAGTTTAACTCTAATGTCTCTAAGAATGAAAGAATGTTATTCCTTTTTAACTGTGGACAATTAACAGTAAATAGAGTATCTTTATTAGTTTCCCAGAGATTTACTTTACTATATGTACTATTTGTTCCAAACATGAGCACATTGATAATTATATCAATTAATAAATCAAACAAATAATAAATCAACCCTAACAACCTTAGACTTTCCACCTCCCCTTCTCAATTCAAACAAAATCTAACTCAATTCTTAAAGGCACAATGGCTATGTTCATGTGTAAAATCTGATTAGTTTCTTCCTGAGCGACCACTTATCCTACCTCACTAGTACTAATCTGGGCCTCCTGGCGCCTTGTATCCAATCACTACTTAGCTGACCACTAATTCTCCTGGTTCTGCTGCAGTATTCTTTGATCCTTCACCCATCCTTGATATGTTATAATGGCTGCGATGTTGTACCAGAGTGTATTAAAATCTATCGCTGCTTTACTGTATCTTAGTATAACTGTGTAGACCATTATTTGCCTAGTTGTTAATAATATCTCATCCAATGAAAACTAAATAATGTAAATTAACAGCTGTCTCTACATCTCTTCCATAGATCTGTAAACCTACTTGCATATTGTTTTGTCTCTGCATCTGTCTCTCCACTCTCAAATATGTATTTTGTAAAACTATGTGTATATTGTTATTGCTGTGGAGCTTTTCTCCCCGGGCCTCCGCTGAAAAAGGACATGTATCCAGTCGGACTATCCCGGTCAACAAATGTAAAATAAATAAAATAAATAAATTATATCAATTATTGTAAATGGATTGAACAGCAGTAATAAAAAGGGTAACTAATGAGATATTAAAGTTAAATAAATGAACTATTAAATTCTAACAAGAAATATACTTACTAGAGAAGGACAATCACCATTTGAAAAGTATATCAACCATGAAACTATTGCTGTCTTTATTGAAAAAAAAAGGAAGTGGTACAGCCAATCTTTCGATATATCTCAGATTATGCCCAAAATCTTAATTAAAATTAATAAACCTAAAAGAATGCAATATATTGTAACTCTGTTACTTAATAGGTTATATATATTAACAGACTTCTATTGGATATCAGAAATGTGGTGACAGGCCATTAAGAAGTACTGCAAAGCTCTTGAAAGAGTTTTCTTATTTTATCAGGATATTTTAGTTATAACTCTTACTGAAGTGCACATAGAAATGTTAGAATAACTGTTGATGCTAAGATCCTGTGTAACTTGTTGATGAAGAGAAACCATAAAGAGTTAATGACTAAAGCAGCAGTAACTCTTTTGTATACTCACTAGTCTTTTGTATATGACACAGAGATTGGTATCAGATCATGTCTCTTCTTTCTATTACCAAGGTTATTTTTTAAAACTATCTCCTGCCCTTTGCTGGATCACAGTTCAGTTTGTACGGAATTTGTAATTGATATGAGAAATTATCTGATTTATAATATTCCATTATATATGACAAAATTAAAATAACTTCAAAAGTATATAGGTGAATAAGTTTAACACTTTACATTTAATACCAATTATGTGGTTAATAATATACTTTGGGGCTCTCTAATGTACATGTTAGTGAAAAATGAGAAGTGGTGTCAAAACAACATCAGGGAATAGGGCAATGAGATTTTAAATGTTCAAGAAAAGTTACACAAAATCAAATTATAATTGAGTAAAAGAAAAGCTAATGATTTAAATATTATTCAAGTTATCACAGCACAGTATCAGAAAATTTTAATTCATAAGTTTGAATGGGCTCTTCAAAAGTTCAGGTTACATAATTATTCAATGTTTTCTAGAAATCTGCATAGATTAGCTAGTCAGACTAAAATAAGTAAGGAAATAAAAATCAAAAATATGTTAAACCATTGCAAACAAAATGAAACTTCAAATAAAAACAAATGTTGATAATTAAAAAAATATATATATTGAGAATTTTAAAAAGACAATATTGTATAAGATAATATTATACCACATTATTTAAAAAGAAGCATCACTGTCAAACTTAATGAATTGATAAAATCTGTGATAAATTAAAATGTCAAAACTATCTCACTTAAGGAGGTCATAGATGTTAGAAAATGTGTTAAAAGCTCCAGGGTTAGATGAGTTAACAGCATATTTATAAACTTTTTCTGTCAAATGGTATTACTTTAATTTATGGTGCTTTTTGTTAGTACAGAACTCAGATTTAATCGTACCATCATGGAAATACTCATGAATTACTCCCTTACTTAAATAATGAAAAGAGAAGAGCTTAGTTACCACTTAAAGTCATATTACTGTCTTTAATATTGACTATAAGATATTCATTACCTTATTAACTGCAAGGCAAATAAATATTATGGATAATAGTATCAACAAAGATCAAACTGGTTTTAGCATAGATTAACTGAGGGGCATGGCCAAGATGCCAGTCTGATAGCAGCAGAAATACATATCGCTGCTTAGATTTTAATATCCTGACAGGAAATATACTTTAATTTTTAGAAAAATCTAACTAAAAGTATACTAAAAGTTAGATTAACATAGAATCTTTATTATTTTCTAAAAATTAATACATAGTAAAGAGGATTTTTTAATTATTCCTGTCAAGAAAATTTCTACTGGAGATCACAAGATGAGCAACTTGAAGAACCCACACCAGGAGAGTGCAGTGAAGAAAGAGCTACATCTTATAATAACAAACATCCAAGAACTGTCACTAAAATTTGACAAATTTGAAAACAAAATGGATATTATCAAACAAGAATGCAGTAAATAACTGTAACTTCTAAATGGAATAGTAAAAAAAAAAAAAAACAATCTGAACAAATTCTTGTCTTAGAGGAAACAATAACTGACCAAGATACTAGAGTGACAGAAAATGAACATCACAATGAATTTCTTCTGAAATAAAACACCAGGATGATTGAAAAAGTAGAAGACTTTGAAAGTAGATCAAGGAGGAATAACATAAGAATATATGGAATTCCTGAGAAATAAGAGGGTGCTAACATGATGCAATTCCTCAATAAGTGGTTTTCATCAGCACTAAACATGGTTAAATCCCTCTCTTTTTGGAATTGAGAGGGCTCATTGGTCCCTGGCAAATCCAGCTTAATCTCTGATTTCATCTAACCCCAGGTCTATAATAGTTAGATTTCTTTCCTCCAAGACAAGGACTTAGTGCTGAAATCAGCTTGGTCTTATTCCCCTATCAAGATGGGTGAAAAATATATTCATTTTCATAATGACTACACCCCTACAGTCATATCTACAAGAAAGGAGTGTGTTCCTCTAATTAAGTCCTTGAAAAAAGTCAATATTAAAGCTCAAATTCTTTTTCCTGCAAGAATAAAAATCACCTTGCCAGAAGGAGTGAAGATCTTTGATTCTGTACAAGAAGCAGTAGAATGTGTCCAAAAGAAGAAAATACTGTTGGACATAACAGAAATGGAATTGTCATCCCAGAGTTTGAAGAGACAGGCAAGAAAAAATGGATGGTCTGTGAAGGAAGGAGCAAACAAAACTAAGAACTAAAGGACAAATGAATAAATTCCTTTTAATTTTAAATACATTGTTTTATGAATCATAATATATTTGATTCTGGAAAGTCTCTGTGCTGTAAGATAATGTGAATCATTTTTATTAACTTTCTCTTTTCCTTTCTATATCTCCTTCTTCTAATTACATATAGTACTAAGTACTTAAATAACATTCTCTCTTTCTTTCTTCCTTTTCTTTTTTGTTACCAGTGCTCCTTTTCTCTCTTTTCCCCATTATAAGTACTTTGCATACTTTCTATTTTAAATAACTTCAAATGATGTATGTCTTCTAATTCTTCAGTAATAGTATAATTTAACTTAATACCAAAATGCATTTTTTCTATTGGGTCAGTGGTAGGGTAACAAGGTGTTTCTGATTAGTGTTTCTAACTAGATTTTTTAGACTCTTTGTTTATATATATTTAAACATTAATACAGTACATTAATGGTGTTTTATAGATAGCTAAATATAAGTTTTATTTATATATATACATATATATATATATATATATATATATATATATATATATATATATATATATATATATATATATATATATATATACATATATATATATCTTAGGTTCCTTTGTCTCTCTCTCTGGCCTAGTTAACTGGTGTGCAAATGATTGAAATATTATAATATGATTTCTGTTTTGAGGCAGCTGTTTTTACTTTTAAATAGCTATTTTTATATGAAAGGGTTAATTTTTTCATGATGTTGATGCTTTGTGAGGAAACTGGTGGTCTGTGTGACTGTTCTCACTGTGGAGATTCATGACATGCACTGACAAGGCAGCTTGAGTGTTTTTTTTTTTTTTTTTGCTTTCTATAAACTCAAAAAGCTTCAAGATCTGTATTTCCTGCCGAAAATGCTTTTTTCTTCACTAGAGACAACTTCTGTTGTGCATGAGCCTATTTAGATACTGTTTAACAAGTTTATGAAGCTACAGCTTGAGGAAACAACAGTGATGACATCATTTGACCTTTTGAACTTGTTAAATGGTTGTACTTAGAATTCTTTTATCTTGAAATACTTCATTTGATACTTTAAGTGGTAAATAATTAGTTCTGATAAAAGTTAACTCCTTTGAAAATGCCTATGTTCTCTTATAGATGCATACATTCTGCAGATTCAGTGACACTATTAGTAACTAAATGACACCAAGTGAACTAGGAGCTGTATTAGAAAACTCATTATGCATATTAACATCAGACTTATGTTATATAACTAAACTTTTAGTAACTAAACAGAAGGTTGTGAGGCCCCCTTTTTTTTCTCTCGATCTCTCTCTCCCCTTCTAGGATTAACAGCTATCCCACTTTGTGAAGGACAGTCCCTTTTTGGGTTGTTATGTCCTGCAAAAAAAATAAAAAAATGATAAATGTCCTGAGATTTTAGGACAAAAATATTTCCCAAGCTTTCTTTAATAGTTTCATAAAACAGTTATCTTAGATCTGAAACACGTAAATGTTATATAAACTAGCATAAGCAACTCAAATGCTACAAGAATAATCTTTTATTTTGGCAAAAAAGTGAAGTTCTGTCCCTTGCAGCAGCAACAATCAAAAATATTGGATATGGAAACTTCTCTAAGTGACATAGATGAGAGACTTAAGAAATATGACTCACTGTGAATCTCTTTTACAGCAGAATACCTGGCTAATTAGTAAAATAGATGATTTAGAGAACAGAGAAAGGAGAAATAACATTAGAATTTTTGGTCTTCCAGAAAAAAACAGAAGGTGAGGACATTATTTTATTTCTTAACTCTTGGCTTCCAGACATATTAGACCTAAAGGAAGATCTATCAAATGGTATAGAAAGGGCACACAGAGCTACAGAGAAACCTATTCCTTCTTCTTCCAATATGCCTCCTAGATCTATTATTGTGAAATTCTTGTCTTATTTAGACAAATAACTTCTCCACAAATCTGCCTGGAGAGGTCATCCATTGACATATAATAAGAGTCAAATTAGATTTGACAATGACTATTCTTCAAGTGTCTTGGAACTAAGAAAAAAAAACTGGCCTTTTGTGAGATTTTTGAAACAAAATAAAATAAAGGCACAACTTGCTTTCCCTGCAAGAATCAGAATCCTTTATTCAAATGACATAAGAACATTCAACAATGTTGAATAAGCTATAACTTTCATCAAAAACAACATAACTGCAATTCCAGAAGAAATGGATTGGTCATGTTCCACCACTTTAAAAAGAATATGAGAAAAATAACTGGACTGATATGAGAAAGAAGAAACTGAAAACTGATCCTAGAAACTCTGGAGTCACTACTTCTCTCAAAGCATCAACTAGGGCTTGATTTCACTTCTAATCATTCAAAAACGTATGTATTTTTACCTAACATACACCTATAAGAATGTTTTCTTACATTTTCTGATTGAACCTTACTAAAATTACATCTTATATTTCATGTGTTTAGACTTCTCTAATGGTCCTTAATATAGCTACTTACTAAGAACCCAAATAACAATAATAGCTTGTTCAGGTGACACCCTTGATTTTTACTTCATTAGCAGCAATTAAAGGTGTGCTGTATGCATTTATACTTTATACAATTCTTAATTTGAAATGGTTTTTGATTTTTAAATAAATTTATTACAATATTTTATAATTTAGACTTTAGTTACTACTCTACTCAATTTTAGCATTCTAACATTCCATTATGACTGTTTACTGTCACTCTTGTTTAAATAGCCTCAAGCTAACAAATGTTGTCTTTCCTCTAAAATAGGATCTACATAATTAACAAGGAAGCTCTCATCCTAAAATATAGGAATATGAAGAATTAGATGTTTTTGCACAGAGTTATAGGTAGATTAAACTAAATTAACCTCACCTATTATCAAAATAACTCATGTACTATCTATCCCACACATTTATGCTGCATAAGTATATACAGCTTTATAGTTGTTACTGACAAGAGCTTCCATCTCACATTCTCTGACTTCACTTGTCTATTCTGATTAATTAGTCTGATTAGTTGAGCTATTTTTTCTTTCATATTATTTATTTACTAAATATTAATGTCTTCTATGGTTAGACAATGTTTCAGTTTTTAGGAAGGTGTCTGTCTAGATCAGTTCATGTTATACACCATTGAGTGCACTGTACGGATTTACCCTGTCACTTTACTGTTGAGTTGTGCACTGTTTAGTTTAAGGATGCATGATTGGCCAGGCTAGTTTGCAAACTTAAGAGATACAATAATGAAGGTTCTGTATATTTGCTGATGAGGATGGACTCTATATTGTGCAATGCATGTTTTTACAATTATTTCTGTCAACTGCACGAACGATGCTGTGGGGAGGGCTGAAGCTCCTTGAAGATTGGGGGTGAACAGTGCCTGTTATGGGATTTGACAGTTTAGTATACTGTGTTGTTGTGTTTTCTGATTGCCTGGGATGGTGAAATATGTGAACAGGTTTGTTCCCTGTTGGGCCTTGGGAGAACTCTCAATGTAGTTATGGATCTGTTGTCATGTGGTCTGTTACATTGTTGACACTTATTTTGGGTGCTTTTCCATTGCCGGGCAACAGATCCAATACACTAGCGAGTGCTTGTGGTGATCACATGGCGGTTGCATGGAGAGGTTGTTTTGAGGGGGAGAGACATTGGCATGCTGCAGAGTTTGTCTGGTTTCTGTGGGAATGTGGACAGTTGAGGAGCATGCAGCGAGAGTAAGTTAGTAAATTACCTCTTTTATTCATTTTCTCAGAACAGTAGTCAGGGAGGATGTCTGATTCAGGGTCTGTGTCCCTCCATTTTGCTTAGCTTGCCCAGATCTCCTGTGGTGGCGAGATGGCAGATATACATTATGTGTTGTGTAGTGGCTTGCTATGAGTGAATGCGGATGTGTGTGGTGCTCACAGGTAGGTTGTTAGTGGTTCTTGGGGTACTCGATCCTAGAACTTCTTCCGTTTAAACAGCCACTGTCCCTTATCTTGGAGATGGAAGCTTTAGAGCTAGAAATCTGCTCAAATTGGTGTGCATGAGTGCAAAAAATAGGGTAGCTGGTCTCTTTTCTGGTGTTTTATTACTTTATAGTTGGGCGGTTCAACTCTTGTGTGGGTATCCATTCGAAATAGTTGATCTGCTCCTACCTATACCTCTCAACTAATGCAGATTTTGTTTTGGATTTTAGTTGAGCCTCTTAACTTCTCGTGATAGTAATGGCTTAAGATGAATGTCATTCTATATTTGAAAGGTATAAACTGGTAGCATTCAGAACATATATGTTAACTCAGTCCCCCATCCTGTCAGAGATGAAGCGTCTCTGATTATTATTAAATTTGCACTCAATTTTTTGGCTATGTTTAAAGCTGCTAATTCCTACTAAGTTATTTTAATGCTGCTAGTTTCTAGCACCCTGCATGCAGCTGTTTTCACGACAAATTTTGTTCTCACTTTACATCAGTTATGCACCTCAAGTAATGTCTCTATGTATAGATTTTATGTCATCAGTTTAGGTTCTCTATAGCCAGTACTATTTGTCTAATTTGTAAGTAAGTGAGGCTGGTTAGTCTTTAATGTTGGCTGAGGTTTTACCCAGTATCTTAATGTAGTAGAAAAGAAGTGTGTGTGGTATTCACATCACCAGTAGCGATCACAGTTTTTCTTACAATAGACATCCTATGAAACAACAATGCATTTAGTGTAGGAAGTGATGGGAATTAGTCTAAATTAACTATAGCAGATGATTAATGGGTAAATTAGTATTTTGCTTTTATTTATTTAAAACTATAGACAAGATTAAATGCATAGTAGGCAGAAATTAACTTGCAAGTATTGATTCTTAGTTTTAATCTGCAAACATATAATATAAGTTATCTGTTTAGTTAAATTTCTGATCCAGATTTCTCTATGGGTTGTGTTTAGCAAATTTGAAATAGGTTTTAAGAATATTTACCTTTTAGATGACAATAATTAATAAAGATATGCATACAACTCAGTGGAAATATGAAACCCTAGAGAATATAAATTGCCATAATTCTGGAAAACGATGCTTATACTTTCAATTATAAACAATACTTCATATCTTTTTCGATTTGGGTAAATTCATAACACTAGTATTGACTACATGTATTCAATAACTTAAGGCATTTTTTTTTTTTTTTTTTTGCGTATAGTACAATGGAACTAATACAGAATTTTGATTTGGGATTGACTATGCTGTTAATCACTACCCCAAAAGAATGTAAGTAATATTATTCATAACTTAGTGAACTAGTACATTACTAACTTTATTATCCTTGTATTAATGAATATTGATGTTGAGGAAATCTGTGGCTGCTGATTTATAATAGTTCTTCAATTGTCCTATTGATAGTTAAAAATGAAACTCTTTACGCAGTGGAAATAATGATGCTTTACGTCTAGTGTACTTTGTTCTGTTATGCTTATCCACTAAGCAATTTTATAATCTAAACATGCCAGAAGTGAAATTGGATAAATATTTGTATTTCAGTAAATGTGATGCTTCTATATCTGACATGCTTCATTGAGTCTGTTATGTGTAATTTGATTATATGCTATATTATTTAAATATTAAAAGTTTACAAGCTTAATTCCCACAATATGTTCAAAACTATAGTCTTTTTATAGTATAGTAGACTCAAAAGACAGAAGGGATTTTCTTAGTCATCATTAGATACTTAATTTCAACTCTAGTAAATGAACTTACTTATACTAACTTTGCTAATGGCTAGCATATTCTTTAATTTGAAATAGTTAAGGCATTGACAAAGTAGATAATATGGAAAATTTATGTATTTATGTTTATTTATGCATCTATTTATTTATTACTAAACTATGATTATTTTATTTTGTTACAGTATTTATCATTAAATAGGTTTCATCAATCATTATACCTAGACTTTCTTTCTACTTTGAATATTTTACAACTTAGCATTAATGTTTTTATTATATGAAATCTTCCTTTGTTCTATACACTTACAATTACTTAAAACTGTATTTGCTCCCATTAACAATTGTTTTGAATAAGCTGCTTCTATTACACCAGTATCAAATCTATTTCCTTTATGTATTACAATCTTCATCTATTCATTCAATTCTAACAACAAAAGTGGATATATAAATTAATTTTAGATCTCCTATTAACTCATACTGAAGCTCAAATATGTTATTGTCGTTAATCACTTTTTGTTTGTCATGAAGGTTAATCTGTTTGAACTTATATGTTCATTCAGATTAGAAATGCATGTCACTTCATGTTGGTTAAAATTTTCAATAAACTATTTATTAATATGGTTACTCTTACTTATTTTTTATTCAGTATTTAAATCTTCATTTTATTGGCCTATCTCTAATAAAACTTTATACAATTTGTTAGAGAGAACTAAACTAACTATTTCACACAAAATGTTTCTAGATAATCGGAGATACTTCATCTATTAACCTGACAGGATGGGGGACTGAGTTAACATACATGTTCTGAATGATACCAGTTTATAGCTTTCAAATATAGAATAACATTCATCTTTATCTAAAGTTACACTCTTTATTATCCAGTCAATACCAAACATGAAAACTTCAATTAACTCACAAGAAAGTCATACTTGATGGATTTAACCTTACTATCCTTAAATGTTAATGGATTAAATAATCCAAGGAAAAGATCCAATTTCCTTAGATACTTGAAACTAAATAAAATTCAGGTTGTATTTATTCAAGAATCCCATCTAAAATCAGATGATAACTTTAATTGGAATCCATTGGAATATATAAATCTATCTTGCTCATCATACAAGAAAAAAAAACAAGAGGAGTTTTAATACTTTGAAGGAAAAACATCATATTCCCCAAATTATTTATAAGTATGAAGACAAACAAGGTCTTATTTCAGTTGTACTAATTAGATTTAATAATAAAATATGGACACTTAACACCTATTGATTTCCTGGTATAAGGATAGGAACTATTAGGAAACATTTAGAACTAATTAACAAAGTTTATAAGGGTATTCTGATTCTAGGGGGAGACGTCAACTGTACTTTAGACATTTCTGAAACCTCAAATAAAAAGAACTTCCATCTTACTTCTCTAGAAAAAGCTCTAAGAAATTGGTGTGAGAACCTAAATCTAATTGACACCTATAGTTATAAAGACCCTAACTCACTATCCTTTTCTCATAGTGATTATAGATTTGACACCCAAACCAGAATTGATAAACGTTATGTATCTCAAGATTTAATTATGAAAATAATTAACTTTTCTATAATCCCTTGCCCCTTTTCGAATCATAATTCACTTGTTTTAAAACTGGAAATTGATTTTAAAATGTTGGTCTTCACAACAAAGATACCAGCATACATCACCAAACTACCACAATTCAAGCCATGGTTAGAACACAAAATTCAAAACTTTCTTGACATTAACAAATCAAATGATATATGTTTGAAATTCTCTGGGATACACTAAAAGCTTACTTATTTGGTAAAATTCTAGCTTGGTTTAAAAATAAGACTAAAGAATGGGAATCAGAACTTCATAATATTCAAAATAAGCTTATACTTACCAATAAAGATAATTCACAACATCCAAAAACAAAAAAAGAAAACAATTACAGACTTAAATAACAAATACAATAAAATATTAACTCATAAAACAAATTTGGCATTAGAAAAATTAAAAATCACCTCACACTCAATGTCACCCAGACATCTACATAATCTTTCAATGAGAGTTAAAAGACAAGCCTCAGATAACAATATTACAAAAATCATTCATGAAGGTAGAAATAATAAAATGGTATCAGACATTAGAGATATTCTTGAAGCCTATAAATATAATTACTCTGACCACCAACTCAATAATTCAGCACAATTTCAAGATATAGATGTAGATAAAAGTTTACTTAAAATAAATAAAATTACAGATAAACTAAAATCTGAGATCTTAAAACAAATTTCTCTTAAAGAAGTAGTTGATAAAGTTAAAGAATGCAAAAATAATAAAGCCCCCGGGATAGATGGAATTATAATGGAACTATATAAGTTATTCCCTCCCTCAGCCATCTCAATTTTCCATAAAGCCTTAAGTGTAATTCAAACCAATAATTTAATTCCTCCCTCTTGGAAATATTCCCTAATCACTCCTATTTTAAAAGAAAATAAAGATCCAAAACACTGTAGTTCCTATAGACCAATTTCCTTGCTAAATAATGACTACAAGATATTTGTATCCACTTTTGTAAATAGAATTAAAAAAATCCTTAACACATATTATAAATTTTGATCAGTCTGGTTTTATTTACAATAGGCACACTTATGATAATATTTTAAGAATACTGTCCCTTATCGACATTTTAAATAGGGACAATCGAGAAGCTCTTCTAAAAGACCTCGATATTGAAAAAGCTTTAGATACGTTGAAATGGGATTATCTCTTTAAAGCTTTAGAAATCTTTGATTTTCCATCTCATTTAATTACTTTGATAAAAAAAATCTATAAAAAATAATCTTGCGTATGTAAAACTAGGCCCTTTTACTTCAGAACCCATTAAAATACTCAAAGGTACAAAGCAAGGTTGCCCTTTGTCGCCCATTTTATTCGCTCTTGCAATAGAATTATTTGCTATTACATTATGCCAAAACACAAAAATTAAAGGTATAGACATTTATGATCAATTTAATTCCAAAATCATGCTCTTTGCGGACGATATACTTTTAACTCTGAGTGTCTCACAAGAATCTCTTAAAGAGTTAGATCTTCAGACTAAAAGGTTCTCTGATAGCTCAGGTTTACATATAAGTGAATCTAAATCTAATTATATACATTTAAATAAAAAACAAAATTCTTTCATAACTCCAGTCCCTTTAATAGGAAACAGGTCTCTTCTATAAATTACCAAGGAATTATTATTGATGACAATATTAATAACACTCTATCTACAAACTATAAAAAAATCTTAAATACCATAAAACTACTCACTGACAAATGGAATACATTATTCCTAAAGTTTGAGGATAGACTTCAATTAATAATGATGGTATTATTACCAAAACTAAACTATATAGCTCAAGCCATTCCAATGTTGAAGTCAGTGAAAACAGTGGTTGCGTATGTATGTTGGCCTGAAAGGAGTTTGGGAGTTAACATATGATGTTAGGTGCTTTCGTACTGTGGAAAGGATTAGTTTTACTGCAGTTCTGCTAAATTAATCAGGAAGAGGAGATGGTTTACAAGAAGATTCTGATAGCAGTTTGAGGGTATATTAGCCTAGTAGAGTGACAGGTTTTAAAAGCATAACCTTGTAACAGGGTGCTGTGAGCAGTAAAAAAATATTTTACATATGCATAAATGGTAAACAAAGGAGAAAGTTCCTCCATGTAAATATCACAGAATGCAAAGACCAATGTGAAACCCTGAGTGTCCAAATCCTAAACAAACCAGAAAACGTGCATAACACATCCGTTAGTATGAAGAGTGCAACAGATGGTAACAGAGTTGGCCAAACAATACTTTCAAAACGGTATCACTTGCATTGCATACTCCTTAGAAAGTGCACTGAAAGGCTGTCATACCACTGCCATTGCAATTGTTAAATACTGTCAGGTGTAAAACTCGAGATCAACCAAATACTCACAGTGTCATGAGTACACATTGTACCAAGTTGCCCTACAGTCATAAATTCTGTGAATCTGACGTTGCATTACAAAGACTGTTATTCATCCCTCATGTTTATTTACTATCACAGTGACTCCCATCAGAAAAGAATGTCCTGGAGAAAGACAAAATGTGACCATTATTCCTCTTCCTGACTCACTGAAGTGTGTGGTGGTTTTCAGACTTTCAGAAATAATGTAATTTTATGCATGTGACAGATATCCACAATATGGAAAACCACATTAATCTGTTTGCATTGCCAAGGGGTGTGTTAAACATTAGCTGTACACCATCCACTTTCGTGTGGCTTGTTTTCTGCAAGAGGACAGCGCGTATGTGTTGCAGTCATCCTGTCACCAGCTGTTCAGCAATTTTAATCAACCACCAGGAAACTCAGAAAAGCACCACACACTTCAGTGACACACACACACTTCAAAACACAGGCTGCCAACATTTTTTGACACAATAAATGATTGGAAAACAGACTCTCTTTCTGTTAAAAATCTGGTTGCGATAATACGTAAGTACCAGTTTTACTTGTTGGCAAGATTGTATTAGGAACTCATCAGTCTTAAACATACAGCAAATAATAAACACCTTTGATATTTCAAATTCAGATTGGCTTATACTTTAAAGCATTTTATTTCATGCTCAAGAGTTATACAGAATAATCAATAATTCATCCTTTAGTTCTGAACCAAAATGAATTTCCATTATCCAAGAAATGGTTTATAATAATCATAATTGGTCTAATTTAACCTCATTGCTCTATAAAAAATTAATAATTTACAAAGTTAATCCAAAACAAAACTTCTGGAACTTTATTACTAAAGGTCATTAGATTAACCTCTCCTCTGAAAACAAAATGAAGTTATTGCATTCTATTAAATTAACTTCCAATCTACAAGCTTGGAAGATTTTTCCATGGAAATTCTTACACAGGACGTTTTACACTCCCAATAGGATAGCTACAATGGACTCTTCTAAACAATTGTTTTGTTGGAAATGTTCTCAGAATTGTAATACTGATTGGATTCATATATTTTTTGAATGTATCAAAATTAAAAAATTCTGGGAGGAGATTGGAAATTTTCTTTAAGCTATTTTTTCAGATTCCTTCATACTAACTAAATCCATGATTTTTCTGAATGTAACTGAAACAAATGTTATGAGGAAAAATAATTTGTATCTACTATTGAGTATACTAGCAATTGCTAGAAAATGCATTACAAGAAAATGGAAAATTTCATCTGAACCCAACATTCAAGAATTTATGACTCTACTAGAAGAAACAATACATATGGAAACAAAGGTAAAAGAAACAAGAATCTTCCCTAATAAATGGATCAACAATCCTTGGAAGAAAGTTTTTCTCTCGTCGAGACTTTAAAGATCTCCACATCCTCTTAGTAGTTGGAGAAATTACACTGATTTTTTGTTATGTATAACTTTACCTCTCTTTAACTCTAAGTTATTCCCATTTTTTTTCATATAGGCCATATGTATATATTATATATAGTTTGTCTATGTTTCATTTGTAGTCTAGTAGAAATTATGTTTTGTCTTTTTGAAAAAAACAATAAAATATTTGAAAAAAAGGCTTAATAATGCAAATATTTTATTTTTAACAATTTACGTAGAAATTGTTTCTTGTAGTTTAACTCTAACTTCTCTAAGAATGAAAGAATGTCATTGCTTTTTAACTGTGGACAATTGACAGTAAATAGAGTATCATTTTTAGTTTCTCACAGATCTACTTTACTATATGTACTATTTGTTCCAAACATGAGCACATTGATAATTATATCAATTATTGTAAATGAACAGCAGTAATAAAAAAGGTAACTAATGATATATTAAAGTTAAATAAAGGAACTATTAAATTCTTACAAGAAACATACTTACTAGAGAAGGACACTCACCATTTGAAAAGTATATTGGCCATGAAATTATTGCTGTCTTTACTGAAAAAAAAGGAAGTGGTACAGCCAATCTTTGGAATATATCTCAGATTATGCCCAAAATCTTAATTAAAGTTGATAAATCTAAAAAAATACAATATATTGTAACTCTGTTACTTAATAAGTTATATATATATTAACGGACTTCTATTGGATATCAGAAATGTGGTGACAGGCCATTAAGAAGTATTGCAAAGCTCTTGAAAGAGTTTTCTTATTTTATCAGGACATTTTAATTATAACTCTTACTGAAGTGCACATAGAAATGTTAGAATAACTTTATATATAACCACAGAAAAATGTAGGAAACAGTACTTCACCACAAATAGTGAATCCAATTCAGTGGAAAACAAGGATTTATTCTAAAATGCACTCAAGTAGCATAAAATGCATAATATATATCCACATATAGTACAAAAGCAGATAAATTCTCTAGTGCCTCGGCAAACGTGCCTTTAACAGAGTAAGAACTTTTCATATACATTTCCATCACCTTTATACTAGCATGAAACACACCCTCTTAACACATTAATTAACAAATAAAGGAACAACATTATAATACACACAGTAATACATACCATTCATATGCACACTTACAACAAACTTTTCCACGAACAATCATAATTTAACCCTCTAGGATTTAATGTATTAAATTTTAAAATTAAACATAACTCTTTCTTTCTTAATATATATTTAATTTGTTCAAAACAAATGCTCGGTGTTGACTGAAGTCCAACCAAGACAAACCAACAAGCAATCAAACAAAAAATCCTTGGAAGGACACTGCTATATAACCAATGCTGTTTATTAGAATAACAAACTTCACGAGCATACAAATGATAAAATGATGAGCGCTTTCGGGTGTTAACCCTTCATCAGATAAAGAACAAGTTAAAACACTACACAATTTAAATACATGACCAACCAAAGAGCAGTCAATACTGAACCCGCCTGTTCTTAAGGGTGGGTTTCATCGGGATGACATCATTCAGGCCTGGCCTCCTATGAGCCATAAGCTCAATAATCCACTCTAATTCTATCAGTTCAGTCAGTTGTTTGATATCCTCTCCTCTATTGTTAAGCTTGACATTAACTATTGCCCTGAACCTAAAACTATGTGTGGGGTTGTGTTCTATATGCCTAAATAAGGCATTATGTATGTCACGATTTCTAATGGCAGAAAGATGTTGTAGCACCCTTACTTTGAACATATTGTTCGTTTTTCCCACATAAAAGCAGGTGCAAGATTCACATTCTGCCAGATAAACAATATCCTTGGTTCTGCAAGTAGCCCTAGCTTTAAGGGAAAAAGCTTTGCCAGTAATTGGGTGCGTAAATACTAAATCCTTATTGATATGTGCACACGCCTTTCACACATTCCACATTCGAGGATTTTTTGTTTGATTGCTTGTTGGTTTGTCTTGGTTGGACTTCAGTCAACACCGAGCATTTGTTTTCGACTATTTTCAGGTTTTATGCTCTTTTGGTGCTGACCTGCTATGGAAATGATATCTGGTAAAGAACTTTTATGTGGAGTGGTCAAAAATGGACTTATCAAAGAGAAATCTTGTGGTAAGAGTTATAAAAGTTTAATACCTATGGATAACCCCTTACTTAATATGGGTTTTTTGGCATTGAAGGACAATGGTCTAAACAATTCGGTTCCAGTTATTGAGAGATTTCAGTTTCAAAATGGGGAGACTGCAGCGTCTTCAATGGCAGACTTACCATCTTGAAGCTTGCCTAAAATATGGCATAGTTCCTCAAGGGATGAGGGTTCTATGCATGCCTACTCAGGGGGAACGCTACCCTGAGTTATTGGCTAAATGGCAGCTTATCAACATTAGAACAAGCTTTCAATATATGCAACTCCTCAACAAATTTTTTGGTTCTGAAATCACCAGTTTGAAAGAAGAGGTTGATATATTACAGCAAAAGCTTGCCAATGACTTTGGTGGGGAGAGATACATGGAGCGGCTGGATGAGCTCTATGTTACTCTTTCCGATAGTGATAATAAACTTAGATCACAAAAAATGAATAAACTTAGGAGAGATTATGATGACTTCTGCAAGGGGAACATCTTTGTATGACCCTGTTCTAGATTTGGTTCACAGATGGAAGGTCGCACTTATGCAAAGAAGTCGGTTAATCCTATACAGGAAGTGAGAGTTATTGGTGTGAACCCGAATACTTCGGAAGAACGCACGAATGGTGGTGACCCAGGAAATGCTTCCCATGTGTGCACAGACGGTAAATGTGCCGACAAAGATGTCGCTGTTAATACTACACAGATTTTGGGTGTTTCCTCCACTCTTAACTCTGAATCAACATCGGGAACTGTTTTACCAGGTGGTGCATCAACGGCGCCTGTCAAGTCAGCCATTGCTAATGAGATTACATTCTCTTCATCTGCAGCAAATTGGAATGGAGACTTAGATGAAAACCATACTCCCTTGGGGGCTCGACCCAAGGATATATCAATAGAGCGACATTTTTTGGATATTCTACCAGTCTCAGTGAAAAAGAAAGGGGCCTGGAAACGCTCTCCGAGTGAAGGCAGGGACTCGTACAAGAAGAGAAGGACTCTAGAGTGACTAATAATGGTAATACTGGTATTGTGTTTAATTTATCAACATATTGTTTAACACAAGAAGAACTATATGTATTAAATAAGGGTCTTTCTTTTGTGCCCAGTAGGGAGAGTGTTTACCACAAGGTTGTTATGGACCTTATGCTATTTTGTAGGGGGACAGCCCTACGTAACATGTTTGGCATGGCCAACTCTGGGGCCTTGGAATTAAAACAGCCGAGTAGTTTTGTTCCACCCTTTACACCCTCTATGAATCTATTCATTAAGACCTGTGAACAAGATTTACTAAAGTATTTTCAAGATAATCATACCAACAAATATTATAATCTAACTATGGTACAGCGTAAAGCCCTACAAAATTTATGTGATAATGTAGATATAACTATAAAAATGGCTGACAAAGGGGGCACAGTTGTGGTTTTAGACACTGCTTTTTACCAACGTAAGATAGAGGAGCTCTTACTAGATGCATGTACTTATATTCCCATTAATCCTTTGTTGGTTAAGCAAGTGATTGACAGGGTACACAATGGTCTTAAGCAACTTTTGCATGATATGGTGATCAGTGAAGACCTTTTTAAGTTCCTTTGGATAGAGGGGGCGGTTGTACCCCTCTTTAAAGGTCTACCCAAAATACATAAGTCACTGTCAGACCCACCATTATGCCCAATAGTATCGGGGAGGTGTTGGGTCACTGAAAACATTTCCATTTGGCTTGAATCTACTCTTAGGCCATATGTGGACAACATGGAAAATGTTTTAACTGACACTGGGGATTTTTTAAAGGCACTGGGAGAGGTGAATAGGACTAATTTAATTGATACCTAATCGATGGTGACACCTGATGTGCAAAGTTTGTTTACCGTAATCAATAATGACTATGGTATAGAAGCCATTGGTCAGTTGTTGAAGGGTATGGATGTTGCTGATAGTAAGATAGACCTCTTGAAAACTTTGTTGGCCATGGTTCTTGAGAACAATGTGTTTTTGGGTCTGAAACAGATGTACAGACAAGCATAGGGCGTAGCCATGGGCACTACCTGTGCTAATACATACGCAAACCTGGTCCTCTATTTTTGGGAGAAAAGATATATTTTTGACAACAATAACTGGATGCGATATATCAGAATGTATAAAAGATTTGTGGATGATGTTTTTATTCTATGGAAAGGGGAAAAAGCTATGTTAGAAAACTTTGTTACCTTTCTACACTCCACGACTACATTTTTTAGGTTCACTATGAAATGTTCACATACCAAGATAGATTTCTTGGATGTTTGTATAGAACAAACTTGTGAAGGCTTTATTACAAGCCTTCATAGGAAGGAATGCTGGAAGAACACGCTTTTATCCTTCGATAGCATGCATTCATGCTTTACTTTTCCCAATATAGTGCAGGGACAGCTTGGTAGGATATCAAGAATCTGTACGGATGATCTCTGTTTTGAAGGTGAGGTAGAGAGGTTAAAAGGATTTCTTCATGAGAGGAGTTATAAAGAAGAAATGGTGAATAAAGTTGTAGACAATAACAAAAACAAAAGGAGACAGAATTTTAAATCTTGGCTACTTTGCACACAAGGAGGGGATTGCCCACCCTGTAATAATGGTTTTGTTAACTATAAGCCCAAAGTCACCTTTACCTACAGTAATAATATCAAAGACATATGTGGGATTATCCAGAAAAATTGGAATATCTTAGTAAGTGATGATAGGGTTAAGAGTATTGTAGGGTGTAATCCCATGTTTAGGTATAGGAAGAATAAAAACTTGAAGGATATTCTCTGTGGGGAGCACAGTGCAAGTACATCTTCTTTTAAAGCCCAAGCTGGCAGCACACGTTGTGGAATGTGCAAGGCGTGTGCACTTATCAATAAGGATTTAGTATTTACGCACCCAATTACTGGCAAAGCTTTTTCCCTTAAAGCTAGGGCTACTTGCAGAACCAAGGATATTGTTTATCTGGCAGAATGTGAATCTTGCACCTGCTTTTATGTGGGAAAAATTAACAATATGTTCAAAGTAAGGGTGCTACAACATCTTTCTGCCATTAGAAATCGTGACATACATAATGCCTTATTTAGGCATATAGAACACAACCCCACACATAGTTTTAGGTTCAGGGCAATAGTTAATGTCAAGCTTAACAATAGAGGAGGGGATATCTAACAACTGACTGAACTGATAGAATCTAAGTGGATTATTGAGTTTATGGCTCACAGGAGGCCAGGCCTGAATGATGTCATCCCGATGAAACCCGCCCTTAAGAACAGGCGGGTTCAGTATTGACTGCTCATTGGTGGGTCATGTATTTAAATTGTGTAGTGTTTTAACTTGTTCTTTATCTGATGAAGGGTTAACACCCGAAAGCGCTCATCATTTTATCATTTGTATGCTCGTGAAGTTTGTTATTCTAATAAACAGCATTGGTCATATAGCAGTGTCCTTCCAAGGATTTTTTGTTTGATATTTAATTTGTTGCTCACTTAAATATGTATTGCCTTTTACACTATCTAAAACCGTCACAACTATTCCCTCTGGATTACCATTATGAAATTTATTAAAATGCAATGCTATGGGGCTAGTTTGTTTATAATTTTTTATGTCTCTAACATGTTCTTTAATTCTACATGCAAGAGACCTCTTAGTTTCTCCCACATAAAATTTATTGCATGTACATCTCATACCATATATAACTCTCTCTGTATTGCAATTACATGTGCCATTTGTAGCAAAAGAGACCCCATTAATAATATTAAATTCCTTAACTACATACTTGCAAATACTACATTTACCACAAGCTATAGTACCCAACTGTTCTACTTGCTTTCCCATTTTAATATTAGGCATATTAAATCGACTGTGAACAATAAAATCTTTAATACTTCTACCTTTTCTATATGAAAAACCCATTTTTTTTATTACTTAAAAAATCTACCTCACTTTTAACCAAATTCCAACTGCATTTAACTTGTTCCATAATCTGATCAGACAGTACAGAAAAAGTTGAAACAAAATAAATACAGTCACTAATCTTCCTATTAGTCCTAATATTTTTAGTAACACCCTGTTTCTCATTTTTCCTTACATTTTTTCAAACTCTCATTTACACCCCTTTCATTGTACCCCCTTAATATAAATTTATTAAAACTTTGAATAAATTCATTCTCCATTATTACTGGATCACTACATGATCTCTTAATCCTATTAAATTCTGTATATGGTATAGCTTTTATTGTATGTGATGGATGAAAACTTTTTCCATGTAAAGTAGGTCCAGCACCATGAAATTTTCTATATATACAATAATCTATATTTTTACCCACACTTTCTTTCAATAAAACATCTAAGTACTTCACTTCATTACCTATTTGTAAACCATCAAATTTAATACCCATGTTATTCTCTTGTATTTGATATAGAAACAAGGAAACTTGTTCCTGCCCTCCTTTACAAATAAATATAAGATCGTCAATAAAATGAAAATATTTACACACATACTTCTTAAAAAATTGATTAACATATATACACTTGTTTTCAAAATATCCCATAAAAACATTAGCATAACTGGGGGCAAAAGCTGCCCCCATCGCTGTGCCCTGTTTTTGTCTATACATAGTATAATTAAATTCAAACATATTGTTCTTTAAACACATACTTATCAATTCCACTATAAATTCCACAACCGGGCTCTGTCCCATATAGTATTTTATAGCACATACACCATCTTCATGTTTAATATTGGTGTATAAACTGACTACATCAATAACAAAAAAATACATATTATTCTCCCATTTTATGTTTTTGATCTTTTCCAAAAAATCAAAAACATCCTTAATATAAGATGATAATTTACATACTGTCGGTAACAAATATTCATGCAAAAAACAAGAAATGTTTTGCAAAAAACTACTACTTGCTGACACTATGGGACCTCATGGAGGGTCATCAACACTTTTGTGTATCTTAGGTATACAATAAAAACATGGCATTCTTGGATTTTTTACATTACATTTTTCTTTGACATCCTTATATGTAAAGTAATGTAATCTAGATCCTTTATCTATAATATCCTTGTACTCCCTTTGTGCCTTCTCATATTGAATAATATAAATTTTTTCATATACCATTTCATCATTAAGATATGTGTAACACATTTTTAAATATTGTGAATAATTTAAAACAACCAATTTTTCACCTTTATCAGACGGTTTAAATACTAAATCAGACTTTTGACATAAATTCATTAAACATTTCCATTCATCCTTTGTAAGATTATATTGTATATCCTTCTTCCTTACAGTGAACTTTTGAAATTCTGTATCAATACTATAAGTAAGTGACTTATAAAAATACTTAATACTTTCATTGCATTGTGGAGGCATGAAATCACTTTTAACTTTCACAGCACTTGTATCTAATTCACAATATGCATTAATACATTCTTCAGAACAACATGAATAAAAACTATCATTCATGTTGTCATCTGAACTAACATCTTCTTCATTTTCACTTATATTGTTCATAATGTCTTCCATCACATTACATTTAAAAAAGTCCAGTAGATGTAATTTACGAGAAAAACAAAAAACATAAATTTTTAACACATGTAATCTAGGCAAAACTGTAGATATTAATTTCAGCCCTCTGTTGAGTATATCCAGTTCACAATCAGATAACTCACAACCAGATAGATTAATAACATACTGTTCATATCAAATCTGAAATTTATGGTCAATAACAGAACTAGTCCCATTTACCCTTTTTGAATGTCCGTTGGTTGGCGTACCCATCTCTATATTGTCCCTGTCCATTCCAACTCCGTTTATGAGTCGTATTTGCTTCACAAAAAACACTCCATCCTTTACCATTCCCTGGTTTGGGAAGCACAGGAAAATCATCATTATCTGTTTCTCCCTCTGTATGTGATAACCCACTTTCTCCCGAAGTATAACCCTGTCCTTCTTTACCACCATTATTTCTCTTCCACTGAAATTGTACTCGCTGACATTTGGCCTTTGAATTGGTTATTAACAAAAACGCCCTCTTGTTCTCATAGTCCCGCAAGTCTCTATATAATTTATTCTTTTTGAGCTCAATAAGTTCTTATTCAAACATAACCAACTGTTCATTAGTTTTAACAAGAAACTGTTGCAATTCATCATGAGTAACTTTATTTGCGATATCTTTGCATGCATTTTTGATTTCTTCCCTCAGCTTGTGTTTTTTTAACATATCCCTCTCAACTAATATACGAACCCATTCCATGCTACATCTATGGGCAGCAGATACCCATCTATCATGGAACTGTTTATCTTCCATTAAAGAAAGATCAAAGGGAGTAGAGGGAATTTTTACTGTCCTTAACCCCCGAGGGGTTATATCCAACTCTTCATATCTCTGTAAGCTCTGCAAATTGAGAAAAACAGACGTTTCCTTGAACAGCAGTTTTTCAATTTGTATATACAAGTCCCTTATTTCTGGCGCAACTGAAAGTTCCGTTTTTTTACCCACTTTGGAGAAGGGGTTCTGTTGCCATAATTTTCTATCTTGCTGCCAGTTATTATATAATGACGAAGCTCCCTCAATATTGATTGCTTCTTCTCTACCTTGTACCCCAACTGCATTAGATGAGCCACTCGCTCCACGTGAAGTAATTAAAAAACTGTCCATAGATTTTTGTGAGCTGTCCATAGCTGTCTCTCTAAATATCCTGGGCAATACCGAAAAGGAATCACTGGCCATAAATATATATAACCACAGAAAAACGTAGGAAACAGTACTTCACCACAAATAGTGAAACCAATTCAGTGGAAAACAAGGATTTATTCTAAAATGCACTCAAGTAGCATAAGATGCATAATATATATCCACATATAGTACAAAAGCAGATAAATTCTCTAGCGCCTCGGCAAACATGCCTTTAACAGAGTAAGAACTTTTCATATACATTTCCATCACCTTTATACTAGCATGAAACACACCCTCTTAACACATTAATTAACAAATAAAGGAACAGCATTATAATACACACAGTAATACATACCATTCATATGCACACTTATAACAAACTTTTCCAAGAACAATCATAATTTAACCCTCTAGGATTTAATGTATTACATTTTAAAATTAAACATAACTCTTTCTTTCTTAATATATATTTAATTTGTTGCTCACTTAAATATGTGTTGCCTTTTACACTATCTAAAACCGTCACAACTAATCCCTCTGGATTACCATTATGAAATTTATTAAAATGCAATGCTATGGGGCTAGTTTGTTTATATTTTTTTATGTCTCTAACATGTTCTTTAATTCTACATGCAAGAGAACAACTGTTGATGCTAAGATCCTGTGTAACTTGTTGATGAAGGGAAACCATAAAGAATTAATGACTAAAGCAGCAGTAACTCTTTTGTATACTCACTACTCTTTTGTATACGACACAGAGATTGGAATCAGATCATGTCTCTTCTTTCTATCACCAAGGTTATTTTTTAAAACTATCTCCTGCCTTTTGCTGGATTACAGTTCAGTTTGTGCAGAATTTGTAATTGATATGAGAAATTATCATATTTATAATATTCCATTATATATGACAAAATTAAAATAATTTCAAAAGTATCTAGGTGAATAAGTTTAACACTTTACATTTAATCCAATAATGTGGTTAATAATATTCTTTGGGGCTCTCTAATGTACATGTTAGTGAAAAAATGAGAAGTGGTGTTAAAACAAGATCAGGGAATAGGGCAATGAGATTCTAAATGTTCAAGAAAAGTTACGCAAAATCAAATTATAATTGAGTAAAAAAAAGCTAATGATTTAAATATTATTCAAGTTTTCACAGCACAGTATCAGAAAATTTTAATTCATAAGTTTGAACGGGCTCTTTAAAAGTTCAGGTTACATAATTATTCAATGTTTTCTAGAAATCTGCATAGATTAGCTAGTCAGACTAAAATAAGTAAGGAAATAAAAATCAAAAATATGTTAAACCATTGCAAACAAAATGAAACTTCAAATAAAAACAAATGTTGATAATTAAAAAATATATATATTGAGAAATTTAAAAAGGCAATATTGTATAAGATAATATTATACAGCGTTATTTAAAAAGAAGCATCACTGTAGAACTTAATGAATTGCAAAAATCTATGATAAATTAAAATGTCAAAACTATCTCACTTAAGGAGGTCATAGATGTTAGAAAATGTGTTAAAAGCTCCAGGGTTAGATGAGTTAACAGCATATTTATAAATTTTTTCTGTTAAATGGTATTACTTTAATTTATGGTGCTTTTTGTTAGTACAGAACTCAGATTTAATCGTACCATCATGGAAATACTCATGAATTACTCCCTTACTTAAATAATGAAAAGAGAAGAGCTTAGTTACCTCTTAAAGTCATATTACTGTCCTTAATATTGACTATAAGATATTCACTACCTTATTAACTACAAGGCAAATAAATATTATGGACAGTATTATCAACAAAGATCAAACTGGCTTTAACATAGATTAACTGAGGGGCATGGCCAAGATGCCAGTCTGATAGCAGCAGAAATACATATCTCTGCTTAGATTTTAATATCCTGACAGGAAATATACTTTAATTTTTAGAAAAATCTAACTAAAAGTATACTAAAAGTTAGATTAACATAGAATCTTTATTATTTTCTAAAAATTAATACATAGTCAAGAGAATTTTTTAATTATTCCTGTCAAGAACATTTCTACTGGAGATCTCAAGATGAGCAACTTGAAGAACCCATACCAGGAGAGAGCAGTGAAGAAAGAGCTACATCTTATAACAACAAACATCCAAGAACTGTCACTAAAATTGGACAAATTTGAAAACAAAATGGATATTATCAAACAAGAATGCAGTAAATGACTGGAACTTCTAAATGGAATAGTAAAAAAGAAAAAAAAAACAATCTGAACAAATTCTTGCCTTAGAGGAAACAATTACTGATCTAGAGACTAGAGTGATAGAAAATGAACATCACAATGAATTTCTTCTGAAATAAAACACCAGGCTGATTGAAAAAGTAGAAGACCTTGAAAGTAGATCAAGAAGGAATAACATAAGAATATATGGAATTCCTGAGAAAGAAGAGGGTGCTAACATGATGCAATTCCTCAATAAGTGGTTTTCATCAGCACTAAACATGGTTAAAGCCCTCTCTTTTTGGAATTGAGAGGGCTCATTGGTCCCTGGTAAATCCATCTTCATCTCTGATTTCATCTAACCCCAGGTCTATAATAGTTAGATTCCTTTCCTCCAAGATAAGGACTTAGGGCTGAAATCAGCTTGGTCTAATTCCCCTATCAAGATGGGTGAAAAAGTTATTCATCTTCATAATGACTACACCTCTACAGTCATATCTAGAAGAAAGGAGTGTGTTCCTCTAATTAAGTCCTTGAAAACAGTCAATATTAAAGCTCAAATTCTTTTTCCTGCAAGAATAAAAATCACCTTGCCAGAAGGAGTGAAGATCTTTGATTCTCTACAAGAAGCAGTAGAATTTGTACAAAAGAAGAAAATACTGTTGGACATAGCAGAAATGAAATTGTCATCCCAGAGTTTGAAGAGACAGGCAAGAAAAAAATGGATGGTCTGTGAAGGAAGGAGCAAACAAAACTAAGAACTAAAGGACAAATGAATAAATTCCTTTTAATTTTAAATGCATTGTTTTATGAATCATAATATATTTGATTCTGGTAAGTCTCTATGCTGTAAGGTAATGTGAATCATTTTTATTAACTTTCTCTTTTCCTTTCTATATCTACTTCTTCTAATTACATATAGTACTAAGTACTTAAATAACATTCTCTCTTTCTTTCTTCCTTTTCTTTTTTGTTACCAGTGTTCCTTTTCTCTCTTTTCCCCATTATAAGTACTTTGCATACTTTCCGTTTTAAATAACTTCAAATGATGTATGTCTTTTAATTCTTCAGTAATAGTATAATTTAACTTAATATCAAAATGCATTTTTTTTCTATTGGGTCACTGGTAAGGTAACAAGGTGTGTCTGATTAGTGTTTCTAACTAGATGTTTTAGACTCTTTGTTTAGATACATTTAAACATTAATACAGTACATTAATGGTGTTTTATAGATAGCTAAATATAAGTTTATATATATATATATATATATATATATATGTATATATATATATATATATATATATATATATATATATATATATATATATATATATATATATATATATATATATATATATATATATATTAGGTTCCTTTCTCTCTCTCTCTCTGGCCAAGTTAACTGGTGTGCAAAGATATGATTTCTGATTTGAGGCAGCTGTTTTTACTTCTAAATAGCATCTGAATTTCCTGCCGAAAATGCTTTTTTCTTTACTAGAGACAACTTCTGTTGTGCATGAGCCTATTTAGATACTGTTAACAAGTTTATGAAGCTACAGCTTGAGGAAACAACAGTGATGACATCATTTGACCTTTTGAACTTGTTAAATGGTTGTACTTAGAATTCTTTTATCTTGAAATACTTCACTTGATACTTTAAGTGGTAAATAATTAGTTCTGATAAAAGTTAACTCCTTTGAAATGCCTATGTTCTCTTATAGGTGCATACATTCTGCAGATTCAGTGACACTATTAGTAACTAAATGACATCAAGTGAATTGGGAGCTGTATTAGAAAACTCATTATGCATATTAACATCAGACTTATGTTATATAACTAAACCTTTAGTAACTAAACAGAAGGTTGTGAGGCCCCCTTTTTTTTTCCCTCAATCTCTCTCTCGCCTTCTAGGGTTAACAGCTGTCCCTCTTTGTGAGTGACAGTAGCTCTTTGGGCAGTTATGTCCTGTGAAAAAAATTTTAAAATGGTAAATGTCCTGAGATTTTATGACAAAAATATTTCCCAAGCTTTCTTTAATAGTTTCATAAAACAGTTATCTTGGATCTGAAACACGTAAATGTTATATAAACTAGCATAAGCATCTCAAATGCTACAAGAATAACCTTTTATTTTGGCAAAAAAGTAAAGTTCTGTCCTTTGCACTAGCTGTGGGTATGATTTGTTCTGCAATATTTCATGTTTCTATAAAAAATGTCCCACTTTGGGCATTTGAAAAGGTGGCAACCCTATCCCCTTCCATCAGGGAAAGACGTCAACATAGATATTGTTAATACATATAAATAATATGAGTATAATTGCAAAATATAATAGTTCTGTTGTAATAATATATATATATATATATATATATATATATATATATATATATATATATATATATATATATATACAACAGATCCTTACATGAAAAATGTTAGATGACTGACAAAATGGTTAAATTATCTGATGTTTATTGAAGTCTTGGACATAATGACAGGCTTCTTAATGTTCATCTTCTAATGTTTATACGTACTTTGATCTGATGTGTATTTAATAGATATAGCATATCTATGTATTAAAGATGCCATTACCATATGTGACATTCATATTGCTTCAGATATATTGGACACTCTCATTCTAATGTATATTTCATGGATTCAGATTTCTTTAGTTGCTTTTATAATGCTTTTCTTTTTTGTTTTTATACTATATTCTAAGCAGAGATGGATAATTTTCACTGTTTGGTATTGGAGAGGTGGTGGATGGATGGTTTAGTTAAGTTTTTAACTAAACCAGAAACTTTATGTTTCATTTATATGTGTATAAATAGTTTTGGGTTTTTGACAGTAGTGCTTAATACATGTTATGCATCCATGATAAGTACGTTTTCAGCAGATTTCAAGTCAACACGTAAGAAAGGTCTTTCAGTTAGTCATAACATACACATTATAGTCAATGGGTTATAAATGTTTATCATTAAATATTAATGGTTTGAACAATGATGTCAAAAAAGCTGGTTTGCTTAAATATATCAAAATGCATAAAGCCCATATCATTTTTTACAGGAAACCCATCTATTATAAAAAGAGCTACAAAAATACTCATTCAATGGCTGTACCATTCTTGCTGATTCATGTTTTAAGACTCAGAGAAGGGGCACTCTTTCTCTATGAAAAAATATTTATACTATGCCAAGAATTATAGATACAATTTCAAATAAAGATGGGGTGCTACGCATTGGTTATTTTGGAAATCAATAGGAATTATAATACTTTGATTAATACATACTGGATACCAGGACTGAGTACTAAATATGTTGACAAATATCTGGACCTGATTACTTTAAATGCAAAAGGGAAATTATAGCAACAGGTGATTTTAACTGCCTTTTATCAGGCAATAATACTTATAAAAATAAACACCGCAAGCCAAGAAGTTAAATGACTTTAAAACTAGATGAACCTTAAAGATGTACATGGTCTAAGAGAGCATTATTCCTTATTCTTATTATAGCCTTACTCACTATACATATTGGTTTGGTACACAAACATTGATAAGGTCTTTGTGTCAAATAATATATACTATAAAATAAGTGATGGACCTATAATGACTTGTCCACTTTCAGACCATAATGCTATAAACTTTACATTCATTACACATACAGGTGATTTAAGATTTCTGCAGAGAATTCCTGCTTACATAACTAAGTTAAATGACTTTAGGGAATGGATAATAAAAGAAATAGACATGTTTATGGAAACAAATGATAATGGTGAAGTGACTGATACTATACTATGGGACAACTTTAAAGTTTATGTATATGGTAGAATAAAATCTTGGTACTTTAAAAAAGGAGAGAGTGGGACAAAGAACTTTTAGACTTACAAGAAAACATAGACAAGATAAAAATGGACGCAAACCCAAATAACAAAGTAGCACATAATGAAATTTCTAAGTTAAATCAAAAATACTTAGAAGTTCTGAATCACAAGGTAGCCATAAAGTGTTACTATTACCTTATCAAAAAGCTGTAAAATCAAATGGCTTTTCATAAACCTGAAATGTCGGAAGCTGAAAAATAGAGAAAAAGCAAATGAGTGAATTCTTTCTTTGGGAAAGAAACTTCTTGGCCATTCTTGTGAGTTTGCCCTTTTCCCCACTGTAGTGTGATCTCGGAGTTCATATATTTAGTTAGGGGTGTGTGGGGGGCTAGCGATTTCTGTACCAGGGAAAGAATTTGCTCATTCATGTTTTTGCTATTTTCAGCTTTCGATTTTTCCAGTTCGATGAAAAGCCATTCGATATTATGACTTTTTGATAAGGTAATATAGATTCAGCCATAAACCTAGAAATATTTAAATTACAGACTTATGCTGTATATCCCAAATAGCTACATAAAATAGCAACAAGATCCAAAAAAAAAAAAAACAATCAAAATCTTATTAATGAGATTAAATATAAAAGTGATGGTTCAGTTAAGAGTACATCTAACTTAATGGGCATATTGGAAGTGCTCAAAAACTGCTATAAAGATATAAATAATAACACACCACTTTTGGAGACAGATAATGTAATAAATACTTTTATTCAAGAAGATATAACTACTAAGGTGTCAATGCAACAAAATAACACATTAAATAAACAAATTACCCTAACAGAAGTGAAAGAGCAAATAAAAAAAAAAAAAAAAAGATAATAAATCTCCAGGACTGAATGGAATAATTCCTGAACTATATAAGATTTTTCCTGAATATATAATAAAGAAAATGATGAGTGCCTATACTATGGTTAAGCAAAAATGTATAACACCCCATCATGGAAATACTCAATTATCTCCCCCATATTAAAACAAGGCAAGGACCCCAAATCTTGTGATTTATATAGGCCAATTTCATTACTAAACACTGATTATAACATTTTCCTGACAATATTAATTAATAGGATAAAGACAGTATTATCTAATCTAATACATAATGATCAGACAGGGTTCATTCTTCATAGAAAAGTGCAAGATAACATTATTAAATTACTATCATTAATAGACATAGCATGCAAATACAAAAAAAAACTGTTATCAGCCTAGACATAGGAAAGGCTTTTGATTCTATTAGTTGGTCTTATCTACAAATAATTCTGATTAGTTTTGAATTGTCCTTAGATTTTGTCAACTTATTAATGAAAATTTATATTGGGGCACAAGCTTATGTGAAAATCGGATCGTATATATCCTCAGCACTAGAAATCTTCAAGGGAACTAGACAAGGTTGTCTTTTATCACCATTACTGTTTGCTGTTTCAGAGGATCCTTTTGCTACATATATCAGAAACAAGCAAAATATAAAAGACTTTCAAATTAATAAGGACTATTGTCCTAAGATACAATTATATGCTGATGATATGTTGTTAACTTTGGGTGATATTGATGGTTCTTTGCATGATGTTATAAATACCTTAAGCAAGTTTGAAAGAATTTCAGGGCTTAAATTTAATCATAATAAAACCAAAACCGTACTAATTAACAAAAAAAATCAACAAAACCCTAAGAGAGAATAGCCTGTTTAATTGGGAGAATGATGTATTACAATATTTGGTTGTCAGTATAAAGAATACATGGAAAGAGTCTGTTAAACTAAACTACAATAATTTAAAACCCCCCATTAGTGAACTACTCAAAAGTTGAAATAAAATGTTCTTCATAATGGAGGATAGGCTCTCTTTAATTAAAACGATAATTTTTACCTAAAATTTTGTTTTATACACAGTCATTGATACTGCCCCCTCCCAAAAACGTATTTAAAAAAATAGATTCCATGCTACTTAAATTTTTATGGTTCCCCTTAAAACCTAGGATTGCATATAAATGGCACATTAGATCTTGGAACAGTAATGGGATAGCATTACCTAGCTTAGATCTTTATTCTTAATCAGTTATAATTAATGTAATATTACATTGAATTCCACATATCTATATATCTGTCTGGAAAACAATACATGAGATTCATATATCTGATGTCAGAACTATAGAAAACCAATTTAAGAAACAATATGGAATAAGTACAGTTCATTGGCTTTTATGTGAATTTTGTTTATTTAATAAGAACTTTGATTATTTTTCTTATGGCATTAATCAATTATTTAATAACTTTAAAAATATAATTGATTGTAATTACAACATTAAACAATTTCTATTTCTTATATTCCCTATAGCATACTCCCCTGATTGCCTAGATTCTTTCAACATCAATGCGATGCAAAAATTAAAGGGAAATAACTTGATATTCTGACATCAGTTTATTGAAAATAAGATTATTAAACCACTAAACTCTCTTTTATGTAGTTTTGATAATAGTCAAGACAGTTGGTTGTTTATACACTCATTACAGCAGTTTATAGAAAACAAAATGAGAGTATCAATCAACCTAGAGACTGAATCTATACCTAGTTTGAGTCTGCTTTTTATTAGGTGTCTTGAAAATACAGATAATCAAAAATTAAGTATCTGAACTATCTATAAGATATTAAGAGAAGACACTCTAAAGTATGACTCAGATTTTTGGAATTACTGTGTAAAGATTAATGGAGAACAAATATCTAATGAATCAAAAAATTGTTATTGAATTCTATGTATGGCACCTCTTCTTCATTATATTGGAGATTGTATACATGGAAATTTATGAATAGGAGTTTCTATACTCCACATAAAATAAATCTTATACTCAAAAACAGTGAAAGTAAATGTTGGAAATGTGATGAATTACTATATGCCATAGGTTCACATGTTCATTGAATGTAGAAATGTTGTTCAATGCTGTTAAGACTTCAGATATTTTGTAAATGCTTTATGGTCTGATAACTGTCATATTTCTAATTCACTAATCCTATTCAATGTTCCTATACCTAATGTAATACCTAAATCTCAGATTCAGTTACTCTGGTCAATTCTTGCAATTGCCAGAAAAGTTATTACTTTGAACTGGAAAAGTAAACAAGATTTGGTGTTTAAAGATTTTATTAATTTAGCAAAAGTTGTTTGTAAAAAAGAACTGGAAACCATTTGTTATAGAACTCATAACATTACTCATAAAAAATAGCATGGCAAAACTGGAAAACCTTATGAACAAATACTGATAACTTCTCATCGATAAAATGCTTGTTTATCATGGATGAATGTTAATATTGTAAACAGTTTTGTTATTGTTTTATTGTATTTCTTATATGTACATTTGCGTATGTTTATAATGAAAACAAACTAAAATGTTTTTGAAAAAATAAATAGATTAACTTATGACAACTTTAAAAGAGTGATCACTATCATAGCTTTGGTCAAAGGCATGAACAGATAACTGTTTCTATTTAGTTTGGACACCTAAAAGGTCTTTGACTCAATTATTTGGAACTGTGCATGCAAAATTTTAAGAAGACTTGAATTTTCAGAAAAAAAAAACTATTTGTTTTGCAAGGAAGTTATATATTGACCCAAAAGCATATGTTAAAATGGGTCCCTGTATTTCTAAAGCCTTTAATCTGAACAAAGGTACTAACAGGGATTCTTTTTGACTCTGTTGATGTTTGCCTTGGTAATCCACTGCTTAATTAATAGCATTAGACTAAAAAAAAGATTGAAGTCTTTAAGGTAAGAAGTAACTTTAAAATTAAATTCCAATTATTTACAGATAATATTTCACTGACATGAAGAAATATGACAATTTGCCTGATGAACTGAACAAAGACATTGACATATTTCAATATGTCTCTTCAATGATATTTAATGATAACAAGGCCAAAACCTTACTAATTAACTACCAAATAAAATATGTGCAAAGGAATAGATATAACTATAGCTTGGGAAATAATGAGAATATGGAGAAATAAAATTTCCTGACTCGGAATAAGTTCATAGGTAAGCACTAGGCCAGCTGCTCTTGGCCATTTTATGTGCTTGAATTAACCTATCCCATTTGGTTGGGGATTGGCCTTACCCATCTCAGGTCTACTTTACAAGAAGTAAATCCCACTTACCCAACTTTCTTAATGCTGAGATGAAAAAGTCAACAACCACATATCACCAATGTCTTGGAACACCAACTTTCAACTCCAGGGAAGTAAGCACTTTGTTACCATGTTGAACTTTGCTTCTTACCCCTATGGCAGTGTGATCTCAGGGTTGGTATATTTAGTTAGGGGGTGTGGGGGGCACAGCCCCCAATATGGGTGTGTGATGGGTTTAATTTGCTTCAGTTCTAATTTATTTTTTAATTTGGCCAAGCGGTTACTTACCTGGAGTGGAAAGTTGGTATTCCAGGATGTTGGTGATATGTGGTTGTTGGCTTTTTTGTTTCGGCATTATGAAAGTCAGGTATATGGGATTTCAGTCTTGTAAAGTAGACCCCCCCCCCAATCTCATGGTCAATAATTATATATTACACTTAAACAGAATGACTGGAATCATACCATAGATAATATAAGGGAGCCCATGCATGCAATAAAGCTTTTAGGAACTCCCTTTGACTGTCTACTATTAGTAGAATCCTACTTTCTAGGTACATTTTTAACATGATTGTACTTTGAATAGACCCTTGTTACTCTAGTCAGTAGAAATATATACACAAAAAAATTACTAAAATTTCCCTTAGGGGAAATTAATATCAACAAGCTGAAAAAAAGCTTACATTGGGAATTATTAATTTTTTTATGGCTGTGTAATTGTTATATTAAGTAAATGTCTATTACAAAATTAAAAACATTTAAAAACAACTCTGAAATTTTATTTCCAAAATTCTGTCAATTAAAAATTAGAAATTTCTTATTTCCAAATACCTCATAAATTGGGTTATTGAGAGTTATAATCTAGAGACATTGAGACATTACAAAATAGTAATATGATAATGTGATACAACCAGTTAACCTCCTTAGATAAATTAACAACCGATATAGCATTGGAATCTCAAGCAAATTTGAGACACCAGCTTACAAAATCTTCTCTGAGCAACATGTGTGAACAATCTTTTACTTAATGTTAGTGACTGAAAAGCATGACAGGAATTAACAAAAAGAACAAAAAGCTGCAAGAAAATGCAATGCCTGGCTAAAAAGGGTCTCGGCTAAAATAAATAAAAATAGTGCATATATAAAATTTCTCTCTCTATCAAATTGCTAGGAGTGGAAATAGACAATAAACTAAAATTTGACATTCACATATCCATGACCATAAAAAAGTCCACAAAAAACTAGGAGTGTTATACAGAAATAAGCAATTTCTCACCAAAGCAGCAAAGATTTCAGTAGCAAATTCCCACCTTATCTCCACCCTACTTTATGCCTCTCCAATATATACCAACCTAAGGCAATGTGATCTAAACAAGCTAGAGACCTGCTACAACAAAATCACCAAATTCACCACAGGGGCATCCTACCATAGTCACCACTGTTTCTCACTTGCTGAACTGGGCTGGCTTGAACTCCCTCACCTCCTTCAGTGGTATCAACTCTCACTCACCCACAAACTAGTAAACCTTCCACTAAATGTCCCATCCCTCCAGAATCTACTCCAACCCTATCGCACCACCAGAACACTAAGATCCAGCAACAAAAATCATTTGCAGATCACTAAAGCCAATAACTCTGCTGGGGAAGCACTATTCTCTTGCGCCATAGCCAAATTATGGAACTCACTCCCACCCACAATTACCTCCGTACCATCATGCACCCACTTCAAAACTTTACTAAAAGGGCACCTAAAAACATGCTGGCTATGCCCTTGCAACTCTATCATCCACCCCATCCAACCACTACCTTTCTTTCCACTCCACTAACTACCTTGATTATAGCAAGCTCAGATGCTCATAAGACTAGTACTTATTATACAGCAGGAACTTCTCATTGTAACATTTGTTAGTGTCTGTTATGTACTTCACAGATAAAGATTCTAGTTGTCTACTGATGTACTATGTTCTTCATCTGTAAATATGTAGTAAGTAATTGCTATGTTAAATTGTTAATTGCTATGTAATCCAGTGTAACTACTGTCTGTTTATTTTACTGTGGAGCTTTTCTCCCCGGGCCTCCGCTGAAAATGGACCTACGTCCAGTCGGACACTCCCAGTCAACAAATTTAAATAAATAAATAAATAAATAAATAAAATAAATAAAATCTCATAAAACGTATTAATCTATCGTTTCTTTATCAGAAACGTTATTAAAACATATGGGTAAAAGAAAAAAGAAAATGTAAATACGTATTATGCAAACTGAACATATATATCAACAAACATCAAAGGATTAGAAAATGTATACTGAGTTTACTTCATATTCTGTCTATAGAATGAAGAGCAGGAACAGATGTTGTGTCCTGTATATACGTGCTGTACTGCAGACTTGATTATGTGAAGTTATTTTTTATTCAGCTTTTGTATTATTTTGTATGTTGCAACCTTTCATTAATTCTTAATCATTGAATAGTAATAGCAAAACAGATATTAAATGCAGTTGTAGTCGCAAAGAACAGCTTTTCTTATTAGAAAGATTAGAGAAATTAAATGCCATGATAAAGATGAGCAAGAAATGCTTACATCTGTAGTCTTTGTAAAAATAAGTTGCCTCAGCAGCATTTTTGAAAATAACTACATGACCTGATAAGGACACAGTGCAACAATACACTCTTCTTATTCAAGTAAGAAAAGATAAAATTATCTTGTCTATAACAGTTCTATGTAAAACAGAAGGGCAAGGCCGCATCATTTAAAGAAGTGTAAATACCTTGTGTCCAGTTGTAATCTTTGTCAGTTGCATGGAAAATAAACTGTACTGACCCAACTACCGTGCTTTGCATGCTTGCTTGTCATTCTAACTGCTTGCTATTTTTTCCTCATAGATGCAGTGCAGGGACATATTTGTACACTGAGTAATACTAATCTAGATAAATGATAAAAATTATTATTCACAATAAAAAAAATGAACAGCTATTTAATGATCTTCAACTAAGTGGAACAAAAATCTGCACCTAAGATACATGCATTGATGATCTCTATTATTAATGATGATATCTCAAACAGAGGGAAGTTTATATTAGATTAATATTTCTAATAAAAATAATTGTGTTAAAAACTATTGGAACTTTCTTGAAACCAGTGATTTGAATAATTTGGTTATTGTAGAAAATAAATATTTATTCTTGAACTCAATTAGACTCATGTCTGTACTAGAAAATTTACATGTGGAAATATCTGCACAGAAATTTTACTACTCTCCATAAGTTTGAAATAAAAGCAAACTAGACTAATATGTTTACAGATTGTGAAAAAGTTACCACCTTCTGGGAAAAATACTGACTTTTAAAGGTTCATGGACTGATAATTGTATATTATAAACAGTACATTTGTTTGTAAGTGTGCTAGCTCCACATGTAATTAGTAAAAAAAAAAAAAAAACAAAACAAAAAAAAAAACAAACAAAAAAATGTATACTATGTTTTGGAGCCCTATAGCTATTGCAAGAACGGTGATTGCTAAAAATGGAAATCAGATTATGTTCCTTTACTTGAAGAATTATTACAGTTAGCTACTTAATTATGTAAAAAAAATCTGTATTAAGACTGCAAGCTACAGTCAGCAATGTAAATTATGGTTGTTAGGATAGTCTTGACACAATGATTGCTTATTCACTCACACCTGAAACACAATTTATGCATTTCCATGATCAGCACCTAAAGCGCCTGTAACTTTAAGACTGCTTCTTTCACAGAACCTATACCCCATTGTGGTGCTCCTCTATTATTATCATGCTTAAACAAAGTGTTTATTCTAAGTTGAAAGTAGTTTCCATGGTCAAGCTACTGTAGATTAAAGTAACAAAACACACACCTTACCATTTGAGGTTTTTGTAAAAAAACTTCTTTCTTAGAGAGTTTCTTACAGATGTGTGCACAATAGTTTGATGTTTCCCCAAGACATAAGGAATATAACATCATGCAGACAAACTGCAGCAGGAACTATCATGCTGCTATTTAAAATGATCTTCATCTCTTTACTTTTTTACAGGCTTTATAAAATGTGCAATCTTTTAAATGTAAAGAACTTTCTTTACAACACATGTAAAAGTCAGTTGCGTAATACATCTCCATCTCCTTTACCAACTATGACTGTATACTTTTTGGAACAACTGCCTTTATAATTTTTACATTCTGATGGCTATATTTCCATTGCAAAGAAAGATATAGCTGATGTGGTAGTTTTAGCCAAAATTTCTGTAAACTTTGGTTAAAACTGAAACTTTAGGTATGCACCCACTCATGAAGAGACATCTATCACTACAGTGCATCCAGTTGCATCATCATATGTCTCTGTGTCTGTAATTGCCCCTGTCACTTTTTACAAATAAAAAACGAGCAGTCAAGTGCTTTGGTCCCTTTTTTCTTCAATCCAAGAATTACAGACAAATTATTTTACTTTGGAGCAGCTATTTTTGGAGGCTTTGTTAAGTTTGCAGCTGCTTTTTTCATTGAACATTGTAGTGTGTTGAGCAGGTCAGGACTGAGTTTATCACTGAGATGTGAAATGCAGCTTGAAATGATAATTTAATTTCCCAGAATAAACAGTGGCAGTTAACTGCCTATTCTCTACAAATAAGAGTTTATATCTAAAAAATTCACTAGAAAAATAAACGTATGTTCTTTGGGTTTTTCCTGAACTGTTGAACAATTTTCAGTCACCAGTTCAGACTCTACAAGATTTTGATGGAGCTTATATGTTATTCTTGGTACTTCTCAGTAATGATGCATTGCTAATAGACTGGGACAGAAACCTAGCATCACTAAGACAGTAATTTCCCATTTTCTTTCTCTTACTAAAAGTATTTAAGAATTATTTATGAACAAGGAAGATAATGTAAAACCAAATCCAAGTATTAAGATTCAAGGTTTATCCTTAATAATTGCAAATGAGGGATACTTTTTGCTCAATGAGAAAATGGTTGTGGCAGAAAGGTGTCTCTTCAACTTTTAGGTTTGCAGCTACCTCACAGCTACAGCATAAAAATATAACTCATCCAGTTGTTGCAAGAAGTTGAGTACTCTTGAAATAATTCTTGCAGCAGTTAAAATGGGGAGTCCTATTCAAACAGATATACAGTCCCTCTTATATTTTTTTCTTTTAGATGATTTTGTTTGCTTTGTGTGTGTTGGGTGGTTGACAGTACTTTGTTTCTAATAAAAATGTTCCCTCTTTTATGTTGGAGGCAGAATTTACTCCCCCCCAAAAAATAATCAGATTAGCTAATAACTCTTCTGGGTATTCTTCTTGATGAGGTCTGTAACAGATTTATCGCTTATTTAGTTTGTCATTGATTATTTGCTTATTTTATCTCATTACACATGAGTGCACACACACACACACACACACACACACACACACACACACACACACACACACACACACACACACAAAAATAAGCAGTATAAATGTATATCAAGACACACCCTTAGATTCATTAACAATCATGTATCTCAAGGCATACCCTGAGATTCATTAACAATCATGTAGGCAAAGCCTACACAATGTAAGCATGTTAGCATGATGGTCAACAGTGATAATTGAATATGCATGCTGTTCATCATTTGCAAGCACTATCTGAGGTGAACAGTAGTGTTCAAGGCTATGGAAAGGTGCTTGCAAGCATGAGCACAGAAAGTAAACAAAATGGCTTGCGTATAGACAAAGCTTAAATATCAGCATGCACTGTTGTTCAGACATATAAAGAGCAAGTACAGTGAAAGAAAAGAAGGTGGGCAATTGTACACAAATAAAACTGCCTTATACTGCAAAATTAATGTGGAAATAGAAATGTGTAAAGAATGCTCATATACCACAGGTAAATGTGATGAAGTGTCTAAGAAACATTTCTGACATAAATCCTGCAATACTGATGAAATGATAACTAATGACAATGACAATTCCACAGTTATGTATATAAATAAAAACAGACATGATAACAAAGGACATGATATGGATATAAAGCTACACTGTAACAAAGGGGAGAGAATATGTGATACACATCTTAATAAAATACTGAGTTGAAATAACAGTTAGTAAAGACAGATGATACATTATGGGATGAATGCATAGGTTGCAGTTATTGCATATGAGATGCATATACAAGGAATGTATGAATGCAAGCCAACACTACTGCTGCATTCTCCACAGTGAAAGAAAAGAAGGCGGGCAATTGTACACAAATAAAACTGCCTTATACTGCAAAATTAATGTGGAAATAGAAATGTGTAAAGAATGCTCATATACCACAGGTAAATGTGATGAAGTGTATACACAAGACCAAATGTAGCATACCACTGTGATATCAGGTATATCAGAAATGGACATGTTTTTGCAAAGAAATGACAGTTTCATCCATAGGAAAGGGGTTTAGCACCTACAAACAGAAAATAGACACGCAAGTGTTGTATAGTCATTTAAAAGGTAATCTAATTACACACAACATATATAAGTGACAAATGACAACACAGATCAGATGGCATATCATACGTTCAGGTTTTCCACTGTTGATTTGCAAACATCTCAGACATAGTTATACTGGGTATGCTGCCATGGAATTAGATGGAATGGTAACAATACAACAATTCCAGAATAGAAACACACTAGAAAGTGCTGTAACAGAGGACCGATCACAATTTCTGATAGTCTGGTAGCATCCTATACAGTAAGGGATATTTATGGAATCTCTCATCTGCCATTAAACTATACAGGGTGACAAAAAGAAATACTGTAATCAAGAAATGTCCAGATGAAGACATGCAATACAGAGCATAATTTTCTTGGGAATAGGTAATGCATGTGAGTAATGAATGATATAAACATTCACATCATGTAATTTTTGATCACATGCCTGGGCAGACATCAAAGAGATGTAAAACAATCATGGGTGCAACAGAAATATGCATATCGGTCATGCCATGAAGAACATTTTTGAAGGGCTTGCAGTGCTTTCCTGTCATAAGGGTATGGATGACGTACCTTGCAGCACAAGGCCTGGAAAAAGGTGCCTCACTAAGTGTGCCATAACTATTGTCTGTGTGTAAGCCACTGTTGTCTGACAGAGAGATGTTACCAGACTCGGACCTATGCATATAATACAAGGCTCTCCGAACCACTGTATTGACTGCATCTGTCAGATCATGTAGCAATGGGTGCTGTCACAAATAACTGCATTGATTATGTGCATTAAGAAAGAAGTTACAAACATAATATGAACAATCAGATTTAGTCAGAATGCTGGAAAAAAGCTATACATGGTATTATTCACACAACAGTGAGAAGTGCAATCTCAATGCTTCTTTGACAAGGAAGCTGTTTCTATTGTGTAGTACACACACTGTCCCAGAAACAATCCACAGTCTATCTATGTAAGTATGGAAGCCAGTACTCAATGCACATGCCACAGGAGAATTCACAGCATGACATTCCCCATACAACCATTTTACTGCCATGCTTTCACAAAAGATATATCATTGTCCAAAATAAATAACAACTAGATATAATGGTGTTTATGTAATGCTACTACATTTATATAAGGTTGCCCTTTCAGGAATTGAACAGCAAACTATGTAATTCTACCAACTAATGGCATGAGGATCATCCACAAGCACCAAAATAGACATCTTAACACAACTGTGACACTCCACCTATGCTAGTTTATTACATCATATGGATGTGTTTAAACTATCTCTGATGGTTAGCGCACTGTAAATGAACGCATTATAATTAATGTATTCCATTCATGCATTATGGTATAAGGCTAAGGAGTGCTAAGAGGCACTGAATGAGGATGTTGAACACAAGTATTCACAAAAGAAAATGCATGATATTATATAGGATGAATACACCACCATAGATATGGCCCTACAATTGTGAGACATGCCAGTTTGTTGGGGCATTATATCATGTTATTGCTGCAAGGGATATGTGTGCCTGTAATAAGTCAACAACATACAGAATGTCATATCATTCCCTTGTAGCAAAGGATAATGCTTCCTACATATGTTATGCAAGGAGCATGTAACCATATGTAATTATTACTCTGAATAAAAGCATTGCTATGTGACAAATTATCATAGCTTTTTGTGAGGGAAATCAACAACAGTGTTAGTGACATGGCCAGTCACAATAAGACTGCAGTCTGAGCAGTAATGGCTTGATTTGAGCTAACTACTCAAGATCACAAGCTAAATATTAATGCCTGAATCACAAGCACCACAAGACATGTTGAGGTACAACTGGGTCAGTGCACAGTTAAATGGATGACATCAACACTGTTTATTAGCTGGATGTTTATGCTAAAAGGTGGTCATAGTTCACAATAACACTGTACAGCTACACATCATATATGTATCTGCTGAATATATACACAGTATGAGGGTGAAAGACACACTCACAGCTGGCCTCAAATGTCTTACATATGCAGTTACACAAAGGTCAAAGCACAATATCAAAGTCACACAGCACATGAGAATTCCTACTCCAAATGTGAAATTCTGCAGTTATGGCAGTATTATGTAATCACTGAGTGGACAAAAAGTTATTTTCCCTGGGGATGCTGGGATTTAATAGTGTACTGCTATGAATCCATATCATAAGCAGAAGTGTACATAAAGGTGGTTGTGACATGGCCAATAGTACATGACAGTAATCACAATCACACTATTTAAGCACTGATGGACTCAAACTACCTATCTATCTACTTACAACAAGTGAGACATATATCATCAATGAAAGAATTACATCAGCATTGAATTACCAAGGACATGAGTCTGGTAAAATGACTTTTACAGCCATTTGGGGTTGTAAAAGTTGCCACTGTAAATGTGTGTAAACCAATATTAAATTCATCTGCAGTCGCACACACACACACACACACACACACACACACACACACACACACACACACACACACACACACACACACACCACACACTTCTAGAAGGTTCTGTATTTGAACCTCCTACATTTCTATTTACACATTCTAGAAAATAGTGTAAGAAATACAAGCACCAGAGGGGAGGTCTGAGATTTAAACTGCAACAGTTCACTTGTGAAAAAATGACCTCATCAGTAAGTTGCACCATAGGTGTAGGAAGAGAATATAATTTTGTAATCTGGTGCTGTTATTGCTACCCCATGAAATAGCCGTCATTTGAAAAATGGAAATGCTTCACCGACTTAACAAATGCTTGCATCACTTTTTATTTAAATACATGAAAAAGATATTTTTTCAATCTATGAAACTTTTATTAGAATTATTAATTTAGACAGTTGTTAACAGAGTAAGGCCTAAAAAGATACGGTTTCTTTAAGCAATATATAGAGAACTCTACTCAGTAGAGTACAAACAGTATGCCTATCTACACCCTTGTGTTGCAAAGAAATTGTGGTTGTGAATGGTGGGATTAAGGGATGGTGGAGTCATTTAGCACTTTAAAACATTTATCTAAATGAAAAAAGTTAATTGAGCACACATGCACACACACACACACACACACACACACACACACACACACACACACACACACACACACACACACAAGTTCTGTATATTAATTAGTGAACCTCCTACCTATTTAGTTACACAATGTAGAAAACATTGTACTAATCACAAGCGCCACAGGAGAAGTATGACTCTGAAGGATAGAAAGTGCACTTTTGTCACAGTGACCTCATCAGTGTATTTCATAATAATAAACTAATTCTTGACATCACTAGAGCTAATAACTCAGCTACTGAATCACTCTTCTCAAACTTCATTCCTAAAAAATGGAACACACTACCCATCCAAATAACCTCTATCAGCTCTACAGTACAATTCAAAAATCTATTAAAATCACAATTAAGGAACATTTGGATCTGTACCTGGTGAGTTATGTGGTTCCCTAACCAATATAATGTGTAATTTGCGCACATTCCTTTGACTACCTACCAGTAACCCTTTTACCACCAGTATGGAAATTATGTATATGTCTCATTTTTATCAATATTGCTATGACACTAAGACAAAATTCACATATCAATGTAAAATACAGTTTTATTTACTAATTTAATAATTACAGTTTTTTTAAACTGTTGTGTAAGACTTGTACAAGGCAAACGTTATCAGCACGAAAGTTGATTCTATACATTAATCAATTCTGTACTTTCCTCAGTTTTGTTCTTTGTATTTTTGTTAATTTGGAGCTTTTCTCTCTGGGCCTCCACTGAAAAATGACCTCTGTCTAGTTGGACTTTTCTGGTATAGAAATGTAACATAAATAAAAAAAAGATGTTTCATTAAAAAGGAGGATAAAAGAAATGTGTCCACATTTAAATGCATACACTTCAAGGTAAGTGGATACATACATCATACACACAAATTTCCCATTTATTGTTTTTTTTTTTTATTTGTTTGGTATTTGTTGACTGGGTCATGACATACCCATTTTCAGTGGAGGCCAGGGGAGAAAAGCTCCAGATACATATGGTTAATAAAATGAAAAACTAAGCAGACATAATAAAGTCATAACATTCAAGCACAAATATGAAAACAACACATTAATTTGTCAGAAGGAGAACTTAACAGACATAATAGTCATAGTGTTCAAACATCAATTATATGGAAAGTCTGATAAAAGGAAGATGGCTACAGCATTATTATTATAATGATTAATATTCTAGCGGTCATGAAATATGGTAACAATTATATTGGTGAAGGCGTAGGATTGTATAAGTAGAGAAGAGTAGGATGTGATAGAAGGGATAGTAGGAATAGATGTAGAAAAGGTATGAGTGTAAGCTCAGGGGAGTATGTGTAGAGGAAGGGAGGGTAGGGTAAGTTAATAGTGGGGTTAGAGACAGTAGAAGTAGAAATGGTATGAGTACCTTAGCATGGGCTCATACAGGAGAAATCTAACCTTTGTTGAAGTATTCTTTTATAGAGGTTTTGAAAGAGGGCAGGTTAGTAGCAGTTTTTCTAGTAAAGAGGGAGTTCCATAGTTTTGCCACAGAGCAGGAGTAAAGGCTTAGGCCTTGCATTTTGTTAGGTTTATAAGATGTGAGGAGATGTTTATCTTCAGATATCAGATGTTTATGTGGGATATAAAAGTTGATTAATGAGCTAAGAGCAGAGAAGTTAGTGGTTTGTGGATGATTTTGTATACCATAGTAAGTTGTACATATTGGAGGTGGAGGGGAAGTTCGAGCTATCTTAGGGAATGTAGGGCTTTACAGTGATGAGTCAGAGGGGTTGTGTTTATGGCAAATTTGACAATTTTGTTATAGCAGCTTTCTAGTTTTTTTCTTAGGGAGGTCTGTAAGTTAGTTAGAATTGGGGCCCCATATAACAGTGAGGGCAAGAGGTAGATTTTGGCCAGGGTAATTTTGGTAGCTGCTGTGAGGAAGTTTTATGCCTTTATAGCATGCCTAGTTTTTGGAGTTTTTTTAAATACTGTTTTGCATGTGTAGGTTAAATTTGAGATTATTGTCTGTTGTGACACATAGTAGTTTGCTATGTTGAGCCAATTCAATTTCAGTATTGCTGGCTGAAAAGATCTTGAAGTTTTTTTTGTTTGTTTTTTAGGAGCTATGGGGTTTGTGTGTGAAGAAAAGGATTTTGAGTTCAGTAGGAGGTTTGCATTGGAGAGTCATGTTTCTATGAAAGAGAAAGCTTGTTGTAATGCATCTGATACACAGATAATAGTAGAGGCATCTGTATATTGGATTCTCTAGTGTCTTCACTGGAGGATGGAGTTATTGAAGAAGACATCAAATAGTAATGAGCCAAGGATGGATCCTTGAGGTACACCTATGGGGATGATGTGATATGGGGAGATAGAGGCCTGCCATTTACTGCTTGCTGCCTGTCAGCTAGGTAGCTAGAGAATCAGTGAAGTGAGGAACAGGAGGATAGACCAATGCTGGAAAGTTCTTTAAGGAGTTTGGGGTGAGATACCATGTCAGATGCTTTTGACAAATCCAGAAATTCTGCAGATACTAGTTTACCAGTGTCACAGGCTTTGTTGAAAGAATCTATGAAAGACAATACGGCTGTTGAGGTACTGTGTGCAGGTCTAAAGCCATGCTGAGTGTAGGAAAGTAGGTTGTGTGTAAGATGGCAGAAAATTTGTAGGTGAATGCATTTTTTAGAATCTTAGAGGGGGGCAAGATTGCAATAGGACAAAAGTTTGTGATGTCAGTGGAGTTGCCTCCCTTATATAACGGGATAATGTATGATCTTTTCCATAGGTTAGGGACATGCATTTCAGCTGTGGATCTATTAATTAAGATGCTAACAGTGGAATGTTATTGCTTCTGTGGCAAGCTTTAGGTATTCTAGTGTGAGGTTGTCTGCTGAGGTTAAGCAAGGTTTCAGTTTTTGTAGTTGCTTTTTTATTTAAGATAAAGAAATGGGCTGAAAAGTAAGCTGGAGATAGTTTGGTTTTTGGTTATGATTGAGGAGTTAGTTATGTGTGTAATGTGTGTGGTGTGTTGAGGTTAGTATTGGGGGTATTAGTAGATGTAGTGAGTAGGGGTGGATGAGTTAGATTTACATTAAGTTGGTATGTGTTGAATTTGGTGGCTGTTTGGAAAGGTGGTATATTGGGGTGCTATGTCAAGCATCACACCTCCCACCAATGTAGAAAACACTGTTTTAATATTGAAAGCATCACAGGAGAAGTGTGATTCCTAAAGGTAGAGAGCCCACTTTTGCCAGGATGACCTTATCAGTGACACAGAAGATATTTCAGTAAAAAGTAGGATACATGGTTGCTGTGTGAACAATTAAATATATTCTTCACAGGGGAAGTGGATACAGCACCAAGTGTTACACACAGTCTCTCAATTACACACACACACACACACACACACACACACACACACACACACACACACACACACACACACACACACATATGAATTCACTCATGCATACAAGTTTTCGATGTTGTGCATTGAATCTCCTGCTTATCTGGTTACACAGTCTAGACGGTATAGTATTAGTTGCAAGTGCCACAGGAGAAGTCTGAACATTAACAGTAGAGAGTGCACTTTTGTCAAGATGACCTCATCAGTGTGTTTTACAGAGGATGATTCAGTAGAAAATGTGATAAGGTAGCTATGTTAACAGTTAAATGTATTCTTCTTTGGGGAAGTACATACAATGTCAATTGTTACACACAATTACACACACACACACACACACACACACACACACACACACACACATGTTTTCCCTGTTGGGCATCAAACCTTCTACTTATCCAGTTACACAATCTACAGACCACTGTATTAATCTCAAGTGCCACAAGAGAATTCTGGTTGTCAAGAATAGAGAGTGCACTTTTGTAAGGATGACCTCTAAAGTGTGTTTCAAACAGGATCTTTAAGTAAAAATTGGGATAAGGTAGCTGTATGAAGAGTTAAATGTATTATTTTCAAGTGAATTGGATACAGCACCAAGTGTTACACACAGTCTCACACACAAGTTTTTCACATTGGACATTGATACTCCTACCTTTCTAGTTACACAATCTAGAGAACACTGGAGAAGACCAACATTAATAATGTGAAATAGGATGTTTGAACATTTTAAAATCCACAGTTTGGAACATATGGTGCTGTGCATCACAGGTTGTGCAACAAATGCATATGGGTACACAGAACCTGTAACATCACTATGATTGTCACATGTAATGACATACTTCTGTACTAAAATTTAGATATTGTCCTTCATGTACATTGTGTTACTGTGAGGGACATTAACATGTTTCACATTATGGATAACGCAGACGTTTGCTATTGTACACCATTGGATTATCAATCAAACTTTTCTGTGACTTCCTGTTAGGATGTCTGCACCCTTTTATTTTCTCATACTTGCATTACATGCATTGCTATGGCAAACCTGCAAATCATATCAGAATAACAATGATGTATTTGGTGAAAATAAGTTAACCCAACTTGTAACACAGTTGCAGTTGTAAATACTGTAAAGCAGACATACATTAAACAACTGAATTAATTGAGTCAACATTGCTATGAAATCAAGATTACCTGTTGACAAAAATAATAGAGACAAACAATGTTGTGCAACCTAAAACAAGAATTATTTAATTTTCATTTTAGTTTTTCCCACACTTTGAGGGAATTGAACTGCTGATGCAAAGTGTTTTCTCATGCATACTGATATATTGAAGTTTTGAACTTAGAATGGGAATTACCAGTAGTCTGTGTTCCTCTGAGCTAACTTTTGCACAAAGATCTATACAAGACAGGCTTCACAATAAGTAGCAGACATGTTAATATTGCAGCTGGATAATGTTGTGTTAAGTAAAAGTGTAGTCAACATTTATACCAAATGAGTCAGACAAAGCATCCTGAAACCTTTTGTCATCCCTCTATATGTGAACCTTTAGAACATTCCAAGAAAAACATTTATACCTGACAATTATCTAAGCACACCTCATAGGAAGTCATACTTCAGACAGTTAATATTTGACATCACATTTCATCAAATATGAATATATGTATTCATCTTAATTACCCTACTGACCATTGTAAACTGTACATCCAAATCTTCAGACTGTTGGAAAGTACATTCAGCTGAATAAACATAGCTTAACACAATGGGACAAACTGCAACAGAATAATTTGGCTAAAGGCAATAAAATCACAAGCTACTGACATTAGCTCTGTACTCCCATTTAGCCATAGTTGCATGTGCTACCTGATGCCAGGCATTGAATAAATGCAGAGGTGGAAGCTAAATGATACAGAAGAGAGAAAATACATTGACAGGGTGAGATGAAGTGAGGGACAAAGTAGATTATGACAGAAGAAGGGTAATGGTGGCTCATAACAATATGTAGCCAGCGGGTACACATAAAATAGTGTACCAAAAGCAGTCAACAACATTAGCTAATGGATTAGAACCATGTAAATTAGTCAAAAAACATTTCTATACATGTGAGCATTGACTCATCATTCCACAAAATAATTACTGCTTCACGACATTAAAATAAAGCAGCTGAGGCACAGTGACAAGGGTGAAGACAGCTACAGACAGTTGTAGACAGGAATAACAACAATATGTTTTGTGGGACATTTAGTAACATCAGTTTGGTATGTTATTCTAACTTATTAAATCATCATTAATCTGTCATACTGTGTATAATAAAGTGCTTGCTATAGGTACAGATAATGGACAGGAGAGTCTAATAAACATGATCAAAGGATGTGCAAACTGTACATCAACACCCTGGCTTAAGAATGAACATTCTCCAGCAGGGTATTAATGTACAAGTAGTGCCTTATGACAATTGAGTCTGACACTTCACAGCAGCATATCAAGCTGCCGTAGAGCTTGGATTGCAAAAAAACAAACTAATGGCTGACATTGTTTTTCACTCGCTAAGCAGACGTTCTGCTCTTTAGTGAGCATAAAATGCAAAATAAAAAAAAACAGAAAAAGGCTGTCTGTGTGTGTGTGTGTGTGTGTGTGTGTGTGTGTGTGTGTGTGTGTGTGTGTGTGTGTGTGTGTGTGTGTGTGAAAGAGATCAAAAGAGTGAGAGAGAAAGTGAGAGTGATCTTGTCTGACTGAAGGAGTGTATGAAAATAGGCAATTCTGTATTTGTGAGAGATTGAGAAAGAATGAGAGTGATCTTTTGTGAGTGAATGTTTGTATGAAAGCAGAGGAAACTGTGTGTGTGTGTGTGTGTGTGTGTGTGTGTGTGTGTGTGTGTGTGTGTGTGTGTGTGTGTGTGTGAAAGCAAAAGGGACTGTGTATGTGTGTATGAGAGAGACAATGGGCTTTAAGTAAAATTGTTGTGTTTTACTTGGCTAATATTTTTAAGAACTATATTATTTTTTTATATATGTTTGATGTAAAATGCTTCCTCCTAACACCATTAACTTAGACTACAGCAAGTATGAAACATTAGGCGGCCTCATACACCCCTGGGTGGGTGTTAATTGCACATTAGCACACACGCTGTCAGGCATTATTGCTTGCATACATAAGCAGGATAAGTTTGGCTTAATAAGACTCCTTGTTGGGGTTGCAATGTTTTTGTAAATGATGTATTGCAGCACTATTCAAATGGTATGTTAATAAAATGTTTTATATGAAGAGACATACAAGAATTTGCTGTTAAATATATCATAAGAATATTAAATGTCATGAATTAATAAATTGACCTACAGATGTAATCAAGACCATAACAGTATGCAAAAATATCAGTCTACAAACAGGATAATTATTTCAACATGCCATATAGCCACTCCCCCTTTATTACATCAAGCACCCTAAAAACTGTTAAATTAAATTTTACATAGTTCTGCCTTTACTTTATATTCCCATAATGCCATGAATTTAACCACATTTATGAAAAAGTCACCTGACCACTGTGGATTACACTAAATTTTTCAGCTTTTGCAATAAAAAGTTAAACAGTGGTCACTGTCACTTAACATTTCTGCACAATGCCAAACTCCATGCAAATGCTGAGGACATAAAATGAAGACTTTTCTGTGGGCCATTTCTGGGCATGTGTATTGTGTGTGAATCTATTTATTGACCAGATTAAACATGTGAAAAAAGGGGCTGAGTAGACAGAGGTGAAAATAGGGTTGCAAGCAGAGAGTAGGACACAGGAGAAAGAATACAAGAATTTACAGGAGGAAGGTGGGAGATCATCATAGCTATCTACATCCTCGCAACATAAATGTAGAATTGTACACACAATTTCATGACTTTGCAGAGTTCCCACACCAGTGATGGGTGGCAAGAACATAATAATGTTGAATGGCCAATTGAATTAAAATAATTGTGTCAAGATGACACAAAGGCAAAGTGGAAAGCTATGTATGGAGCATCATTTTTTTTGTGGGACAGACACCCATTGTTTTACTTTTATTGTTTTGGGAGAGAGGAATGGTGGGAAAGGTGCTTGGGAATGAGAGGGTCAGATTAGTAGGGTAGGTTAGGAAGCCTGTGCAGACATACAGAACATACAAGACAGACAGGGGTGGTGGTAGAGACAAAAGGATGAAGGTTGACATGATTAGGTATAGGTAGGGGACATCAGAGGTGCATCCACATTCAGCTTGAGAACAGGGAGAGTCTATTCTTTACCCTCAGAAATATCATTACTATCTATTGAAGCAGCTCACTTGTCAGAGCTGGACAGGGCATCAGTGCAACACAGGACCTTTTTAACCCTGCTAATAGATGCACTGAGGCCCCTCTTAATTATATCCTCCAACAGCCCTGTCATCTCCTGCTGGGTGACAAAATTGCTACCTCCACTACTACTGCTCCCAGAAGATACCACAACACCAGCAGCCAAAGCAGAGGTACCTCATGCACTTGGACCAAATATGGCAGGATTGTGGAGGCAATATTAACAGGTTGTCTATGCTGCCATCTATGAATGTATGGTGGGTCATGCTGCTGTGGTCAGACATGGGTCTCTGTGTGGTTGACCATTCATTTTTCAGCAGCAAGTTATGCAAACAGCAGATTGTTAATAAAGTATATCCCTCTGAAACAAATTAAAAAAGAGAGAAAAGATGGGGTAGGCCAGCAAAAGAGATAATCAGGTATATGTCATGTCACAGTATTGTATTGTGTCAATAAATTGTGTTTGGCAATACATAAACAATTATATATATTTTACTGTTGTACACCTTTGCCACATCTGTATATTATGGAAAGCTATTTTTGTGTCATAAAATAAACAAATGTCACTGTTATGATATAATAAAGAGCAGCCTTTATTTCCCTATGACAGATAGGAAATATGCATTCTAATTTAAATAGTTATAATTACCGTAATATAATTCTTCCTCCTGACATACTACTGTTGTGCATATTTTATAAATACTTATCCAGTAATAACAAGTAATTGCTGATTCTGGGTATTGAACTCACACCCATACAGAGTTAAGCTGCTGTTCTCATTGCCTAATGCAAGGAGCAAGAGTAATTAGGAAGGCATGAACCAGTTCAAGGTGTTAATACTTGAGAGATTGAAAATAAAGTTCTGGCTTGAATTTGGACCTGAGTCATACTTGCCCTGTGCCTTTCTGAGGTGGGTTAGTCTTTCCTGGTGTGCAGCTATCCCCTCTGCAGCTGTACAATATAAAACAAAAATAAATATATATGAAAACATAATCAGTACCCGCATTGGTTTGGCTAGATCATTTATGCCATACCATAGACAGATTATGGATAAGTATACTTACACAATTTGAGGGTGTTTGCAGTCATACATTCAGCCACCCATTAGGTTCTTAGTAACTTAGTGGACTTCTTAAAGTCACTGTAGTGGTATCAACATGTTCCCAGTGTGTTGAATACCTGCTGCATTGGAGACAACCTTGGCTAAGCAATTCCAAGCCTCAGCCTTATACTGGGATCGAGTATAATCCAGGATAATCTCCCTGCATCAGCCTATAGCTGTAGCACTTCACAAGGAGTGCCACAAATATCCTGGGATCCTCAACACCCCACCTTTGTACCCTAAATTTAGAACCATTCTCTCCCTCATCAGACATGTCTGCAAAAGTCAAGCTAACAAAATATGTCTTCATTGGCACACAATTCAGATATTGCAGGTAACTGGTTGTGCACAAAAGCATGCAGCCTTAACGACTGCATTTGCACAATTGAAAACAAATGGACTCCTTATCAGACACATTGGTACTACTTACATCACATAGTAGTAAAGATATGAAACAGGGCATTTAATATTTCCAGCCTATTGGCACAGGTTCCAGTGTTTGACAATGGAATGTTTAATAATATGTTTTTTACTTTTTGCAGTTTGGAAGGAGAAAGAGGATTAATTGATGCATATCATGTTGTTGGGGCTTACATAATGTTAAAATATTGTTGTACCACAGTTGATAATTGAACCCATTGAATAAAGTATGCAAAAATTGAAAGTTAGCTTATTAAATTACATCGACATTGGAGAACAGTCTTTCAAGCATTAAATTTGAATTATACTAATTTGTCAATAAATGGAAGTGCACACCAGAGAGGTCTGTATGTGTGTGATTTTAATTAGTCAAGGGAATGGATCCCATGCAAAGATCATTATTCTGTTTGTAAATATATTCCAGATGGATACAGCTGAATGAGTTAAATAATACAGGTTGGAGTATTTAATACGTACTCCACAAGACCAAACTGTCCTAAAATATAGCTTGGATATGTGATGAGCTATGCTGATTATAACAAAATTATTTTATGCATCATAATACACAGATGAATTTTATATTAAATGTCATCAGTCTCAGGTTTAAGTAATTGGACACACATTAGCCTGAGGTTATATGTGAAACATTATACTAAATAGAATACTAAACAGAAAAGTTTACTTATGCAAGCATTACTAACATATTGCTTGCAAGAAACATGCTTTATCATTTTTCTTTTGTGTTGCAGTCCTAATCAGAATGTTGTGACAAATGGGATTCTTACACCTATTGTAAAAAAAATCTTATAGTCAGATTCAAACCCTTAGTCACCCTTATTCTTTATCTAAACTCACTGCATTTACAGCTTGTGCCATAGAAATAGGAATGCAACAGAGTACTGAGGAAATTGCACTGTTGCCAGGTGTGATTGTGCTACATAAGATAGCCTAAGCTAAATTTTTCACTTTTTTCCTTAGGTAGTGAATCACATTTCTGCTTTGCCAAGTGGAGTGCATATGCAAATTAAAATGACAATAAATAAATATATAAAATTACATATAGTGAATAATTCTAACAATGCTTCATGTGCCTTATTTCTCTCAATGTACTGCAGTTACACATTGTGACAGACATTGGACATCTGTCTAGTTCATTCTCTGCAGTCAGCGCTGTCCATGGTGTAGCCACAGTGTCCACACAATGACACCAGGTATATTTGCTCTACATAAGGCAACCAAAACTAAAATTTTCACATTTTCCTTAGGTAGTGAACTGTGTTTCTGCACTACTAATGGGGAGCAAATGGAAAAGGCATTAGAAAAAATATTCAATGGAGAAAAAGCTGACAGTAAATTAAATGCAATCAATGGGTATATGTATTAAGGACCAGAGCATGAAATACATTCAAGTGACTTATTACTCCTTCTCATTTGTCATTGCAACATCAGAAATGTACTTTGTGGTACACATTATCAGACTTGTAGTTAATGACAAATAATAGGAAAGTAGAAAGACAAAAGCTCACATGTTGATAGCAAGAATGACAAGAGTTGCTTTTTAAATAATACACAATAATATTACAGAATGTGATTAAATATGTATTGAGACCACCTCCTGTAATATTTCCAGTGAAGTAGAGTTGAACCATGCTTCGGCTGTCATTTTTTGCTGTGCACATTATGTTTACACCTTCTGTCACAGAGGAAGTTACCTGACAGGTGTATTTTCATCATTCAGTAGTATATAGAGTGCTGATGGCCATGCTATTCTGTTAGGCTGGTCTGTGCTATATAAGGAAGCCTAAACTAAAATTTTCACTTTTTTCCTTACATCATAAAAGAGAATTTTGTGCTGCCAAATTGTGTGCAAATGCAGAAGGCAATCTTTATCAGAAGCATTCAAACAACTGTTTTGGGAATAGCAACTTAAAGTCACATGAAATGCGTCAGAATGTATATGAAGCAACAAGCACAGCTAGTACTGCATTGCACTGTCACATTCAGCTGTCTCACATCTCATAGCCACATCAGTATTATTAAGTATGTGTCACCATATCAGGACTTTAGCTAATGCCATGGCAATGAAGAAGGGCACAGGGAACAGCAGAAATGTTATTGTTCACATAGCACATACAGTTAATAGGTTCATAGGTTCATACTAGGATATCTGCCCTAGGGCATTTATAAGCCTAGCCAGAGTGTGTATGGCTTTCACCACCCATTTTAAATTAATTTTGCTATGCCCTTTTTTGAGGTTAGTATACTGTGCCTCTGTCTAACAGTGACAAAGAAGTGATACCCGGGGTAAACCTATGATCTCCCATCCACTCATCAGGATTCCTCTTGAAGAGAGTCAATGAGGGACTCTGCCTAACCTGGATTAGGATTTTATTCCAGAGTGAAGGGAGCCTCTGGGTTATGAATCTGTCCCTCCAGCATGTCCTATTTATTTCAGTGCTGAGGTTTAAGTCCCTCGAGCTCGTAGCTCGATGGGATTTGGATTTTCTGAGGTGCAGCATTTCCATTAATTCCGGGTTGGACATGGCTTTATACATCAGGCACAGATCTCCTCTGAGCAGGTGGTATGCCACTGAGTAGAGCTGGAGCTTCTTTAACCGGGCAGCATACGGCATCTGTTTGAGCCCCTTGATCCTCTTGGTGAGGTACTTTTGGGGTCTTTCCAGTTGCTGCAGGTGTCTGGTAAGGTACACCCAAAAGGGGCATTGTACTCAATTATGGGCCTGATGAGGGATGAGTAAAGAGGGACGATGACCTCCCCTGATCTAGATGTGAATCCCTTCATGATTAGGTGGGCTATATAAAATGTTTTTCTAACCACTTTGGCTACGTGGTTGTCAAATGAGAGATTGCTATCAACTTGGGTCCCCAGGTCCCTAATTACTTCTTCTGTACTTAATGGATTACCACCTATGTGGTAATTTGTGGGCACTTTGTTTTTGCCAAAGGGATGACTATACACTTTTTGGCATTTAGCTTGAGACCATGGCTCTGGCACCAGTTGTCTGTTTCTATGAGGCCCTTTTGGAGGATGCTTGTGTCAGCTGGAGAGTCTATTATGGCACCCAGTTTGCAGTCATCTGCGAACTTGGTCAGCCACAGTCCTTCCATGTTGGCCTGTACCTCCGAGAAATATATACCGAACAAGAGAGGTCCCAAGACTGAGCCTTGTGGGATGCCACTTGTAACTGGTTTGGAGTCTGACATGGCTCCAGCTATTCTAACCATGTGGGTTCTGTCCTTGAGCCAGTTTGCAACCCATCTAATGACATAGGGGTTTATATTTAAGCTGGTGAGCTTATCTATAATGCCCGAGTGGGGTATTGTATCGAAGGCTTTTGCGAGGTCCAGGTAGGCTGTGTGGACCACTTTCCCCTTGTCAATGGCCTTGGTGACTGTTTCAAAGAAATCGACCAGGTATAAGAGGCAGGACCTGCCCTTAACAAAGCCGAACTAGGTAGGATCCAGTGTCTGTAGGTCCCCAATATCTTTATTTATAAGGTCCATGATGATCCTTTCCATAGCTTTGCAGACCAAGCTAATGAGACTTAGATAGTTTCCAGGATCTGTTGAGGAACCACCTTTGTGGAGAGGGACCACTGTTGCTGTACGCCACTCTTTGGGTACATATCCTGTAGTAAGGCTGAGATTGAACAGTAGTTTTAGGTTTGGGTTTAGCTCTTCTTGGAGTTCATGTAGGACACAGCCCAGGACACCGTCTGGTCCCATTGATGCTGTGTTTCTTGCTTTGGAGAGGGCAGCTCTTACCTGAGCATCTGAGATGTCAGGGGGGCAGCACTCTGCTGGGATAGATATTAGCCCTTTTGGTGGGGAGGGGGGGGGCAGAAGTTTGCGCTGAACCTGTCAGCTAGGATGTTGGCAATATCTGTGGGTTCAGTGTATTTTTTGTCATTTTGGACTAATTCTGAGCATATCCTGGAATTCCCACCCAGGTTCCTAACATAACTAAAGAAAGCCTTGTGATTATCCTTAGTGTCCTGTGCAATTTTTCTCTCGAAGCTGGTCTTAGATGATTTTATGAGTGCCCGTAATTTTTTGTTAATACTGATCAGAGATGCCTTCCCTTTTTGGGATTTTGCTCTGTCATGTAGTAGCTTCCTCCTTCTATTGTATAGTTTGTTTATGGCTGGGGTCCACCAGACAGGACGCCTGCCTTTGAAGGATTAGGTCTTGGTTTTATTTGGGATTGCATGATCCATGCATTCCTGAAGGTGTTCATAGAATGCATTTATAAAGGATTTTGTGGTCTGGGCCGTATTATCCACAGGCCTGGGGGCTTTGAAGGATTCCACCTCGGTTATGAGGAGTATGAAATTTGCTTTAGAGTAGTTTTTCACTGTGGTTTTCTGGGCATGGTGTGGGGTCGGGATGTGAATATCCAGTGAGATTAGTTTATGGTCTGATCTTACCAGTGAGGGATACACTTCTGGTCTGGAGCATAGAATCCCCATGTTGGTAATGATCAGGTCCAGTATGTTTTCCCCTCTTGTGGGAGTGGTAACAAGTTGTTCCATAGCATTTGAGTTTATAAATTCTAGGAACCTTTTGGCTAGGGTGTTGGAGCTAGAGTAATGCTCCCAGTCTATGGTTGGGTAGTTGAAGTCACCCAATATAATGGTGTTTGGAGAGACATTCATATTTTCTAGTGTTCTCAGGAAGGCTGAGTGGGGTTCCTGGGTTTGGGAGGGTGGTCTGTAGCAGGCTATAAACTGGAAAGCAGTTTTACTCACTGTTAGTTGCACATGGATAGTCTCTGATGCTTCGTGCTGTGGCACCAACCTGGAGGTGTGGGTATCTTTGACGAATATTGATACTCCCCCTCCTTTTGTGGTTCGGTCCAAGTTTTGGGGCCAAAAAGCATGGTATGAGGTATAACCTGGTAGTGCTGGGGTGCTCTCGAGAGCCTTGAACCAGGTTTCTGTTACTGCACAGATATCGATGTTCTCCATGCTAAGGAGAGTTTCGAGTGCGTGCATCTTGAGGTTTAGACTTCTGGCATTGAGTAGCATTACTCTTAGTTTCTTATCCCTTGTGATACCTATGGAGGTGGGTTTGTCTTTTGAGCCTTGCCTAAAAATGGCACTATGGGGGTAGCAATAGCCTTTGCCAATATCCGAAAGCCCAGGGGTGACAGGTGCAAGCCGTCCCTAGCGAAGCATCGTGGCTTGTCGAGCATGTCATCCCAGGCTGACAGGCATTGGATCCCTTTAGTTACGTAATTTCAAATTACTTATTTGTCTTTCAGTTCTAGTCAATACTGACCCTACTTGAGTTTCCCACATCAACAGTTTCATACAACAAAATGAGTGCCAAGTCTTAGTATGAAATCCCTCAGTAAAATGATCTGTGGGCAGATTCTGATCCTGGAATTACCTGTACTGTTTTACTAAGTTCAACACCTACACATTAGGCCACATAGATAGGTGTGTTACAACTTTATTTATTTATTTATTTATTTTATTTTACATTTGTTTACCAGGATAGTTGGACTGGATACATGTCCATTTTCAGCAGAGGCCTGGGGACAAAAGCTCCACATAGACAAACTTACATAGATTACACAGAAGTTAGGAAACAATTATAAAAACAAAGTGATTATATACAATGGGTTAGTAGTGTTCCCTAGTAGGGACTCACAATTCTCATGGACAGACAATTAAAAGTAAGAGACATCAGATTGGATGCAGAGCTTGGTAATGTAGTTATAAGTTATGATAATTGCAGAATATGCTTTTAGTTTATACCTTAATCAGGGTTGGAACATGGGCATAGCCAATACACTTTGAGATACTGTTTGAGGTTTTTTTTTTTTAAGAGACTTTTGGAGGAGTGTAGGGTTATATAGTTTAGCAATGAATTTCAGGTTTTGCCAATGAAGTTGGCAAACAGGGATTCACCAGCAGAGTTATTAGCTTTGTGGGTTTGGACCAGTAGTTTATCGGCTGACTGTAGGGATCTTAGGTTGCTATATGGCTTAATAATATTTTTAAGTGAGGGGGTATCCTCAGGGTGGTACAACATTTTGTGCTCTATTAAGAGTTGATTGAATTGAATTAAGCTGGCAGTTCTAGCCACTCTAGTTGTTTAAGGTTCTGGCAGTGGTGAATTCTATAGGTGGAGCCAGTGGCGAATCTGGCAATATGATTGTAGCTATGGGAGCTTACCTAGTTCAGATTTGTTGAGGTTTGAGAGTACAGGCGAGGCATATAAAAGAGTAGAGAGTAGGTGTGATTGGGAGACTGCAGTCCTAGCCAGTGGGGTTAAAAATGTCTTGTTTCTATACAGTGATCCAAGCTTCTTATTGATGGTCTGTATGGTTTTGTTGCCCTGTAGGTCAAATTTGAGATTATAGTCTATGATAACCCCTAGCACGTTAGTGTGATTATCTGGGGAAATAGTGGTACTATTGTTAGATGTGACAGAGAATGAAACTGTGGTGGCTCTACTAGTGGGAGAGAAGAGTAGATGTTTAGTTTTATTGGGGTTCAGAAGTAGGCATTGGTTGGTGAGCCAGTTCTTGATAGTGTTAAATGTATTTTGGGTTAAGATTTGCAAGTGGGATGGGGAGGTGGCTGAACAGATGAGAGTGGAATCATCTGTGTATTGAATACAGGTGGCTTTAGGGATGGCAGTGTTGAGGTTGTTGATAAAAATAGAGAAGAGTAGTGAACCTAGTATGGACCCTTGAGGGACACCAAGTGTGAGAGGTAACTGGCTGGAGAGTTTGTCCTGCCATAGTACCGCCTGCTGTCTACCAGTCAGGTAGGACTGGAACCACTGGATAGCAGGCTTGTTGAGGGAAATAGAATTTAGTGAAAAAATGGGAAGTTCATGGTTGACCATGTCAAAGGCTTTTGATAGGTCAAGAAAGAGGGCAGAGGTTAGCCTATTTTCATTCATGTTTTGGTTTAAAGCAGTAGTAAAGGAAAGGAGGGCTGAGGTAGTGTTGTGGTATGGCCTGAAACCATGCTGGGAGTTGGATAGTAAGTTATTCTGTGAAAGGTATTGCATTAGTTGCTTGTGTACACATTTCTCCATTATTTTGGCTAGTGGGGAAAGAATGGCAATGGGTCTATAGATGTATATGTCTGAGGCGTTACCACCTTTATGGAGTGGGATGACGTGAGATATTTTCCAGAGGGAGGGGATAGCATTTTCAGATAAGGTTCTGTTGATGAGGATAGATATGGGATATGCAATGGCATCTGCAGCTATTTGTAGGTACTCTGCAGGGAGGAGGTCAGCAGCGAGGGTGGTAAGTTTTAGTTTTTTTAGAAGTGTTTTGATAAAACGAGTGGATATTGGTTGGAAGCTAAATTCTGGGTGATTATTAGGTAGATTAGGCATGTGGTTTAAGTTAGAGGGGGTTAGTTGATTTGCTAGGGATTGGATTGTTTCAGTGAAAAAGTTATTAAAGGCACTAGCTATGGTCTCTGGGGAACTACGAGTGTAGTTAGCCAGGGTTGGGGTGGTGGAGTGACCTGGACAAAGTAGTTGATTTAAGCCTTCCCAGAACTTTTGAAGGTTGTTGTGGTGTTTTTGTAGGAGATTTTGGTAGAAGCTTTTTTTATCCAGTAAAATAGATTTTTTTGTATCATTCCTGAGTTAATGATATTTTAGATGGTCAAGTGGGGCTTGGTTGTTCTCCAGCTGGCCCAGGCTCTGTTTCTAGTTTTGATTTTAGCTTTGGCATCTTTTGTGAGCCACGGTCCTGTATTTGATCTAGTTTTTATTGTACGTGCTGGAGCATGGGAAAAAAGGATACTTAGGAATTTAGTGTTAAAGTGATCTATGGCCTCCTCTAATGTTAGATTTTTTAGTTTTGACCAGTCAACTGCTTTTAATTCATTTTGGAATATAGCAGCATCAAAGTTTTTCCTGTTTCTAAATGTTTTATATTTGGGCTGGTGAGTTTATCCTGCCTTATGTTTTATGATATAGGTTAGACAATGGTTGCTGAGGTCATCAGGGAGAGTACCAGCTGTGCACAGTTGAGGTTGGTTATTAACTTGGATCCAGTCTAGGATACTTTCCTTGTTGCTTGGTTTGTTTATCCTAGTGGGAGAGGTTATGGTCTGTTTAAACCCAGATAAGTTTATATGAGTGAGGAGGGGGTCAGAGGAGCAGGGGTGCCAGTCGGTGTTCAAATCACCAAGAACTATGGTTTCTTGGGGATAGGTAGTGGATAACCAGTAAAGGAGATCTTCTAGGATATTTAGGTTGTTGCCTGGTGGAATGTACGCACAGACAATGTTCAAGTGTTTGTTTTGGTTAATCTGTAGCTTGGTTATGAGGAGTTCCGTGTTATTGAATTGGGGAGGTTGAATGGTGTCTCTATTAACGGTTAGAGTATTTTTGTAAATGACTGCTATCCCACCTACTTTCCTTGTAGCGTGGTCTAACTGGTGAATATTGTATCCTGGAGGTAGTATCTCATTGTCAGTAGTACTGGGTTTTAGCCAGGTTTCCGTTAGACATGTAATGTCTGGGGAGTGGGTTGCTAGAAGGGCGTGTAGGTTGGGAATCTTATTGTTAATACTTCTAATATTTAATAGAAACAGAGAACTACCATCCAAAGGCCTCCACTAGAAAGAGCAAATAGTATTCACGAAACAGCAACAAAAGTAGAGGCCACCACGATGAAAAACAAGATAAAATCTGGATTTATTTCGACAAAAACAAGTGCTTTCACGTACATTCAAGTACGCTTCCTCAGGTTTATAAAATCACTTCATCCTAGCAGTTATTTATACTCAGTCAAGTTAATTGGTACATCAATCAATCAATTAACTGGATTATTTAATCGATCAATTAACTGGTCAGCTAGGTAAGTCATTTTAAAGTGAAACAAATTTTACAGATTCAAAAACATAAAATTCAATTAAGTCACAATCACAACTTTAGGAAAAATAAAAACTATTCAGATTAAATACTCAACAAACTCCTATAAGACAATAACAGCCCTGCTAAATATAGATACAGAAGCGTAAGCATGTAAAATCATATAAAGCTGAGGCTAAAAAAGAGACTAAAAGACTAAAATTGTGTCCATATCTATAGATTGTAAATGATAATATATAACATAGGTTCAAAGCCTACTTGTTACATATATAAAAATATCAAGTATTTAATATTTAATATTTAATAATATTTATCTACGTCTGGTCAACACAGGTTTTATGCTAACAGACTGATTGAGCCCTGGTTCAATATGGGCTCTCAGTCTTAAAATCCAGTTCAATTCTAGCATTTCTAGATAACTCAAGTCATTGCCCCTTTGTTTATTATGGTTTGCTATCTGCAAAACCCTAAATTTAAAAGCATGATCTGGGTACATTGTTTTATGCTTGGCTAAAGCATTTGTTAGGTTCATTTTCCTTATGTCATAACTATGATTATATATACGTCCTTTCAGTCTTCTAGATGTTAAACCTACATAATATGCCCTACATGCAACACAGGTAGCCAGATATACTAAATTCATAGCTTCACATGTACCATAAAAGTTGGGTGTAAACACATAATCTGAGTAGGGCGCAACAAACTGTTGATCACTGGTGATAAATTTACACATGTTGCACCTGTTACATGGAAATGTGCCATATCTTAACATTTTTCTGTTACCAGTAATATCTGTATTCATCTTTTCAGAGCATAATAGTCTCCTCAAACTTTTACTGTTTCTATATCTAAAGCTAGGCGTTTTGCCCACTACTTCAGCAATCTGTGGGTCCAGAAGTAATAAATTCCAGTTTTTCCTAATGATATTAGTAATATATCTAATATCATTAGTGTATCTGGTTGTAAACACCACCTTAGTATCATTAGAATGAACTTTAAATGTAAACTTAGCTCTTTCATGTTCCATTGTTACAATCCGAAAATCATTTAAATGATTTAAGTTGGAAATTTTCGGATTCAATAAAGAATATTTCACTTCATCTATCAGTGGTGTAGAGTAACCCCTATCACCAAATAACTTGTCCATTACATCTAATTGTATATTTCTATCTGTAGCATTGCTACACAAATTTGTAATTCTTGAAAACTGGCTCTTAATAATGTTTGGGAATATATGACATGGATGCATACTATTAAAGTGTAGTATTGCATTTCTCCAGCAGGGTTTTCTGTATAAGGTAGTGGAAATCAAACTATCTTTATCCTTGAGGATGGTAATATCCAAAAAATCTATCTTATATGGGGATGTCCGAATAGTAAATCTCAAAAAATTAGTTGTAGATTCTAAATATGGGATCAGTTGTCCAAAAAATCATGGCCCCCATTCCATACAATTAGTATGTCATCTACAAAACGTCTATACAGTAACATATGCTGGAAGAACGCACTATTAAATAAAAACCTACATTCCTATTGGTACATAACCAGATTTGCATATGAATTTGCACAGGGGGTGCCCATGGCTACCCCTCATGTCTGTGCATATAAGGTATCTTGAAACAAAAAGATGTTATTGTTCAATACCATATCTAATAACACACAGATAAGTATCTGGGAATCATTGTCAAGAGTTCCATTTTTGTGTAGTAATTCCCTGATGGCCTCAATCCCATATTCATTGGGGATTGTTGTAAATAGATTCTTAACATCAAGGGATACAAATACAATAGATGATGGAGAAATTTTTCTATTTCCTTCAGTTAAAGCTTGCAAGTCATTTAGCAATTGGTAAGTATCTTTCAAAATGGTGGGTATACTTCTGGCCAATGGTCCCAGTCTTGATTCTAAGAAATGAGAAATATTCTCAGTTACCCATTTTTCACCTGCTACTATGGGGCGTAATGGAGGGGGAAAAACACCCTTATGCACTTTAGGAAGACCCTTAATAAGGGGAATTAATGGAAATTCTAATAAAAAGTATTCATAAAGTTCCTTAGATATTTGTCTACACATAAGAAGGTCGTACAAAGTGTAATGAACCTTTCTTATGGTATTCACTAGTTGATTATAGTCTATAGGCTTATAAACAGTTGCATCATTAAGCATATTTAACATTAGCTCAGTATATAAAGTAACATCCATTAACACCACACCTCCCCCCTTATCCACTGGCATAAACACTAAATTAGGATCCTGTTGTAAGGTTGTAAGGGAACATCTTTCATTTGCATTTAAATTATGATACAAATGCTTACATCTATGTTTAGAAAAATACTCATAAAAATCTTGTTCACACATCTGTACAAAACATTCTACATTAGAAGGAGGAGTAGGGACAAACATACTTTTACGTCTAAATCGATCTTTTACATTATAATCAGTCTTATGTATATCTTTAAACATCACTTTTAAAGTCAATGTTCTCGCAAAAAGGCATAGGTCAATTAAGATCTCTGTGAGGTTGCTACTCTGTGACGGAATAAAGGAAAGTCCTTTATTCAAATGATTCTCTTCAGATATATTCAATTTGTGAGTCGGGAAGTTAAACACAAGTTGTTTTAGTTCCTGTGTCTTCTCCTTACCTCGATCATTTCGCCCAAAAACTTTCTCTTTCTCCTCCCTTGGCTGCTGGATCTCGCCGATGTCTTGGTACGGTATTGTACAGGAAGTGGCAAAAAAGCATTATGAGTTGGCCCTGGAACAATTTTCGGTCTAGCTCCAAGAATATCTTGATCTTTTAGAGCTTGTTAGTTGGGAGGTGGTGTATCTCTTACAGGTAAATCATCTTGCTTCCTACTTCCTCCTGATGATGTCATTTCCACATTAGTTGAACTTAGAGGTTCATCAACAGATGTAAAATTTAAATTGACAGCATTAACAGTATCATGTCTATTTTCAGGATGGACAGAATAATTCTGTCGGGTATTAATTTGATCACTAGTCTTTGGCCAAATAAAATCTGGCCCGACAAAAAGTCCTGATAATCTCTTTGTAATTTCTTATATTTCAGCTGCTGCAACCTGTCGCTGTAAGCAGTGACTTGTATATACATTGTATCTATCTTTTTCTCATAAATTTCTCCTTTATAGTGACTAAGTAGATCTTTATGCAAAGCTTCTACTTTTAATATTAATTCATTTTCAATTGGAGTAAAATATTCAATCAAAAGTCTTATATACTGATTACTCAAGTATATATTAAATTGTTGCCACTTTTTCAGCAATTCAGGGTGGCTGTCGCCATACGTAGGTATACATAAAACTTGCATGCCTCGAGGTATTACATGGAAATGAAGGCACGCTTCCAGATGCCTTCTCTGCCATATTAGTCTATGTAATTTATATAGATCATTTTCAAGTTCTCTGAGACCATTATAAAACTCTTTAAGGTTTTCTACAGTACCTGTATTATTCAACGTAGCAGGAAAGTGTAAATCCAAGTTCAATAAAGGGTTGTCACGCTGATAAAAGATGTTCCAATCATTGACAGGACTCTTAGCTCCTGGGTTGTCATCAAGCTCAATTGTAGGAGTCTCCATCATGTGTAGGTAGCAAAATCCAAGAATAAAAAACAAAAAAATAATAGAAACAATAGGAGAACTACCATCCAAAGGCCTCCACTAGAAAGAGCAAATAGTATTCACGAAACAGGAACAAAAGTAGAAGCCACCACGATGAAAAACAAGATAAAATCTGGATTTATTTCGACAAAAACAAGCGCTTTCACATACATCCAAGTACGCTTCCTCAGGTTTATAAAATCACTTCATCCTAGCAGTTATTTATACTCAGTCAAGTTAATTGGTACATCAATCAATCAATTAATTGGATTATTTAATCAATTCACTTCTAATATTTAGGTAAAATGCTAGGAGGGAACTAGTGGGAGTATTCATGGGTAGCTTGACTGTGGGGGTTGTGGTAGGGGAGTGGAGGTTATTGGGTGTGGGTGGGCCAGGGTTGGGATGATTGTCTCCATGTGTTATAAGGTTATAGTGACAGGATATTCTGAGCTTTAGGAGTTTGTTTATAAGCTTTATATAGTCTTTGTCATGTTTTGTGGCTGTACAGGGGTGGTATTTTATAGAGGGTGGTATATTCGGTGTGCTGGGGAAGATAAAGTGTTTGGTGTTATGTGTGAAGTTGTGGGTGTCTGTTTGACCGTTTGGGTAGTGAATACCATGGTTAAGTGTTTGTTCATAGGCATGAGATGGTAAAATAGAAACAGTATAGGCATTTGGGTAATTAGTTTTTTTTTGCTTGTTTGCATTTTGATAGGGGGTGGGCCAAATTTGATGTCTGACTGTGCTAGCAGGGTGTGGAAGATGAATGAGAGAGAAGAAAATGGGTAAGGGGGCAGGGTTGCTCAATGAGGTGTGAGGTGCAGATTGGTACTTAGCAGGAGGGGAGTGGCAAGGGAGTGGCAATATCTGGTTTAAATTTAGCACTAGTGGGGGCGTGTGGGATTTGGGGGCAGGGAGGGGAGCGGAGTGGGGCTAACACTGATTCTGAGAGTTACCTTGGGCTTTTGGTTTGGTTTGTATGATTGTATGTAAGCAATGTTTTTGGCTGTAATTTAATTTGTTTTATTCTTTTTTAATTTTACACCAATTTTCAGGCTAATTTTAATTGGATCCTAGGGGTAAACTAGCAAATGTAGTCAATAAGGAGGGAGCAAAATTATTTTACCAAATTAAAAAGTAAATGCTTGGGACTGGAACACTGTGTGATTGTAAGGCTGATTCAAAGTAGTATAGCCCAATCTAGTGGCAATTGGCTAGATCCCTTCACTATTGTTGTGCATACACCATTAAGCCTCAACAGTTTACAAAAACTAAATTGTAGTTCACCTATTACAATTGAAAAGATGGAGGGAGTCAGGTTCTTGCTTCCCAATTCTTCATTCAGTACTGTTCATACTGATGAAGAAAGTAAAAAATGTCAGTCATCATTATGCTATTGATGGCAGACCAAATAAAATTTGTCAGGTTTCACCTTGGGCAGGGAAATGAGTTCAGTGCTATTGACCTCTGCCAGTCAATGGTTTCTAATACTGTAGCAGGAATGGAGTGAGATTATGATTACAGTTCAAAAATTAGTATTGATTCAGTCTTTGATTTTTTCCAGGGGTACTCTTCCCAGCACCTGCAGTGTACCCAGAATTTCTCTTCCTGCAGGTTGTATGTAGTTAAAATGTAGCAGCATATTTAAAAACATTTTAAAATTCCTTATAAGGCCTGTTGCCCATACTACTTTGGTAACCATTTAGGTGTCTTTATCCCACGTTGTAGTTTCTATTTGGAAATGGTGGTACTTTATGCTTCTAAGTTCATAGTTATGTTTCTTAGGAAGCTTCTAGAGGTTATGTGGGGTGGTATAGTTGTTTTTGGGCATTACTCTATGCCTCTGTTAGTCAAGAGACATGGGGGCCAGACCTGGGCTGAATTACTGATTTCCCATCCATTGATCAAGGTTGGTTAGGGAAAGCCTGTTCCAGAGCACAGGGATCTTCAGAGGCACCTATCTGTCTGTCCAACATGTCATATTTATGAAACAAGCAAAATTTAAATAATTGGGTATAGTGGTTGTGATGTTTTCATTTTGTGGATATGCAAGCAATCCATCTGAGGATGCCTTGTATGCCAATCATAGATTTCTTTAGAGTAACCTTTAGGAGGCTGAGTATACAGATATGAGTGTAGATCTGTGTAGGACCAGCAACCTTTGTGGGTGTTCCAATTGTTGTGTATGTTTGGTCTGGTACATACTGAAGAGGCATTATTTGCACCTTATCAGACCCATCACTGAGTATAAAGTGACAATATCATTTTCTTGCACCAGGATGTGATGCTCTTATGGGTTGAGCATTACAGAATGATTTTCATACCTTGGCAAGCTGTTCAAAGACCAGAGTACTTTTTGCATATGTTCCCACATTCCTAACTAGCCAACTCATAGGGGTGTTTTATCGATGGATAAATTAATCTGGGAGAAGGTTTTCCCAAAAGGCACTATAACACTTTTCTTGGCATTGAGTTTAGTCTGACTTAGGTACCAGTCATTTGTCTGTGTTATACCCTCTTGTAAGATGTTTGTGTCATGGGGGAATCTGTGATGGTTCCCAATTTTCTGTCCTGTGCTAGCTTGGCCACCCAAAGGCCTCTGAGAAGCGGATGGTTGCCTGAGATTTGGGATGCATGGCTAAAAGGCCTTTGCCTTCTTTAGCCTAGTAAACACCTATGAATAAACAATCCCAGCAGGAAGCCATGAGGTACCCTGCTAGAGATCTGTTTCTTAGTCAAGGTATGATCAATCCTTACTTCCTGGGTCCTCTCTGTGTGCCAGCTGGAACTCCAGCAAGCTTTGTTAGGGGTTTATGGCCAATTAAGTTATTTTGTCCTGTGTACTCATGAGGGGTATTGTCATGAATGTCTTAGTCAGGTCCTAGTAAGTGTTATGCACCATTTTCCTGTCATCCATTGCCTTGATGACCTTTTTTAAGGAAGTACACTAGGTTTAGTAGGCAAGATCTTCCCTTGACAATGCCAGACTGGGTTGTATCCAGTGTCTGAAGGTTACTTCTGCCCTTGGTGATTCTTTCCATGATAATCTTTTGTATAGCTTTGCATATTAGACTAGTCAGACTTATTGGTATGTGTAATTTCCATGGTCATTCTCTTATACCTTCTTACCATCTTAGCACTCTAAATTTGAAAAGGGATTTGTAGAATAGACCCTGCAATATCATTAGTTACTTATAGTGTTACAACAGGGCTGGTAAAATTTTTTAGATACCAGAAGAGGGCTAGTAATATTTTTTCGATATCAGACTACTTTAGTAAAATGTCTTTTATCCATTGTAAATATTATGGTAAACTGCATAGGATAAACTGCTAGGCTGAGTTGGTTGCAATCACTGTCTAGGTTATTTTATGTATTGTCCCTGTTTTGAATGTGTTCGGATCTGCTTTACAGTGTACATCAGTTTGAACTGAGATGTACCGTATTCTTGTCTGGCTACTAGTTTGTGTGCCTATATGTAAAGCTCTGAGCAGCTTGCCATTAACCAGTGGTAGTAACACCCTTTATAAGGATGGTATGCCTTGTAAATAATTGTCATTACTTGTACTCTAATTCCTGCATGAAATTCCTAACAGATGGTAATGACTCAGTCTTATATTACACCTTTGTGTACCCAGAATATAATAAATGTCCACCAACAGGTAATGTGCAGCAATTATGTACCTGCACATCAGGGGTTTGCTTTGGTGAATATCTCATTTTGGTGTTTGTACATACCAGAAAATGTTACTGCAGGGTTGGTTTGGGTAAATCTTTCATTCTGGTGCTTATGCATACATTTTATTGAAGGGGTTGTTTGGGTGAATGCTTCATTTGGTGGTTGTAAAGACTTCTCATCTTCTTTTTGTGGCTGATTTAAAACTGTATAGTTCATAAGTTCATAGGTGGTTACTGGGCTATTGACCCAAAGGTCTGTATAAGCCTAGCTGTGTGTGCCCAATATAATACTAGAGAAAGCCAATACAGAAGAGCTATCCCAGGGTAACCCAAGCTGAGCAACTGGCTGCCTGCCAGCATATGACTAAGAGGTGCTGGGATTTTTATGGTCAGCACCCCCTGGTGTAGGTCTCCAACACTTTTTAGAAATGCTCATGGCTTTTCATGCAAAATTTAGGTCTGATCATGGCTTGCTCTCTGATTCTTGACATTGCTCACCCGGATATTTTACAAGTTCATAGGCTCATAGGTTGGTACTAGGCTATCGGCCCTAGGGCTTATACAATCCTAGCCATAACAATTCCCTGGCTATTTCTTCCCACACTATGTACTTCCCTGGACCCCTGTCTAGCAGGGCAACTGACATGATCCCCAGGGTGAATTTCCTTTCTCCTATCCAATCGTCAAGGTTCCTTTTGAAGACGGCCAAAGAGGTGCTCTGCTTGACATGTATGGGCAGTCTATTCCAGAGTCTGGGGTGTCTATGGGTCAGGAACCTAGCCCTCCAGCATGTTTTGTTTATTGTGATGACAAGGTTTAGATCCCTGGATCATGTGGCTCTGATGGCTTGGGATTTATTTAAGTGTAGTATGACCAACAGCTGTGGGTTTGACATGGCCTTGTATGTTAAGCAAAGATCGCCTCTGAGTAGACAATATGCAACAGAGTATAGCTAGAGTTTTTTAAAGTGGTCAGCATAGGGCATCTACTTTAGACCTGTGATTCCTTTAGTGAGGTCTTTCTGTGGCCTTTCCAGTTGTTGCATATGTCTTGAGAGGTACAAACCAAATGGGGCATTGTATTCTACTATGGGTCTAATGAGGGATGAGTACAGTGGGACAATGACCTCCTTTTTTTCTGGATGAAAAGCCCTTAGTGATGAGGTGTGCCACATAGAAGGATTTCCTGACTGTTGTGGTGATGTGGTTATCGAAGGTGAGACCACTGTCCACCTGTGTCCCTAAGTCTCTTATCACACTTTCAATGTTTAGTGTACTGCCACCTATGTGGTAATTCATGGGTACATGTTTTTTCCCAAAGGGGATAGCTATACATTTTTTGACATTGAGCTTGAGCCCATGTCTCTGGCACCAAGCATTTGTTTCTGTAAGGCCCTTTTGTAGAATATCCACATCATTTGGGGATTCAATAATGGCTCCCAGTTTGCAGTCATCTGTGAGCTTTGTTAGTCAGAGTCCCTTAGTGTTGCCCTGTACTTCAGAGAAGTAGATGCCAAACAAGAGAGGTCCCAGGACTGAACCCTGAGGTACTCCACTTGTCACTTTTCTGGAGCTGCATTTGGAGTTAGCTACTTTTATAGTGTGGGTTCTGTCAGTAAGCCAATTGGCAACCCATCGAGTGACGTAGGGATTAATGCCCAGCTTAGTAATTCTATCTATGATTCCAGAGTGGGAGATGGTGTAAAAGGCCTTGACGAGGTCCAGCTAAGCTGTGTGGACCACCTTACCCTCATCCATGGCTCTGGAGACTGATTCAAAGAAGTCAATCAGGTTCAGGAGACAAGATCAGCCCTTCACAAGCCCAAACTGGCTGGGGTCCAGTGTTTGAAGGTTGCCAGTGTCTTTGTTTATAGGTTCCATGATAATACGTTCTAGGGCCTTGCAGATCAGGCTCATCAGACTGATGGGGCGGTAGTTCCCAGGATCCAAGGTGGATCCCCCTTGTGGAGTGGGATAACTATAGCTGTGCACCACTCAGTTGGCACGAAGCCTGAGGTAAGGCTATGATTAAACATGACACTTAGGTGAGGTGCCAGTTCATATTGTAGTTCATGTAGTACACAGCCCGGGATGTCATCTGGTCCCACGGATGCTGTATTCTTAGCTTTGGAGACTGCAGTTTTTACCTGTGTGGCCGTTATTATCAGAATTTGGCAATCTTCCAGTATTGAGATGGACCATTTAGGGGGTGAGGTGGGGTGAAGTTGGCACTGAATTGATCTGCCAGGATATTGGCAATATCCTTGGGATCAGTATACTTAATGCCATTCTGTTGTAGCTCAGAGCTGATCTGAGCATTGCCATTTAGATTCTTGACATAGTTATAGAATGCATTGTGGTTGTCTTTGGAATCTTTGGCAATTTTATTTTCGTAACTAGCTTTGGAGGATTTTATGAGAGATCTCAGCTTCTTACTGAGGCTGATAAGGGAGTTTTTTGCATCCTGGAATTTTCCTCTTTTCTGCAGTAGTTTCTTCCTTTTGTTGTAAAGTTTTTATATGGCAGGGGACCACCAGATTGGCTTCCTTTTTTTGGAGGAAAGCATCTTGGTTCTATTTGGGGTGGCACGATTCATGCATGAGTGGATGTGCTCGTACAGTGCCTTAGTGTAGGATTCAGCAGTCGAACTTTCAGATCTCGTCTGCATTGGTGTCATGAAGTTTGTCACTTCTGACTTCAGTAGCATGAAGTTGGCTTTGGATAAGTTTTTTATGGAGGTTTCCTTACTGGGGGGGTGGAGGTGGGATGATGATGTTAAGGGTGATTAGTTTATGGTCAGACCTGACCAACAAGGGGGTGGCCATAGGTGTGAAGCATTGATTTTCCATGTTAGATAATAGTTCTGGAATGGTTAGGTGAGATAACATGAATTAATACTTTTAAATGGAGCAGCCAGATAAGTTTGACAGTTTTGCTTGTCTTAGTGTATTTCTGATTATACTCAGTAGTTGCCCGAGTGAGATAAACATAATTATTTGCTGACTACTACCAGCATGGAACTACCCTATATTTTGGTCATTTTTATTGGGTTTGTCAGTCATGTGTAGAATTTTGGTGGGAGGAAGGACTCATATCTAAGTGATATAGTCTTTTACTGAATTACTCAGGTCTTGTCCTTACTGATGATAATGACTCTGTGTTATATAGCAGCTGCACAAGGTAATATAATGAATGCCTATTCAACAGGTTCTGTGGAGCAATTAGCACCTGTCTCTGAGCATGCATAACTTTGCAGTAATGAAATGCAGGTCATTAGCACATTACCAATAACTGCAACTACAATATATCACTGACTCACTTTTCAGGCAAAACTGTCAGCAGCTGTCAGAGTTATTCACATAAGTAGAAGTCGTTAGCACATTGATGAATGGACAAGTCAGATTTGGCTTTTCATCCACTTGGAGTCATTGCAAGTCACCCCACCCCCACCACCACCACTTTCTTTCTGTCATTTGTACAATGTCAAGAAATGTAACAAATGTGGGTGTATGTGGAAAAATATATTTTACATTGTTTACCTTTTGTTGAGTTACTGATTATAGTTTAGCTATTATTTTACCATTTTAGTTATAAGGCAATGACAATACCCAATGTCAAATGTGGTCTTTATTTATTTGAGACTGTCCTGCAATGTTGTGGTAAATTATTTCCTGTGCATTTTGAACTGTGAAGTCATTTTGTCGAGTTACCGATTATAGTCTTGTTCTCATTTTACATTTAAACCTTTCAGCTGTTAGAGTACTGAAGGGTCATATTGGGACTTATTTTCCATATGTTTGTGTGTTCCTCATAAAATGGACTGAAGTTCCTAAGTAAAAGACATTTCTGTTTTACATTTCATATTCCTTAGAGAAATGCATAGTAACAGAATCCTGTTCTACCAATTTTTAAGTGCATGACAGCATTATTTATAGCCTGGCCCTATTTATTTTATGCTTTGTCCAGATGTCTTGCTCTATGAGGCTGAAGTTTGTGTGTGTCTGAAAGTTAAATGCCATATATATATATATATATATATATATATATATATATATATATATATATATATATATATATATATATATATATATATATATATATATATATATATATATATATATATATATATATATATATATATATATATATATATATATATATATATATATATATGTGTGTGTGTGTGTCTATATGGCATGAGTAACATACAGATGCAAGTATCCATTCTAGTAACGTGGTTCATATCTTTGTGAATTAATGTAACTGTACCGCATATGATGAAATAGTTTAATGTCTCAAACAATCACTACATAGTGCCTGTGTGCAGGTGAGTAACAATATATTGTTGTATACCATTGTGGTTTTCAGCTATGTGTTCACCCTTAAGACATCACACCCCTCAGTGAAGATGCCATCTGCTAAGAAGTCAACCAACATTTACTTAGGTTCATAGGTTCATAGGTTCATACTAGGCTATCTGCCCGAGGGCATTTACAAGCCTAGCCCATAGTTTTGTGGCTTACACCACCCCTTTAGTATGGGGAACTATACCCATTATTTTGCTGTGCCTCTGTCGAGCAGTGACACTGGGGTAATCCCTGGGGTATATCTGCGATCTCCCATCCATTGGTCAAGATTTCTCTTGAACAAGGCCAGCGAGGTGCTCTGCCTCACATATACCGGGATTTTGTTCCACAGCATAGGGAGCCTTTGGGTGATGAATCTATCCCTCCAGCACGTCCTATTAATAGCCGTGTTGAGGTTTAAGTCTCCCGCCCTTGTGGTTCTGACGGATCTAGATTTTTTGAGGTGAAGCATATTCATCAAATCTGGGTTTGACATGGCCTTGTATGTCAGGCACAGGTCACCTCTTAGCAAGCGGTAAGCGACTGAATAGAGCTGAAGTTCTTTCAGTCAGGCAGCATAGGACAGATTTTTGAGACCTTTTATCCTTTTGGTGAGGAACTTTTGTGGCCTCTCCAGCTGCTGCAAGTGTTGGGTCAGATACATTCCGAATGGGGCATTGTACTCAATCATTGGTCTGATGAGTGATGAGTATAGGGAGACTATGACCTCCCTTGATCTAGATGTGAATCCCTTCATGATAAGGTGGGCAATGTAGAAGGTCTTCCTAACTACTTTAGCTACATGGGTGTCGAATGACAGGCTACTGTCAACCTGGGTCCCCAGGTCCCTGATAACTTCTTCTGTGCTCAGTGGATTGCCACCTATATGGTAGCTAGGGGTAACCTTGTTTTTCCCGAAGGGTATGACTATGCATTTTTTGGCATTTAACTTTAGGCCATGGCTCTGGCACCAGTTATCCATTTCTGTGAGACCCTTCTGAAGGATATCTGTGTCAGATGTGTTTTCACGGCCCAGTTTGCAGTCATCTGCAAACTTTGTCAGCCATAACCCTCCTGTGTTTGCTTGTACTTCGGAAAAGTAGATGACAAACAAGAGTGGGCCCAAGACTGAGCCCTGTGGGACACCACTTGTGACAGGCTTTGAGTCTGACATGGCACCAGCAACTCTGACCCTGTGGGTTCTGTCACTCAGCCAGTTTGCAACCCATCTTGTGATGTATGGGTTAACATTTAAGCTGATGAGTTTTTCAATGATACCCGAGTGGGGTATTGTATCGAAGGCTTTCGCCAGATCGAGGTAGGCTGTATGGACTGCCTTTCCCTCATCAATGGCTTTGGTGACTGTTTCGAAAAAGTCAACCAAGTTTAAAAGGCATGATCTGCCTTTGACAAAGCCAAACTGGGTTGGACCCAAAGTCTGCAAATTCCCTATGTCTTTATTTATGAGATCCATTATGATCCTCTCCATGGCTTTGCAGATAAGGCTTGTCAAGCTAATGGGCCGGTAATTTCCAGGGTCAGTGGAGGCACCGCCTTTGTGAAGTGGGACCACCGTCACAGTGCGCCACTCCCTGGGTATGTATCCAGAGGTGAGACTATGATTAAACAGCTGTCCTAGCTGTGGGTTTAATTCCTCGTTGAGTTCATGGAGCACACAGCCGGGGACGCCATCAGGTCCCATGGATGCTGTGTTTTTTGCTTTGGAGAGAGCAGATCTCACTTGGGCGTTAGAGATGTTTGGGGGGCTGCAATCGTTTGGTATAGATATCTCTCCTTTTGGGGGGGAGAAGTTTGCACTGAACCTGTCAGCCAGTATGTTGGCAATGTCTGTAGGATCAGTAATCTTCACATCATTTTGAACTAGTTCTGAGCATATCTGGGAGTTTCCTCCCAGGTTTCTAACATAGCTAAAGAAGGCCTTATGATTGTCTTTTGAGTCTTTAGCTATTTTTCTCTCAAAGTTTGCTTTGGATGATTTTATGAGAGTTCTTAGTTTTTTACTTGTAGTGATCAAAGGTGTCTTACCTTTTAAGGATTTTGCTCTATCTTGTAGTAGCTTCCTCCTTTTGTTGTAGAGTTTGTTTATGGCTGGGGTCCACCAGACTGGACGCTTGCCTTTGGTACAAAGAGTCTTTGTTTTGCTTGGGATTGCTTATCCATGCAGTCCTGTAGGTGCTGGTAGAAGGCATTTGTAAGTGATTCAGTGGCTTGAGTACTGTTTTCCGCCGGCTCGGGGGCCTTAAAGGAGACCACACTAGTCTTTAGAAGTGGGAAGTCGGCTTTCGAGAAGTTTTTTACTGTGGTCTTTTTTATTTCAGGTGGGGGTGGGATGAGGACCTCCAGCAAGATTAGTTTGTGATCTGATCTCACCAGTGAGGGGTATACTTCCGGTGTTGAACATTGTGCTCCCATGTTCGTGATGATGAGATCAAGTATGTTTTCTCCTCTTGTGGGGATGGTGACTAGTTGTTCCATGGCATTTGAGTTTATGAATTCCAGGAACTTTTGGGCTAGGGTGTTTGGGCTTGAGTAGTGTTCCCAGTCTATATTAGGGTAATTGAAGTCACCTAGTATGATGGTGTTTGGAGATACGTTTATCCCCTCCAGTGTTTTCAGGAAAGCCATGTGAGGTTCCTGAGTTTGTGAGGGTGGCCTGTAACATGCTACAATTTGCAGAGCAGTCTTGCCTATGGTTAATTGCACCTGGATGGTCTCCGATGCATCATGCGTTGCCACCAATCTTGAGGTGTGGGTGTCCTTGATGAATATGGATACCCCCCCTCCTTTCTTGGTATTTTCCGGATTTTGGGGCTGGAACGCATGATATGAGGTAAAACCTGATAGTGCTGGGGTGCTCTCAGGAGCCTTGAACCAGGTTTCTGTCACAGCACAGACATCGATGTTCTCCATACTGAGAAGGGCCTCGAGTGCGTGCATTTTGAGATTGAGACTTCTGGTATTGAGCAACATTACCCTTAGTTTTTTTGCTTTTTTGTGTTCTAGGGTGGTAGGTTTAGAATTTGAGCCTTGCCTAAAAAAGGCATTATGGGGGTGGCAAGAGCCTTTGCCAATATCCGTAATCCCAGGGGTGACAGGTGCAAGCCGTCCCTTGCGAAGCAGCGTGGCTTGTCCAGCATGTCATCCCAGGCAGACAGACATTGGATCCCCTTTGAATGACACCAGAGTTTAAGCCAATTGTTAAAGCTGATCATCTTATCTCTGTATTGTGGCATCATTCTTGGTGAAGGTAGGATACTGCTCAAGGTCAGGGTCATACCTGCCTGGGCTACATAATCAGAGAGCTCCTCAATGTCTCTTTTCATGTAGTCCAAGGAGGTACGTCTCAGGTCATTTACACCAGCGTGGACAATGACTGAGTCGTATTTGTACCTGCTGTTGAGAGACCTGAGTGCTTGCGTTATGTGGCGGATTCTAGCGCCCGACAGGCAGCTTACTGTAACCCTCTCCTTACTCAGTCTGGTGAGCGGGACGTCAGTGTGTCTGACTATGGAGTCACCAATGACTAGTGTGTCTGGCATTGTGTTTTGCCTTAAGGGCTGTGACTGTTTGACACTCTGACTGTGAGGTCTATGTGTTGCAGGTGTTGTGTTCTGAGGTGGTAGTTGTTTGGGTGTCTGCTTTGGTGGCCTCTGCTGTTTTGGTAGATTTTTGATCAGAGCCTCCGAGTATGTCTTTATGTGTTTATGTGTATGATTTGAGGTGATGGTACTATGTGAGACTGGGTCTATAGTGTGTGTGGTAACCTTCTCCTCCTGTCTGGTCTTGCCAGTCCTATGTTGAGAGAGCTTAGCCTCCAGTTTGGCCGTATAATTGCATCTCTCGCATGTATTTGTGTTTTGTGGGAGGAGAAGAGGGTTGTCTGTGTACATGAGGCAATTGTAACATTGCCTCAATATTCCCAGGTTCACCAGCTGAGCAGGAGAGGACACTAGCAACTGATCCCTCGACATGCTAGAAGGAATAGACAAAAAAAACTTTAAAAAAGATTCCGGGGGACGTAGGTGACCGAGAAATGGGGGGTTGCCTTTTTGGGGTACTATCTATGACAAGAGTGCCGTATCAAGGTAATAAGTACTGTAGGAGCAAGTGCTACGTTTAACAGATAGAGAATAGTCTACTTGGAGTCAAGTAGAGATGATCTTTTTAATTATAGGATACGCTGATTAGATCAGTAGTATAGTTCGAGGAAGATAGTTTTAAGGGAAAATTTGAAGAGTGGACTTTAGGTAGCCCGAATAGTTTAAACCTGCTTAACCGGAGCTGCCCTAGTGTGCAACAATGTCAACTCTGCGCTAAATCGTGCTAAATCGCGCTAAATCGCGCTAACGCGCGTTTAGCATGTTTTATATCAGGGGGCTGAAAGAAGCTAGGAACTGGCCCAAAACGACCAATAGACCACAAGTTACTGGCTGAAACCTCACAAAACTGGACCAACAGGCAGCTCAATGCTTCCCACTCCCACTGGTAAGCAAGGGAATTTCCTACCTCCAAATTTGGCAAAGAATCAGTAACAGGAACTGCAAACAAAGTCCAGGGATCAGCAAGCTCTGAAACTGGACTACTCTAGCTCAGTAAGGCGGGAAAACAAGAGATATTTTTTTTTTTTTTTTTTTTTCAGAAACAAGCAGAAACAGATACAGTAGACACTTATAAATGCTATAAATCGGCTATCACAGCCTACACAAACAATTTGCAACAATTACAGATTTTAAAAGTAACAAACTGAGAATTCAAGTGCAATAACAGAATAAATGCAGAAAAACAGTAACAATGTATCAGCAAGCAGGCAAAATACAGTTGCTAGATAAATAGAAGTGGAAAGCCACAAAAAATATACTTAAATCAGGTAAAGTCAGTTTTTTAGCTCTCTGAAGCTTGGATTACTCTGCTGGCCACCACGAGGATCTGTGCTGAGTAGGTACAAGCTGAAAAATGTGCGTTTAGCGTGTTTTATATCAGGGGGCTGAAAGAAGCTAGGAACTGGCCCAAAACGACCAATAGACCACAAGTTACTGGCTGAAACCTCACGAAACTGGACCAACAGGCAGCTCAATGCTTCCCACTCCCACTGGTAAGCAAGGGAATTTCCTACCTCCAAATTTGGCAAAGAATCAGTAACAGGAACTGCAAACAAAGTCCAGGGATCAGCAAGCTCTGAAACTGGACTACTCTAGCTCAGTAAGGCGGGAAAACAAGAGATTTTTTTTTTTTTTTTTTTTTTTTTTTCAGAAACAAGCAGAAACAGATACAGTAGACACTTATAAATGCTATAAATCGGCTATCACAGCCTACACAAACAATTTGCAACAATTACAGATTTTAAAAGTAACAAACTGAGAATTCAAGTGCAATAACAGAATAAATGCAGAAAAACAGTAACAATGTATCAGCAAGCAGGCAAAATACAGTTGCTAGATAAATAGAAGTGGAAAGCCACAAAAAATATACTTAAATCAGGTAAAGTCAGTTTTTTAGCTCTCTGAAGCTTGGATTACTCTGCTGGCCACCACGAGGATCTGTGCTGAGTAGGTACAAGCTGAAAAACGCGCGTTTAGCGTGTTTTATATCAGGGGGCTGAAAGAAGCTAGGAACTGGCCCAAAACGACCAATAGACCACAAGTTACTGGCTGAAACCTCACGAAACTGGACCAACAGGCAACTCAATGCTTCCCACTCCCACTGGTAAGCAAGGGAATTTCCTACCTCCAAATTTGGCAAAGAATCAGTAACAGGAACTGCAAACAAAGTCCAGGGATCAGCAAGCTCTGAAACTGGACTACTCTAGCTCAGTAAGGCGGGAAAACAAGAGATATTTTTTTTTTTTTTTTTTTCAGAAACAAGCAGAAACAGATACAGTAGACACTTATAAATGCTATAAATCGGCTATCACAGCCTACACAAACAATTTGCAACAATTACAGATTTTAAAAGTAACAAACTGAGAATTCAAGTGCAATAACAGAATAAATGCAGAAAAACAGTAACAATGTATCAGCAAGCAGGCAAAATACAGTTGCTAGATAAATAGAAGTGGAAAGCCACAAAAAATATACTTAAATCAGGTAAAGTCAGTTTTTTAGCTCTCTGAAGCTTGCATTACTCTGCTGGCCACCACGAGGATCTGTGCTGAGTAGGTACAAGCTGAAAAACGCGCGTTTAGCGTGTTTTATATCAGGGGGCTGAAAGAAGCTAGGAACTGGCCCAAAACGACCAATACACCACAAGTTACTGGCTGAAACCTCACGAAACTGGACCAACAGGCAGCTCAATGCTTCCCACTCCCACTGGTAAGCAAGGGAATTTCCTACCTCCAAATTTGGCAAAGAATCAGTAACAGGAACTGCAAACAAAGTCCAGGGATCAGCAAGCTCTGAAACTGGACTACTCTAGCTCAGTAAGGCGGGAAAACAAGAGATTTTTTTTTTTTTTTCAGAAACAAGCAGAAACAGATACAGTAGACACTTATAAATGCTACAAATCGGCTATCACAGCCTACACAAACAATTTGCAACAATTACAGATTTTAAAAGTAACAAACTGAGAATTCAAGTGCAATAGCAGAATAAATGCAGAAAAACAGTAACAATGTATCAGCAAGCAGGCAAAATACAGTTGCTAGATAAATAGAAGTGGAAAGCCAAAAAAATATACTTAAATCAGGTAAAGTCAGTTTTTTAGCTCTCTGAAGCTTGCATTACTCTGCTGGCCACCACGAGGATCTGTGCTGAGTAGGTACAAGCTGAAAAACGCGCGTTTAGCGTGTTTTATATCAGGGGGCTGAAAGAAGCTAGGAACTGGCCCAAAACGACCAATAGACCACAAGTTACTGGCTGAAACCTCACGAAACTGGACCAACAGGCAGCTCAATGCTTCCCACTCCCACTGGTAAGCAAGGGAATTTCCTACCTCCAAATTTGGCAAAGAATCAGTAACAGGAACTGCAAACAAAGTCCAGGGATCAGCAAGCTCTGAAACTGGACTACTCTAGCTCAGTAAGGCGGGAAAACAAGAGATTTTTTTTTTTTTTTTTTTTTTTCAGAAACAAGCAGAAACAGATACAGTAGACACTTATAAATGCTATAAATCGGCTATCACAGCCTACACAAACAATTTGCAACAATTACAGATTTTAAAAGTAACAAACTGAGAATTCAAGTGCAATAACAGAATAAATGCAGAAAAACAGTAACAATGTATCAGCAAGCAGGCAAAATACAGTTGCTAGATAAATAGAAGTGGAAAGCCACAAAAAATATACTTAAATCAGGTAAAGTCAGTTTTTTAGCTCTCTGAAGCTTGGATTACTCTGCTGGCCACCACGAGGATCTGTGCTGAGTAGGTACAAGCTGAAAAACGTGCGTTTAGCGTGTTTTATATCAGGGGGCTGAAAGAAGCTAGGAACTGGCCCAAAACGACCAATAGACCACAAGTTACTGGCTGAAACCTCACGAAACTGGACCAACAGGCAACTCAATGCTTCCCACTCCCACTGGTAAGCAAGGGAATTTCCTACCTCCAAATTTGGCAAAGAATCAGTAACAGGAACTGCAAACAAAGTCCAGGGATCAGCAAGCTCTGAAACTGGACTACTCTAGCTCAGTAAGGCGGGAAAACAAAATATTTTTTTTTTTTTTTTCAGAAACAAGCAGAAACAGATACAGTAGACACTTATAAATGCTATAAATCGGCTATCACAGCCTACACAAACAATTTGCAACAATTACAGATTTTAAAAGTAACAAACTGAGAATTCAAGTGCAATAACAGAATAAATGCAGAAAAACAGTAACAATGTATCAGCAAGCAGGCAAAATACAGTTGCTAGATAAATAGAAGTGGAAAGCCACAAAAAATATACTTAAATCAGGTAAAGTCAGTTTTTTAGCTCTCTGAAGCTTGGATTACTCTGCTGGCCACCACGAGGATCTGTGCTGAGTAGGTACAAGCTGAAAAACACGCGTTTAGCGTGTTTTATCAGGGGGCTGAAAGAAGCTAGAACTGGCCCAAAACGACCAATAGACCACAAGTTACTGGCTGAAACCTCAAGAAACTGGACCAACAGGCAACTCAATGCTTCCCACTCCCACTGGTAAGCAAGGGAATTTCCTACCTCCAAATTTGGCAAAGAATTTATCGGAAACCCAAACAAATAAACAGCAAGCTCAAATTTCACTCCCATGGAAAAACAAGGGATTTTTTTTTTTTCAAAAAAAGAAA